>NC_044993.1:52305854-52624241 GCF_008728515.1 Papio anubis | reverse complement strand
GGCGACCGCCACCACGCCCGGATAATTTTTTGTATTTTCAGTACAGACGGGGTTTCACCGTGTTAGCCAGGATAGTCTCGATCTCCTGACCTCGCGATCCGCCCGTCTCGGCCTCCCAAAGTGCTGGGATTACAGGCTTGAGCCACCGCGCCCGGCCAAGAATGGATTTTCTAAGTATTTGGAGGTATGGAAATGCTGTCATGGATATGTTGTTTTTCTGTGCAGAATACTATCTCCTCTCTTTTGACAAATCCACCACAGTTTTCTTTTGTGAAACTACCTTTCCTGCCTGCACTCCTTTATCCCCTGAACAAACAATAACTCCATGAGGTTTAGGTGGGGCAGATCCCACCCTCTTGCTCCAGGAATCAGCATGCAGCCCTGGCCAATCAGTGCACTGCATGCCCTTGGTTGTGGTGAGTGGTTCAGAGGTGAGCAGGTGGCCCAAGCTGAACCAATCAGAGTCAACAAGTGTTATTCCTGAGGCTTTAGCTAGAACTATGGGGCAAGAGGTTCCCTCTAGCAGATGAACGAGGTAGTCAGATGTGAGCTCGCAGCCATGGAAGAGCCATCCTTGCCAAGACTTAGCGAAGGCCTGCCTGAAAATGAAAATATCCCAGACAATTCAACAGAGTCAAGAGACAGAGATGAGTCCCAATGACATTGTCTGAGCCCCTGAATTCAGTCATGTCTAGAGTTAACTGTACTCCTGATCTTTTCAGCTTATAAATTAATACATTTTCTTTTTATATCAACTAAATCAAGGTTGCAGCCAGATGCAAATATCTGCCAGCCATCAGGAAGTTAGTAAAAGTTAGTAAAGGATGTTTTAAGCATCTTTTCTTTCTTTCCTCTTCTTCTTTTTTTTTTTTAAAGACGGTGTCTTGCTCTGTCACCAAGGCTGGAGTGCAGTGGTGCAATCTCAGCTCACTGCAACCTCCACCTCCGCAGTTTAAGTGATTCTCCTGCCTCAGCCTCCCAAGTAGCTGGGATTACAGGCATGCACCACCATGCCTGGCTAATTTTTGTATTTTTAGTAAGAGACAGGGTTTCACTATGATGGTCAGGCTGGTCTCAAACTCCTGACCTTAAGTGACCCATCCACCTCGGCCTCCCAAAGTGCTGAGATTACAGGCTTTTCTTTTTTTTTTAATGAGACAGGGTCTCACTCTCTCACTCAGGCTGGAGTGCAGCGGCACAATCAGCTCATTGCAGCCTCAAACTCCTGGCCTCAAGGGATTCTCCCACCTCAGCCTCCTGAATAGCTGGGACTACAGATGTGTGCCTCATGTCTAGATAATTTTTAAAAAAATTATTTTTTTGTAGCAAGGGGGTCTCATTATATTGCCCAGGGTGGTCTCAAACTCCTGTGCTCAAGCAATCCTCCCACCTCAGCCTCCCAAAATGCTGTGATCACAGGTATGAACCAGCATGCCCACCCTCTTTCTTTTTCTTTTCTTTTCTTTTTCTTTTTTTTCTTTTGCACTGAAAATTCAGTATACTACATATTTTCCTTCCTCTTTGGCATTCTCTAATAAAATGAAAAATGAGCCAGAGAAAAATATTCCTTGACTTGGGTCAAATGAAGGTTATATTATCTAAATAGTTCACTGAGTTTGATAAGTAATGCAACAAAATCCTAATAGAGACACGGAGGAAAGGCAGCAAAACTTCATGCAAACGTCAGGCAGAGAGAAGAAAATACACATGGCCAAGCATTCCTTTTGAACTGTGATTCCCCTCAATCAGCCTGACACCACTCAGCAACACTACACATCAGAGGGTTCCTGAGTCCACAAGAAGACAGCTCCCCAGGTGACGCTGCTAAGGAAAAACATCTCCACACTGGGAAGGAGATTTCCTCAGTCACCTTGCTTCTCATACCTCTCCCGATAGCATCCCTGCCACTGTTCACAGGATGTGGGCTGTTATGGAGATGGTGGAGAGGGCTGGAGAATGGACTGGGAAAGAATTGTGAACATTTTCCAATGTGAGGATGATTGCTTGCTGATATGGTTTGGCTCCGTGACCCCACCCGAATCTCATCTCGAATTGTAGTTCCCCCATGTTGAGGGAGGGACCTGGTGAGAGGTGATTAAATTGTGGGGGTGGTTTTCCTCATGCTGTTTTCATGATAGTGAGGGAGTTCTCACGAGATCTGGTGGTTTCAAAGTGGCAGTTTCCCTGCACACACTCTCTTTCCTGCTACTATGTGAAGACATGCTTTCTTCCTCTCCACCTTCTGCCATAATTGTAAGTTTCCTGAGGCCTCGCCAGCCATGTGGAACTATAAGTCAATTAACCCTCCTTTCTTTATAAATTACCCAGTCTCAGGTAATACCTTTAGAGCAGTGTGAGAAGCAACCAATACACTTGCTTTACATAAGTTTTATGTTAAATATATCCCTTTGAGTGAAGCTTGCAGTTTGGGCACATGCACTTCCTATTTCCTTGATGCCAGAAGTCACTATGAGGTCCACAACATTTGCTATAATTCTTTAAGCCAGAGCTGTCTCTGCCCTTCTCCATTTGACCCTGAGAGCTAGGGAGCCCCCTTTGCTATGAAGTGGAAGGTCCCCATAGAAATAGCTCACAGCAGGCTGGTGAACATCACTTAGCTGGTCCAAATCTCTCCTATTTCTCTTGCCCTCTCACTCAGAATTGGTTACTGAAGTAAGGTGGTCTTGGGTGATTGACTTCCATGGACTGAGCTCCAGTCTCACCATTCCAAAACTGTGTATCAGTTTCTCCCCCCAGAGAGGGACAATCCTTGGGAGCTCACCTTCCTACGGACAAGGAAGTCATTATACATAAACCTATCATCTACACAGGCACAAATGCAAAAATTACTTATTCACACAGTAGCAACAACAAACTTCATAATAATATAATATAATAATACTAATCCGTGCAACAACAAACGTTTTTGAGCATCTGCTTGTGGCAGCACCAACTTAGGCATGGAGAATACAAATATAAACCAAACTTGGTCCTTGCCCTCGAGGAGTTTGTGGAAAAACTAAGCAAATAGTAAAAGGATGCCACCCAATTAAATCATCAGCTGTGAACAGGATTCCATAAGATGTTGATTGTCCAGTTTGTCCACCTGTCTCTTTTCACCCCTCTGTGTTCCCCCAGAGTGCTCTGTCATTGTCTGACTCTTCTCTGCCCCCAGCCCTGACTCCTCCACCCATCCACTCTTTCTTCCATTTGCAGTTTGGATTAGTTCCATTTCCCCCAGGACCTGAACCAATCCTGACAAAGCCTTCCTTCCTCTGCCTCTGAGTGTGGTTGACGTTTTCTGAACCGAAGGTCTTCAGCAGCCTCTACCTTTCTCTCCTGCATCCACTCCTTTTCCTCTTAGAATACAGCCTTAGTCACAGATTCAGACTTGGGACCTAGGTACCCCAGTGCTCAATCCCAGGCTGTCCCCCTACATCCCTTCTCTTTTCCTGCTACTTTGATCTGAAATAAGGAGCCAAGGATAACCGCTGGATGCTGTGCCATGCCCTGAGTCGCACCCTCCTGGTGTTTATCCGCAGCACCTCATCCTTCCTCTCTTGGCCTTGCATCATCCAAGGAATAGAAGCATTTCCCTGAGTCCTGCCTGAAGCCCATGTCAAGAAAGGACTTCTTCTACAGAGACAAACAGGGTTGTCCCATGAGTAATCCTAGAGGTTCAGACTTCCTGGCAGTGAGCTAGAGGAATCAGAGTTTCCATCTCTCCCAGAGGTGGGGTTGCAGCTCACATCCAACTTCCACAAGGCTTCCAGGTGCAAGAAGCCGGCAAAGTCTTGTGCAATTTCTACAGAGCTTCCATCTAAACCTAGATTCCTGAGCCAGAGGCTTATTTTTCCCACATCCAAGGCTACATTCATGCTTGCACTATAGCAGGGTAAAGGAGAGGGGCAGGGTCCTTCCCTGGAGCACAGACCCACATTGTGTCCAGCACCTGTGGGGTCCTGAGAGAATGGGGTAGGGTGCAACGTGCTCATCTTGGTGGCTCTTGGCTTATGAATTTTCCTAACAAAGTCTGCTCCTCACTACATGATGTGGGTGGATTTGCCCTCACCCACTTGGCCACAATTTTTCTCCATGAGGGTGTATTGGTTTCCTATGGCTGCCATAACCAGGTACAGAGGGGCCTCAACTTATGATGAGGTCATGTCTTGATAAGCCCATCATAAGTTGAAACTATTCTAACTAAAAAATGCATTTAGTACACCTACCGAACATTATAGTTTAGCCTACCCTACTTTATTTTTTTTAATTTTTTTTTAATTTTTATTTTAAGTTCAGGGGAATATGTTCAGGTTTGTTATATACGTAAACATCAGTCATCAGGGCTTGTTGTAAAGATTATTCCATCATCCAGGTATTAAGCCTAATACTCACTGGTTGTTTTTTCCTGATCCTCTCCCTCTTTCCCCCCCTCCCCCCCCCCACCCTCCAAAAGGCCCCACTGTGTGTTGTTCCCCTCTGTGTGTCCATGTGTTCTCAGCATTTAGCTTCCACTTATAAGTGAGAACATGCGGTATTTGGTTTTCTGTTCCTGTGTTAGTTTGCCAAGGATGATGGCCTCCAGCCTACTTTAAATGTGCTCACAACACTTATGTCAGCCTACAGTTAGGCAAAGCCAAAGCCTATTTTATAATAAAGTGTTGAGTATCCCATGTAATTTATTGAAAACTGCACTAACAGTGAAAAACAGAATGGTTGTTTGGGTACTTGAAGTATGGTTTCTGCTGAACGTGTACGGCTTTGGCACCATTGTAAAGTCGAAAAATCAGAAATCAAACCACCATAAGTAGGGATCTGCCTGTACCCACAACTGCATGGGTTAAAACAACAGAAATGTATTGTCTCACAGTTCTGAAGTTTGGACGTTCAAAATCAAGGTGTCAGCAGGTATATGCTCTCTCCCTGCCTCTAGGGGAGAATCCCTCCTGGCCTCTGCTGGCTTCTGGTGTTTGCTGGCAATCCGTGGTGCTCTTTGGGTCACAGCTGCGTGACTCCAGACACAGGCCATCTCCTCCCTGTGTGTCCAATCATCGTCTTCCCTGTGTGTGTGTCTGCCTCTGTGTCCAAATCTCCCCTTCTTAGAAGGACACCAGTCATATTGGATGAGGGCCCACCCTGATGCCCTCATTTTAGCTTGATTACCTCTGCAAAGATCTTATTTCCAAATAAGTTTACACTCGGAAGTACTGAGGGCTAAAATTTCAACATATCTTTTTTGGGGGACAAAACTCAACCCATGATAGAGTCTCCCTGAGAAGCCCCACCTGCTTCCAAATGGCCTGTCTAGTATCATCAGATCTGTCTTTACGACCACATGTAGAGCCCCAAAACTTTATGGGAGATGCCCCAGAGCACACACTTAGGCCCACAGAGCCTGCCCTGCCTTGGAACACTTAGTGCCTGGGAAACTTAGCCATCCCATTGTCAATCTTCATAATCTGTTTAGATTCAGGTTGCTTATTTGTCTAATGTATTATTGCTATGTAGATATAGTGAGGCTGTTGGGTCCAAGCTGCTGAATAAGCCCTGGAACCTTCTAATAAACTGTCCAATATACTCAGCATATGCTGAATGTCATAAGTCAGTAAGATCTCAAAAACAGGAAATACAAAGAAATCATGCAAACCCATCATGTACATGAAATTTGCTTAAACGGCCTCTTTTGATGAATAGGGTCCCTCCCAGACACTTGGCACAATAGTAGGTCATTAAGATGATGAGAAGAATGGCGGGATTGGTTAGTGATTTACCAAACACTGTTCAAATGCATGTAACTCCCTTGAGTTTGCTGGGGACATCCAGAGTCTTGTTCCCGTACTGTGGGAAGTATCATGACAATAATACAATTTCAAAGGTTTTGTGGATCTCGCTCTTGTCTCTGCTTTTCTGTGTTTAACCCAGGAGTCCAAAGGGATGCAGTCACAGCACTTTGTCACATTCCAAGTAGATGGTTCCTTCTCTGCATTCTAGGTGTTCCTCCAGTTCCTAAGTCAATAGGATCCTTCCTGCTATTGCCCTTGCACCTTATATTGTCTTTATCCAACTGGAATAGGACTGGTAGAACCCCAACGGCTGCAAGTCTAGGAGACAGGCATGCAAGAGACATAAGCCATTCTAGCTGGGTGGAGAGTCTGGAACCAAGAAGGATCTGAAATAGTTGAACCCTACATTGATAATCCTTGTCAAGAGCCTATGTTTGGCATCCCCTGCTTTATCCTGTCCAATTATTCGCCCATTAGAATAACACATCAATTTTTTTTACTAAATAGGGTTGTAACTCTAGAAACCCGTTATTTTTCTTAATTATTCCCCTTTCTTCTGGTTCCTTTCTCCAGCCTACGTATTCTAGGTATCGTGTCTGGAAGGAATGCAGCAAAATATATTGAATTTTCCAACCAATTTCCATTTTATAAAAGCACTGACACATGATAATGTTGTGGGCCAGGAGACCAGATCATGGTGCTCAGCATTTGCTTGTAGTCTGCTTTTCAGGTGGAGAAAGTCACCTGCTTCATAGCTAAGTCTTTGCAACTTATTTGTTTAGTACAAGTTTGCTTCCTCCCATGCCTACATTTCTGGGAGCTTATCTGTGGTCTGCTGTCTCTAACCCAAAGAGGGTTTCCATTACCCATTTTGTGGAGTCTACCCTGAGAATTTCCCACACAGAAAGGGAATTGTTAGCTATAATTTCTTTCTGTTAAATTAAACTCAAACATCACTTACAAAACACTTTTCATGGGTTGAGCATTATGGAGGTCATGATAATGGGGAAATCTTTGTTCCTGTTCTCTCCAGGGACTGATAAATCAACAGGAAGAGGTAGACATACATAAATAAATAAATACTATAAGGCACATTTTGTTAAATAATATGCATGGAGTGTGTAGTGGACCCCATCTTGGCTGCCCAGACTTTCCTTTTGTGACCCCCCATTCCCCCAGCTGCCAGGGGTGCTGGTTGTCATTAGCTCACAGCTGTATCCTTCTCAGAGCGGCCTTCAACTGAAGGAATCTTCCTTGATTAAGGTTATGCCTTCTCCTGGGACAGCCTAATCCAATAGCCATCTGACGTGGGGTTACAAGAACCTTGCCTAATTAAGGAAATCTCTGCAGGGCCATCTCAGCTATGAAGTCCCCCCAGATCAGCTGATGTCTCTCTTGCAACTCCTTCTTGCTGCAACCTCTGTCTCTGCCCATTCTTGCTTCTCTGGCTCCCTCATGGGTGTTTTGTACCTAAGAGCTGTGCCCGGCACATTTCCTACTTGCCAATCTCTGCCTCAGTCTTTCTCTAGAACGTAACCTATGACAGAGTACTAAGGGAAAAGGAATTTGTTTGGACTAGAAGATATGGAAAGGCTCTTAAATACTTATTCAACTGTTTATTGAATGTCTATTCTGACTTGGTACTGACTAGGTACTGGGGGGTACGGCAGCTAACACGGCAGATCTGGCCACTGCTCTCAAGCAAGTTTTTAAAAAAGTATTCTTAGCCAGTGATAAGTGGAAAGAGAAAGCAGAGAGCAAGCACGCAAGCAAGAAGGAAGGAAGGAAGGAAGGAAGGAAGGAAGGAAGGAAGGAAGGAAGGAAGGAAGGAAGGAAGGAAGGAGAAAGTAAAGAAGGAAGGAAGGAAAGGAAGGAAGGAAGGAAAGAAGGAAGGAAGGAAGGAAGGAAGGAAGGAAGGAAGAAAGAAAGAAAGAAAGAAAGAAAGAAAAGAAAGAAAGAAAGAAAGAAAGAAAGAAAGAAAGAAAGAAAGAAAGAAAAGAAAGAGAGAAAGAAAGAGAAAGAAGGAAGGAAGGAAAAGAAAGAAACAAAGAAAGAAAAAGAAAGAAAGAGAGAGAAAGAAAGAAAGAGAGAAAGAGAGAGAGAGAAGAGGAGAGGAGAGGTTATTAGCTAATAATAAGATAGAAAGTGATAGCAAAGGGCTCCCTCTTTGGGGGTAGGGTGATCTCCCAAAATGTCAAAGTGGTCGGCCATGTACAGATCTGGGTGTAAAAAGTCCAAATGGAGAAAATGGCAAGTGCAAGGTCCTGAGACAGGGAAGACCTGGGTGTGCTGAAGAAACAAAATAAGGGACCGGTGTGGTGGCTCACCCCCGTGTAATCCCAGCACTTTGGTAGGGTGAGGTGGGAGGATCAGTTGAAGCCAAGAGTGCAAGACCAGCCTGGGCAACACAGTGAGATTCTACGTCTACAAAATCTTTAAAAATTAGCCCAGCATCATGGTGTATGCCTGTAGTCCGAGTCACTCAGGAGGCTGAGGCAGGAGGATCACTTGAGCCCAGGAGTTGGAGGCTGCTGTGAGCTGTGATCACATCACTGCACTCCAGCCTGGGGTATAGAGTAAAACTCCGTCTATTAAAAAAGAAAGAAACAGAATGAACACCTCCATGGCAAAATGAGAGTCAACATGGAAGAAAGATAAGTAGGGTCCAGATCATGTAAGGCCTTGAAGATTAAAAAGTTTGAATTTTATTCCAAGTACAAGGGAAAGGCAAGGCGGGATTTAAAGCTCAGGAGTGATATGTTCCACAGTTTAGAAAGATGATTCCAGTTGTCCTGTGAAGAAAGGATGGAAGCAGGGAGGTCTTGTCAGAAAGTTTCATCATAGTGCAGTTGAGAGGTGACAGTGCCTTGGACTAAGAAGGTTTCAGAGAAGATAGAATTGGACGGATCATGAATAATGTTGGAGACAGAGGCAGCAGGACTTGCTGATGTATTAGATGTGAGTAAGAGAAAGCAACGTAGCAAAGATGATTTCCTGATTTGGGGCTTCCACAACAGAAAGGCCATTGGTGCCATTTATTGGAAACGGGAAGGGGGAAGAGTAGGCAATTTATGGGAAGACATTAGACAAAAAAAAAAAAAAAATTCCAGGTGCAGGTTAATAATAAAGCCATCGAGATAGGAAAATCCAGCATGCATTTGAGAATCTGCTATTAGTCTAATGGGGTTGGAGTGCAAGGTATGTGGGGGTGTGAAGAAGTCGTTCAACAGGACGAGACACACAGGGAAAATCGGGTTTGAGAGGAATATAATTGAGTCTGTGTTGGGCATATTAAGTTGGAGATGATGAAGTGGTGCTTGGTGGAAAGCACTTTTTGCAATTAAAAGTGCTTATCCGCAGTTCCAGAGAGAACTAAAGGCTCCAGACAGCTGGCTGGTGGTTGAAGTTATGAGCATGGCAGGCAGACTTGAGTGATAAGAATGACTGAGAGTGGGGTCCTGAAAAACAGTGTTTCAGGGTAGGGAAAGAAGGAAATGTGAAAGGATTCTTCTGAGTCAGGGAAAATCAGGACAGCTCAGGATCATGAAAGCCAGGAGAGGAGGGAAAGACTTTTGCAAAGTACAACCTTCTGTTATTAAGAATAGTGATGGGGGCACAGTGACTCACACCTGTGCTCATCCCAGCACTTTGGGAGGCCAAGGCAGGAGGACTGCTTGAGGCCAGGAGTTTGAGACCAGCCCGGACAACATAGTAAAACTCTGTCTCTACAAAAAAAATTTAAAATTAACCCAGCACAGTGGCATGCCTGTAGTCCCAGTCACTCAGGAGGCTGAGGTGGGAGGATTGCTTGAGCCCAGGAGTTCGAGGCTGCAGTGAGCAAGCTATGATTGTGCCACTGCACTCCAGCCTGGGCAATCCAGTGAGGCCTTACCTCTAAAAAAAAAAAAAGGCCTGGTGCAGTGGCTCACGCCTGTAATCCCAACACTTTGAGAGGCCGAGGCAGGTGGATCGTGAGGTCAAGAGATCGAGACCATCCTGGCCAACATGGCGAACCCCATCTCTACTAAAAATACAAAAATTAGCCAGGCATGGTGGCATGTGTCTGTAGTCCCAGCTACTCAGGAGGCCGAGGCAGGAGAATCACTCGAACCCAAGAGGCAGAGGTTGCAGTGAGCCACGATCGTGCCATTGCACTCCAGCCTGGGCAGCAGAGCAGGACTCCATTTCAGAAAAAAGAAAAAAGGGAAAAAAATAGACACTCACCCTCTTCCTTTGCATGTTGAATCTTCCAGAGAGGGATGTGGCCTCTGGAGTCAGCTCCTACCTCTAGGTCCCAGTGGCCAGAGAGCAGCCTCAGCACATCAATGCCTCTCTCTCCAGACCCCATTGCTTCTGTTTTGTCTTCCTCCTTTCCATCATTTCTCACAACGGCAAGCTGTGGCTTGGTAACATCGCTGCCTGGAGCTAGGGTTAATGTAAAAGCACTTTAAGATGGTGGTTCCCAAGCTTTGCATGCAGGGAAATCACCAGAGAGCTTGTTAAGCTGCAACCCCCACTCCTGAGATTCTGATTCAGAAGGTAGAGCCCATGAATCTGCATTTCTTTTTCAATTTTTTTTATTTCAATAGTTTTTGAGTTTTGGTTTTGGTTACATGGATGAGTTCTTCAGTGGTGATTTCTGAGATTTTAGTGCACCCATCACCCGAGCAGTGTACACTGAAACGAATATGTAGTCTTTTATCCCTAACCCCCCTCCAAACTTTCCTCCCCACAAGTCCCCAAAGCCCATTATATTATTCTTATGCCTTTGCATAAGAATTTGCATTCTCATAGGTTATAAGTGAGAACAGACCATATTTGGTTTTCCATTCCTGAGTTACTTCACTCAGAATAATGACCTCCAGCTCCATCCAAGCTGCTTCAGAAAGCATTATTTGGTTCCTTTTAATGATTGAGTAGTATATGCCATATATATACCACCTTTTCTTTATCCACTTGTTGGTCGATGGGAACTTAAGTTGGTTCCATATCTTTGCAAACACGAATTGTGCTGCTATAAGCATATGTATGCATGTCTTTTCTAGATAATGACTTATTTCCCTTTGGGTAGATATCCAGTAGTGGGTTTGCTGGATCAAATGGTAGTTCTACTTTTAGTCCTTTAAGGAATCTCCGTATTGTTTTCCACGGTAGTTGTACTAATTTACATCCCCACCAGCAGTGTAAAAGTGTTCCCTTTTTACCACATCCACACCAACATCTACTGTTTTTTGACTTTTTAAATTATGGTCAATGAATGTGCATTTCTAACAAGCTTCCAGCTGATGCTGACAGCAGACCCCACTTTGAGTTGCACTGTCTTAGTCATACTACATTGAAAAGCTGACTTCTTGTAAGCCAGGCTCTGGAGTTGTACTAAGATAATAAAAATAACAGTGAATCTTTATTGAGCTTTTACTATGTGCTAGTCACTGCCAAGTGCTTCCTAGGCATTGTCTTATTTAATCCTAACATAATGCTATGAGGGAGGCACAATTATTAGTCCCATTTGTTCTCAGAGAGAATAAGTAATTTGCCAAATTTGGCATTCCTGGGGTTCCAACACAGGCTGTCCTCTTTCAAGCCTGAGATCTCAGTCAGTGGTGCACTCAGCTGCCCACACAAGTGGGACTTGCCCAGAATGCAGCACCTTGAGAATTATGCCAGCCCCACTAAGTGTCCCTGAGACCTCTCATGATGGAAAATGGCCACCTGTCCCCTGCAACAATGGTTCTCAGTCATTTCCTTCCGTTGACACACACCAGATGGAATTCACAGTATTCCTCCACTGACACAACAAAATTTCTACGTTGCCCGTGGGTGAAATGTAAAAGAAACTTGAAGCAACTATAAATCGCAACTCACAAGCAGTACAATAATTCCCAACTATCACAGGTAAGAAAACAATGGAACAGTAACAATCGATCATTATGAGCTATCACCAAGACAAGATCATCTGCAGGTACATGTAATTCTTAACACACTAACTGTGATGCAACGGAGTAAGAGCAAAGAATTGTGAACACTTCCTTTCTTCTTTCTTTCTTTCTTTCTTTCTCTCTTTTTCTTTCTTTCTTCTTTTTTTTCTTTCTTTCTTTTTTTTTTTTTCTTTTATTTTTTGAGACAGAGTCTTACTTTGTGGCCCAGGCTGGAGTGTAGTAGCACAATCATGGCTCACTGCAGCCTTGACCTCCCTGGGCTCAGGTGATCCTCCCACCTCAGCCTCCCAAGTAGCTGGGACTAAAGGCACGTGCCACCATGCCAGGCTAATTTTTGTATCTTTTATAGAGACAGCGGTCTCACTATATTTCCCAGGCTGGCCTCAAACTCCCAGGCTCAGGTGATCCGCCCACCTCGGCAAGTTACTGTTTAATCCCAAAGTGCCGGGATTACAGACAAGCATGAGCCACAGTGCCCAGCCAAATGTAATCTTAAACCCGTTCTAATTTGGGGAGTTGGAAAGTAAATCAGTTGAAGACCTCATCTCTCTCCACCTGATTGACGTCTGTTTTTGCATCCCTGGCATTCATTCCACCTCCAATTTTGCCTGAGAAATAAGTTCTCCCTCCTTCTGATGTGTTTTGGGAAGAGCTGACTCTAGTTCTGGTGCTGGAGATGAGCGTTCAACCCACACTTGGCTAATCAAACCGTGATTGCCCCTAGCCAGACTATTGCTTCCAGGTTGGAAATCTGACTCCATCAGAGCCTGTCAGGCTCAGTTTGGAGATTCTTGTCAGAGACTCTGTCTCTTGCTCTTACAGCTGGGAGGATGTGGGCCCAGAACTACTGAGATCCACACAGACAGACTGGGTGGCCATATAACGTATCATCCAAATCAGGATACTTTTGAGAGCAAAAGGGAAACTGTTAATTACGCCGGACAGCAGACAAAAAATGGAACTGTGTCAGGCAAACTGGAGTGACTGGTAGTTCTGCCCATGAGATTTGCTGACAGCAAGTAAGTCAGAGCTCAAAAGTAGAAACTTTATTTGCAATAGCCAAAAGGTGGGATCAATTTAAGTGTCCATCAGTGGATGGATGGATAAACAAAATGTGGTCTACCCACACAATGGGACATTATTCAGCCTTAAAAAGGAAGGGAATTCTGACACATGCTGCAACATGGATGAAAATTCAGTACCTTGTGCTGCATGAAAGAAGCCAGTCACAAAAGGACAAATACTGGATGATTCCACTTAGATGAGATACCTAGAGTAGTCACACTCATAAAGATAGAAAATAGAATGGTGCTTGCCAGGGGCTGGAGGAAGGGGAAATAGAGAGTTATTGTTTAATAGGTATAGAGTTTCAATTTGGGAAGATGAAAATGTTCTCGAGATGGATGGTGGTGATGGTTGCACAACAATGTGAAATGTACTTAATGCCACTGAACTGTGCACTTAAAATAGTTAAAATCACAAATTTTGTTATGTGTGTTTTACCACAATTAAAAATGTTACAGATAGTAAAAAGATTAGCATATATGTTTCCTAATAAAAATACAGGTTTTAAAAAATAGAAACTGGGTCTTGATGATAGTTTTTTAAATTAGCTATTTTGAAACAATGTTAGAGTTACAGAAAAGTTGCAGAGAAATCACACAGAGTTCCCTGACACCCCTCATCCTGTTTTCACTATTGTTAATATCTTACATTACCACAGCACATTCATTGCAACTAAGACACCAACATTGGTGGATTGTAATTAACTAAACCCACACTTTCTTCAAATTTCACTCGCTTTTCCACTAACGACATTTTCCGTTATGGGAGCCAACCCCGAAGACCACATTGCGTTTAGTTGTCACATATTGGTCTGCAACAGTTTCTCAGTCTTTCCTTGTTTTTCAAGGCATTGAGAGTTTTATAGAATCCTGATCACGTAGTAAGTGAACTTTCCCTCAATTTGGATTTGTCTGATGTCTTTCTCATGATTAGACTTGGAGTTATTGGCATGGGGAAGAACACTACAGAAGTGAAGTGCCCTCCTCATCACATTATAGCAGGGGCTGCATGTTATCAAAATGATTTATCACTGGTGACGTTAACCTTCATCACCTGGCCAATGTTGGCCAGGTTTCTCAGCTATAAAGTTACTTTGGTTTTTTTCCCTTCCCATACCATTCTTTGGAAGCAAGTCCCCAGATCCAACCCATGCTCAAGGGAGGGGGGTAATTAAACTCCACATTTTGGTTAAAAAGAGCTTTGAGTCCCTGGATCCACCTATACCTGAAGCCAAGAACTTCCAGCCTTCTCAGTTACCTGAGTCAGTATGTTCTTTCATTTTAATGCGTTTAAAATGAAAGACTCCTAACTCTTGTTTCCTTCCAGTCCATCTTCCATGCAGAAGCCAGCATGATTTTTTAAGTGAATATATGACAAGTTCTCGGAACTACCACTGGGTCATAGCCTATCTGTACAGTCTGCATGATGAACATCCTTTGAGCTCTCTAACTGATGTAGCCCTGAGGCTTCAACCCTATCTGTCTCTCTGGGATAATATATTCTGTTGACCCAACCCTGTCAGGAAAGTAGTCTATTTAGACTTGCTGTTCTACCACATTTGAAGAGTTTAAATGCCCAGAAGTATTTACAGACACGATCTCTATCAAGGGAGAAAGGGGGACACTTTGTCAGTCTCAGTGACCCAAATTTGAGGTTAATGATCTTGCTGGGCTGTTAAATTCAATCTTGCAAGTCTGTGCATTTCACAGTTATGAGAGGAGTCCTGAAATATTGGAACATCCAGTTCCTTGATTTGTCCATCCATCCATCCAACCATCCATCCATCCATCCATCCATTCAGTGAATATTCACTGAGTTTCTATTATGTGTCAGGGACTATGCCAGGCTCAGGGAAAGCAATAGTGAAGAAAACGAAGTCGCTACCCTCGTGGATCTTATTGCTAGTGGGTAAACAGCTGATAAAGCAGTAAACAAGAAAATAAACTAGATAGTTTTGGATAATAAATGCCACAAGGAAAATAACACAGAGAATTGATAAGAGAGTAAGTGATAAGGGAGGCGAAAATACAGTTTTACATGGGATTTCAAGGGAAGATGTCTCTAAAAAGCAAAAGGAGGAAAAGAACCAATCGTAAAAAACACCAGGGGAAGATCTTTCCAAGCAGATGGAACCGCAATGCAAAAGCCAGAAGGCAAGAAAGAGCTTGGTATGCTCAGGAAATAAGCAAGAAGCCAGTGAGGCTGTAGCACAGTGAGTAGGGAGAAGGGTAGTGAAAGATTATGGTGAAGAAGTAAGCAAGGGTCAGATCATGTAGGACCTTTGTAGCCATGGAAACAAGTAGTTGCAAGAAAGGGAGTGACATGATCCAATTTATATTTTTTAAAGACCTATCTGGCTGCTCAGTAGAAAATGAATTGTGAGGTGTCAGAATGAAAACAAGGAAGACCAGCTAGCTGTCTCTGCAGCCCAGGCGAGACATGATGGGGACTAGATCCAGGGTGGTGGTTATAGACTACAAGAGAAGTAGGCAGATTTTAGATTCATTTTGGATAAAAGGACTTTGTATTAGTTCATTCTCACACTGCTATAAAGAACTACCTGAGATTGGGTAATTTATAAAGAAAAGAGATTTAATTGACTCACAGTTCTGCATGGCTTGGGAGGTCTTAGGGAACTTACACTCGTGTCAGAAGGGCAAAGAGGAAGCAAGCACATCTTCACGTTGGTGGCAGGAGAGAGAGAAAATGAAAGGAGAAGTACGACACACTTTCAAACAACCAGATCTCGTGAGAACTGTATCACAAGACAGCGCTAGAGGGATAGTGCTAAACTATTAGAAACCACCCCCATGATCGAATGATCTCCCAGGAGTCCTCACCTCCAACACCTCGGATCACAATTCAACATGAGATTTGGGTGGGTACGCAGAGCCAAACCACATGAGACTTGTTGTTAAATTAGAAGTGAAGAAATAATTAAGACTGAGTCAGGTTTTTGCTTTGGTGATGGCACCACTACCTGCATTGAATGGACTGGGGGGGTGCAGAGCTTCATTTTGGGTATATTTGTGACATCTGTAAGTGAAGAATGAAGCCAGGGCATCTGCTGCAAGTAGAGGTCAGGGGAGGAAGGGATGAAGAAGATTTGAGGAGAGACAAAAATGTATGAAATAATAATCTCAGACAGGAGAAAAGCAAATTTAACCAGATAAATGTGTTAAGTTTCTGGGGAGCATTATATGTCCATTTGAAATGTGTGACCATGAAGTAAAAGTGAAGCAAGGCTTCACACACCAGAAAATCCAGATATGTGATTTTCTGCTGTAATATTCCCTTGCATGGGTACAGACCAATGGTTTGGTCCAAACAGTAATGAGTTTTTTTCTGGATGAAAAAGTAAAGAGTGGAGGACACTCTTGGAATACTATGATGATAGCAATGGGATATGGAATCTACACTGGATAAGAATGAATAGAAGGACATTGGACAGGATAGATGAAACCTAATTAAATCAACGGAATACAACTTCTCTGTCCAATACAGTAGCCACTAGCTACATTGAAAACTTCACATGTGGCTGCTCTGGATTGAGATGTGCTGGAAGTGTAAAGTACGTGGATTTCAAAGACTTAGTATAACAAGAATAAAATGTAAAATATCTCATGAATAATTCAATATGGATTATACATTGATAATATAATATTTTGGATCTATTAAGTTAAATAAATTATATTATTAAATTAATTTTAATTGTTTATTTTACATTTCTTTTCTTTTTTTTTTTTTTTTGAGACAGAGGCTCACTCTGTCGTCCGGGCTGGAGTGCAGTTGCGCGATCTCGACTCACTGCAAGCTCCACCTCCCGGATTCATGCCATTCTCCTGCCTCAGCCTCCCTAGTAGCTGGGACCACAGGTGCCCACCACCACGCCCGGCTAATTTTTTGTATTTTTAGTAGAGATGGGGTTTCACCGTGTTAGCCAGGATGGTCTCGATCTCCTGACCTCGTGATCCACCTGCCTCAGCCTACTAGAAAATTTTAAATGACATGTGTGGCATGCATTATGTTATTGGCTAAGGCTGAACTAAAGGTCTTACTGGGTTAGGGAAATGTTTAGGGCGAAGACTGTTACAGAAGGAGGGTGGTCAGAGAGTGGGAGACTTGAAATCCAGATTTCAGGGGTTGTACAGTTACCACCAATGGCGAGGTCCAGGATGTGGCTACGGAAAGAGTGGGCTGGTCGGGGAAAGATTATGGCTGAGTGGGAAGGCCCAAGGATGGAGAAATCAAAGGGTTACATGAGTTATCTGTGTAAATGTTGAAATCATCAAGAATGATGAGCAACGTGGAGTGGGAAGAAAGGTAGTGATGAGGTAGGCATTAGAGGCTTTAATAACTGAGGCAATGATAGATGACCACTTTAAGGAGGAGCAGCTGATGCCATGAACCACTCTGAGGAGAAGCAGCTGATGCTATAGCTGTTCTGTCCAATTTGGCAGCCACTGGACCACTTTGAGGAGGATCAGCTGATACTATAGCTATTCTGTCCAATATGGCAGCCACTGGCCATTAAGCACTTGAGATGCAGCTGGTCTGAATTGAGATAAATCTGAGGACTTCACTTGAAAGGGTCTGATATTTTATTTTTTAGGTAAAATGGGAAGAAATGTCTTGAAAGTGGCAAAAGGGATGCCTGAGGTACATGGGGTGAGGAGAAAAGCAACCTACACTTGGGAAGGCTGACTTTAAGCCAGTAAGAAGGATAGGGGACTACTAGGTTTAAGCTAAGACAAGAAATGAAAGAAAATGTTTGGAGAAGACACGAGGAATGTAAGGATGTTTCCTGGTTATAGATTGGAAATTCCAGTGGTGGTGGAGGAAGTAACTGGGGAGGGAAGTGAGGGGAGGCAAGAGGAGTGAGGCAATCAGAGATGTAGAGAGCACCACGGGTCTAAGATTCTGAGTGATGACAGAGGTCCTAGGAGACTTCCATCCATTGCTTCTGGAGGTGAGCAATGTCATCAGATATGTGTGGCATGAGGCTGTTGGTCCTGGCATTCTCCTAGAAAAAAGTGGGTAATCAACTGAAGCCATAGTCCTGACTATTTAATGTGGTGGTTTGGAAGTAAAGTGACAAGTCTCCAGGCATCTGCCATCCTCATTGATTCTGAGGGATGTTTTAAAGCAACAGTAATTAGTAATAATAAAGAAAGAATAATTATTGTAATGAGAAGTACCAGGAATAATTAGAACTTGCAATGATGTTGCTGTTGTAGAGAAGAGTTAGAAAAGACTTCTCATTAAACTAGATCAATGAGGAAGGATATTGGAAACAATGAGTGAGGATGTCTGTAAATGCATGTCAGAAAAATGCTGCCCATGGAGAATCTAAGAATGCTTACCCAGGAAAATGTGCTGACATAGAGACTTATTTCTTTTTTGGTACTATTCTAGTGATAGGTGTAGGTTAGTTTATTCACAGAAAAGAATCTGTAGGAATCTACCCTAGTTAACTAGCTAACTGAGGCCACAAATAGGAATGAAGTTAAAAGGGGGTGGTCCCTATTGTCACTATATATTTCTGTGATGTTAACACTTTTATAACAAATTCATATTACTTTTGTAAACAGAAAATATATACCTGTAAACTCTGAAACGGTACATTTTTTAAAAAGGAAATATACATATACTGTATAAACGTTGAAACTATATGTAAATGTAAGTCCTTTCAAAATAAATTGAAGTTTGTGATAAATACAGGGGTTGGCAAACGGTAAAGGCCCAGATAGTAAATATTTTAGGTTTTAAAGGCCACACAGTCCTGTGGCAGCTATTCAACCCTGCCACTGTGGCATGAAAACAGCCATAAATAAATGATTAAATATTTATTATTACAGATGCATATAAATTATTAATATATGTATATATGTATACAATTACATATATGATATGTAAATTAATGACCATGGCTGTGTTCTGATAAAAGCTTTTTTTTTTTAACAAAAACAGGCAGCAAGCCCAGATTCAGCCCATCAGCCATAGTTTGCCAACACCTGAAGTAATATAATAAACACATAGAATGAACTAGTAACCCAATGAAGGTAAATAAAAAGACAAAAGCCTACGCATTTTTCATGTATGCCGGGTAAGAGTAGTTTAACATAATTCTAGGTGCAATTTGCACCATAAGTTAAAATTTCTAAAGAGAAAAACGTAAAAAGCAAGGTAGAGGCAATGAAACAATTATTTCATACAACCTATACTGACAGTTGCTACTGACATTACCCACAAACTTACCTTGGAGCTACTTTGAGGCCAAGGCAAAGAGGGAAACATGAAAGCTTTCAAAACTGCCATGAGAAGATGAAAGGAAACACCCCAATTCTGCAGAAAAATGTAATTTTGTTTAACTTTTTGAGCTTCAAGAGAATATTGTTTTTCTTTGGGTCTTTATTTATGGTAGAGTGACGAACTCATCTCCCTTTTCCTGGGACAGTCTCTTATCCTGGGAAATCCATCCATCTCAGGTTTGGGTTTTGTTTGTTTTTTTGTTGTTGTTGCTGTTGTTGTTTGACACAAGGTCTCTCTCTCTCTGTCGCCCAGGCTGGAGTGTAGTGGCGCGATCTCGGTCCACTGCAACTCACTGCCTTCTAGTCTCAAGTGATTCTCCCACCTCAGCCTTCCAAGTAGCTGGGACTACAGGCACATGCCACCGTGCTCAGCTAATTTTTTAATTTTCTGTAGAGACGAGATCTCTCTATATTGCCCAGGCTGGTTTCAAACTCCTGGGCTCAAGCGATTCTCCTGACTCGACCTCCCAAAGTGTTGGCGTTACAAGTGTGAGCCACCATGCCTGGCTCCATCTCAGCTTTAAAAATGTAAATCCTACATCCCAAGAACTCCCTTAGTCCTGAGAAAATTGGTATGGTTGGCCACCCTAACTAATTAAGGGACATTGAACAATGCAAGGGATGAGTCCTTTAATAATAGTGATTACAAAATGTACAAAGTTATTTTACTTATGTCCATTTCTTATACTATCAAAAAATAATGGCCAATGCATCATGTGTCCAACCCTCAAATATTTATAGAGTGCCTACCATGTACCAGGTACTTTAGATACAAAGATAAATAAAATATATATATATATATTTATTTATTTTTCTGTCCAGAACCAGATACTAAGTGCTAGGAAGTGGAACAGGAGCCTGCACAGTCACCTGAGTCGATGAGACCACGTGAAGGATAAGGAAGAAAAAATACTGGATTCAGGAGAAACAATCAGTTAAATTGAACTGTGAGCCTCTAACATGCACAGCAGAAAGGGCAATGGGATTGTTGTCATCATCACAATGGAAGGGGAACTCTCAAGGAGCAGACACAAGATTCCCTCTGCTGAAATCTAAAAGGTGCTTTTGAAGAAGAACTTCTGAGTTGGGAGCCCTGAGATGCAGAGGCCACCTTCACGCCCAGAAGTTTTCTTGGTTCAAGCTGGGGGTGGAGCATCCAAAAGACAATTCAACAAGGACAATCCGGAAGGCCACAGACGGCCGTGGACCGTCAACAACTTCACATCCATCACCCCATTAGAGGTCCTTACATTTTAAAAAATGACTTAAATTTTAAATTACTCAGATTTTTAGAAATCTAAATGTTTCAGAAGGTAATCTGAATTGTGTTAAAAACCAGAAAACCTGACAATTTGTCCCCCATGGCATAATCAGCCAGACTGAGTACTGGCGACCCCCTTAGAGAGGTGTCCATGCTCCTGCTTAGTCCCTGATTAATCCCTGATACTGAGGCCCTGGGCCAGTTGCCATTTGCCAACACACTTGCCAGGTTCTTTAGTTTACATACAGCCTGTTTCTCATATTTATGTTAAATTCCAGCCCTAGTATGCATGTCTACTCAAGTTAGTAACCCCTAGACTAAGCTAATGAGCTAAGACATGGTTTACTGGTGATCCGTGGGACCTGAGGAGAACTCAGGATTCTTAGAGGACTTGGAGCTCTGTAGACCAGATTATAATGGTTGAAGCTCTAACTTCACCGGGAGATGGTGTGTTTCCCATTCCCCACAGAAGCTGTACTTCAATCTATGTCAATCCCCGCTCACTTTCTCCTTTCTGACATTCTTGCCTCAGTTTTCCTCCCATGGAACCCTCTACTTCTGCTTGAGGAACATTCATTACCCTTAATATCAGCTCCCCACCAGACCATAAGCTCCCAGAGGGCACGGGCTATCGCTTTTCTGTTCCCTGCCAGATCCTGAGCAATTGGCGATAGAAGTTCTTAATAAACATGGCTGGATGAGTAAATAAAGTGTCAGTCCCTTATCCAAGACTAATTCATCTTCCTGGCTCTTACTCCTACCGCCCCTCCCCCTCCACAAGCACCCTTGAATACTTTTCACAGTGAGGTTCTTCTAAATCCAGCATCAAGAGATCACCTTCCCTTCCCACTGAGGAAAGGTGAAGGTTAAACATTCTAAGATAAAAGGGGCTGTAGATGTGGTAGGCAGAATTCCAATAGGACCTACAAGATTTCCTACCCTAATCCCCAAGACTGTGGATATGATGCAATATCACACCGGGTTCATGTTACTTTACTCAGCAAAAAGAATTTTGCAATTGTAATTAAGGTCACTTATCAGTTGACTTTGAGTAAATCAAAAGGAAGGTCATTCATGGGCCTAATATGATCACATCCGCCCTTTAAGAGCTCAGAGTTTTCTCAAGTTGGCAGCAGAAGGGTGAGTCAGAGAGATCTGAAGGATGAGAAAGACTGAAGGTACCATTGCTGGCTTGGTATATAGAGGGGCCATGTGTAAGGACCAGGGAATGTCATCTGTGAGATAAGGGTGACTCCAGCCCACAGCCAGCAGGGAAACCAGGACCTCAGCCCTACAGTCACAAGTTACTGAATTCTGCCAATAATAAGAATGAGCTTGGCTGGGCATAATGATTCACACTATAATCCCATCTACTCAGGAGGCCGAGACAGAAGGATTGTTTGAGTCCAGAAGTCCCTGACCAGCTTGGGCATCATAGTGAGACCCCATCTTTACAAAAAATTTTAAAAATTAGCGAGGCATGGTGGTGCATGCCTGTAGTCCTAGATACTTGGAAGGCTGAGGTGGGAGGATTGCTTGAACCCAGAAGTTCAAGGCTGCAATGAGCTTTGATCATACCACTGCACTCCAGCCTGGACAAGAGATCAAGACTGGGTCTCCTAAAAAAAAAAAAAGTTTTTTAAGGGATGAACTTGGAAGTAAATTCTTCCTCAGAGCCTCCAGATGGGAGCCTAGCCTGACTGACACCTTGATTTCAGCCTTGTGAGACCCTAAGTAGAGAATCCAGCCGTACCCATGCCAACTTATGAGCTACAGAACTTGGAGAGACTGCGAGAATGCCAATAAGTTTGTGGTAACTTGTTACGCGGCAATAGAAAAGTAATAATACAACTTATTATCACCAGGTTTTGTTTAATAGAGAAAGAGATTTGGGATGATCAAGAGGTGAAAAACTGCCCACCTCTGGAGGACAAAGATGAGATGACACAAACCAGGGCATGTTTGTTCCATACTTGCTGCCCATCTGTTGTGGATCCCAGATCCTCAAAGGTGACTGAGTATTCGTTTATAAGCCCTTTCCACACAAGACAACCTGGGCAAAAATGTGTAGCCAAGCCTGGGAGGAGAGGACACTGATATAGTTTGTATGTCTGTCCTCACCCAAATCTCATATTGAAATGTAACTCCCAGTATTGGAGGTGAGGCCTGGTGGGAGGTGAGTGGATCATGGGGTGAATTTCTTATGAATGAATGGTTTAGCACCATCTGCTGGTGATGTCCTTGTGATAGTGAGTGCATTCTCGCAAGATCTGGCTGCGCAAAAGTGTGTGGCACTGCTCCCCCAACTCTTTTTCTCTTGCTCCTGCTTTTGCCAGGTGACATGCCTGCTCCCCCCTTGCCTGCTCCCCCTTTGCCTTCTGCCATAATTGGAAGCTTCCGGAGGTTTCCCAGAAGAAGATTTTGCTATGCTTCCCATATAGCCTGCAGAACCATGAGCCAATTAAACCTCTTTTTTAAATAAATTACTCAATTACTCAGTCTCAGTTTGCTTTTTCTGTTATTTATTTATTTATTGCTCTTGTCGCCCAGACTGGAGTGCAATGGCAAGATCTTGGCTCATTGCAACCTCCGCCTCCCAGATTCAAGCAATTCTCCCACCTCAGCCTCCCCAGTGGCTGGGTTTACAGGTGCCCACCACCACGCCCAGCTAATTTGTTTTTTGTATTTTTAGTAGAGACGGGGTTTCACCATGTTAGCCAGGCTGGTCTCAAACTGCTGACCTCAGGTGATCCACTACCTTCGGCCTCCCAAAGTGCTGGGATTACAAGCATGAGCCACCATGCCTGGCCTCAGGTATTTCTTTATAGTAATGCAAGAACAGCCTAATACAGACGTAGAAGCAAACATGTTACATGATAGGTGATACAGGCTAAGGGAGCCACTGAGGTCAGTGACAAGTCAGAGAGGGCCCTGGGTTTCTGTAGTGCCCCAGGAGCTTTCCTGACTCTCAGGTGCTCTATAGTGCTTGAGCCACCTCAACACAGTTATGTAACCTGAATGTCCCTGGGCCTCAGGACACAAAATGAGGTCACATAAGCATTTATACCCATAATTTACTTGTTCAGATTCCTTCTTATTAATTGTATTAGTCCAGGGCACTGCATAAGTTGCTGGAACAGAGAGATTCAAATACGTAACAGTTCAAGCAGAATAAAAGTTTATTTCTCCCTCATGTAACATCCTGTAGATGGATGGTGGTCCTGAGAAGGGAGGCAGCTCTGATCCACAGTGTCACTCAGGGTGCCAGATTCCTTCTACCATGCTGCTCCATCTGCCCCTGAAGTGTTCTTGTCAGAGCTCAGCACCACCACCAGCAACTCCACTTCCAGCCCCCAGGGACGGGGAATGAAGAAATAGAGGCCAAGCAACTTCCTTTTAAGTAAATGACTCATCACTTCCACTCACATTCCATTGACAAGAGCATGGCTGCCCTAGCTGCAAGGGAGGCTGGGAAATGTACTTTCCATTGGGCAGCCTGTGGAATCCTAAAAGGAAAGAATAAATTTTAGGGGGCAGAAAAGAGTCTCTCCCACAGCACCACCCAAGTTTTGCTGAAAGTCTCTGGAGGCCATTTCACAGGTGTTTGAAGACCAACAAGTACCACATCCCCTGTGACCAGCCCTCGCACTGTGGCAATCAGTAGAGACAGCACTGCCCTGGCCAGTGGTCTGTCCCCTTGGGCTTCTTAGCTTGAGAGTGACTTTCTTAGCTTGAGAGCTACCTTCTTAGCTTGACAGTGACCTTCTTAGCTTGAGAGTTAGCTTGAGAGTGACCTTCTTAGCTTGAGAGCAGATCCAGAAGCAAGGATTTGGGTCCTGATAGTTGATTTAAGAAGTGATCCCAAGAAATAAAAGTGAGGAAGCAGAGAGAGCAAAAGGGAAAAAGAAAAAGCCATTAAATTGTGGGTTATTGGCCTGATTATCACTGTGGACAACTAGAACCCAATTCTACTATGGACACTGAGGAACTGTCCTTCTGATGGACAGGAAGCTGGGACATTTACCCACTGACTCCCATGTTCCATTGCTTGAGGATTCTGCCTGGGGGCATTAACTCCCCTACCGGCCTGAGGGCAGAAAAGTAGAAAGACAGGGCAGGCACTGGAGGTGGGATGCTGTCAGCATACAGGAGGGCTGTCCACCAGGGCTGCTGCTGAAATCTGACAAGGGCTAAGGAGATGTGGTGGGGAACACCAAAAGCATCACACAGAAATGTAGCCGAAGTTACCCGAAATGAGAAGAATGTGCTTCTGTCGCTCACACTCACAACCCGCTGATCCATGGAGCAGGGGACATGCCACGCTCTTTTCTCTGAGCCTAGAAATGAACCCTTAAAATATCTTCATTACAGTTCCTTTGCCCTCATGCAACTCACCCATGCAAACAGTGTCTGGGGATGTCCAATATGACCTGAAGCAGAGCCCTGCTCACCCACAAAAGTTATCCATTAATTAACATGTCTGTCTTCTGGAGATCTGTGAATCAATCAAGTAGAACTTCTTGGCTCTCAATAAATAATAGCTGCTATTACTATTACGATTATTATTATTAGCTGGAGGGTTTATCAACAATGCCTGGCTCCCAGGAAGCAGGTTGTGTGAAATCTAAAAGCTAACATACTTTGGGTTGAGATTTCACTGTTGTCAAATGATGAAGCCAGGATTTCAACACAGGCAACACGATCCCCAGTCTGTGGCCTAAGCTACCATGGCCCATGACCTCTCCAGGGGAAATCACTGACGGCATTTACTAAATCATAATGTAATTGTGACTATAATACATGAGCCACCTCAGGAAGTACCCAGGAAGAATGCTCAGGGGTCATAAGGGAGGCCGCAGGAATTCACAACCAAAGCAAGCTCTCCAGGGCCGCCTCCTTCTGTCCCCAACCCTGAGCAAGGCCAGACACTCAGTACTGAAGAGACCATCTCAGCAGTTATCACTGCCGAGTCCTTCAATTGATCCCAACAGATGGAAAGGGGTAGGAGGCAGGAATGAAGCTGGGGCCTCAGAGAACACTGAATAATGGTGCAGGAGTGTTACAGCCATGGCAGAGGTGATTTCAGCTTGGTTAGCTTTTTAGGACACGGCTAAGAAATTGCATGCAGAAGGGGCAGGTGTGGAGGCAGTAGATGGGTCTGGAAAGCTGCCATGCCACCTGCAATGAGAGAGAGCAAAGGAGGAAGCTCATTAACCGTCCCTGGATCATTAACTCAGTGTCCCCAGGGGCACAGTCATTGAGTTTGCACTTTGTATTTTGTCAGTTTTTTGTCAGTTTCTTTTCCAGGGTCTCTGGGGACTCCAGTCTGGAATGGGGCTCTCAACTCAGGAAGAAGTTGGCACAAGCAACTCTCCTAGACAGAGAAGCCTGGTAACCATTGTTTGGCCAGAATAACAATGGCTGCTGCTTACTGAATGCATCCTTTACTCAGGTAGGGAAACAGCTCAGAGAAGCTAATTAATTTGCCCAGGGTACTCAGTTGAAAGTGACAGGGCCAGAGATCCAAGCAAGTCAATCTATATCCCGAATCCATATTCATATTCTCTCCCTTTTTTTATTTTTTAGAGACAAAGTCTCTGTCACCCAGGCTGGAGTGCAGTAGCACAATCAAAGCTCACTGCAGCTTTGAACTCCTGGGCTCACGTGATCCTCCTTCCTCAGCCTCCCAAGCATCTGGGACTACAGGTGTGTGCCACTGAGTCCAGCTAATTATTTTTTATTGTTTGTAGAGACAAGGTCTCACTATGTTGCCCAGTTTGATCTTGAACTTCTGGATTCAAGCAATCCTCTCATTTTGCCCCCCTCCCCGCCCCCAAAGTGCTGGCATTACAAGTGTGAGCCACATGCTGGCCCCCAGTCCATATTCTTAACCATTGCATTGCCCTGAGTCTTGCAGGATATATGACAACAGCCATCCATGGCTAGCAAGAGTATCCGAGAATGCATTAAACAGGTAAGCTGGTCAGAGTGTGTGGGTTATTCAAGTATGCATCAACAGTCCCTTGTTCAGTAAATAAATCCATTCACTGATACTTATTTGTTTTTGAGACAGGGTCTCACTCTGTCACTCAGACTGAAGTGCAGTGGTGCAATCATGGCTCACTGCAGTGTCGAACTCCTGAGCTCAAGCATTCCTCCTGCCTCAGCCTCCCAAAGTGCTGGGATTACAGGTGTGAGTCACTGCGCCCAGCTCATTGATATTTTTTGAATGCCTTCTATTTGTCTGGCTCTGGGGATGGTGGAGTGAAGAAGAAAAACTGAATCTTGGCTCTCATGGAGAGGATGGGGGAGAGTGTTAGCACCAGCACCAACGACCTCAAACAGTGAGGGCACTAGGAAGGAAATAAAAGAGGCAACACAGAGTGATGGTGACACAGGAGAGTGGCCTGGAAAGGCCGTCCTAAGGAGGAGACATTTGGCTCAGCCCTGAACGGTGAGAACATACTTTTGGAAAAATCTGGGGAAAGCAACTCCAAGGCACGGGAACAGCAAAGCCCTGAAGCGAGAACAGACTTGGTATCTTTGAGACCTGGAAAAAAAAGAGGTCATTGAGTCAGGAGGGAGTAGGATGAGAGAACATCAAATAGATAGGTGGTACTCCGCTCCCACCCCCTCCCCAGGCTGTGTTAGATGCCCCTTCTCTGTCTCTCATACTTGGCAAATTCTAATTTTCTGTGTCGAGTCTGCTGATCGGCTTCTGGTGTCCAGGACAAGTTAAGGGACAGAAGTGATGCTTAACAGGTGTTCACCGAACAGATCTGGCCTGACCCCACAAGGAGAATGTAGTAACTTGGCAGTTTGAGTGACAGCTCCTGTAGCCACCCAGCAACAGACAGCAAGTCAAATTTTGCTGCTGACAAGGAGATGAGAGGGATGGCCTAGCACGGCTTCCTCTGGATTTGGGGGAAAGCCTCAGAGCTTTGCACCTAAGGATCAGGGGTCCTGCGTCTTAGCTCCTCCAGGGTTAGGTACATTTCTGTCCCCTCTGCCTGGACCCTCTTCTTCCAGGGCCATGTGGACTCACTCACCTCTTTCAGGACTTAACTCTTACATTCCAGGAAGCCTTCCTTGATCTCTCCTCTCCCATCTCTGGAACTTCTATTCCCCTTTCCACCTTAGTTTTTCTCCAGAGCACTTATCACCTCTTACCATATATTTTCTATATTTGCTTTATTTACTGTCTGTCTCCCCACCACTAGGATGTAAGCTCGATAGAAGCAAAGATGTTTGCCTTTTTGTTAACTGCTGTGCCAACCTCATTAAACACTGTTACATGAACAAATGAATGGTGAATGACACCAGAGCCGGAATATTTATAAGGCAGAACAAGCATCATCATGGCACGCCAGCTAACCTATGGCACCCTCAAAATAAGACTGTTTCTGGTTCAATAAATGTGTTCAGCATTTGCCAGTTAGCACATCCACATCTAGAAGGAAGCTATTTCGACATTTACACTTGTGTTTTATGCTTTAGTTTTGTTTTTATTCTGCATTAATATTGGCAGGTCTGGGGAACACCATAATCTTTTCAATGCTTAAAGCCTTTAAATTCAGCCTTAAATACTGCAGCTGTCTGCGCTGCTAAACCTTAGCTGTGAGACAGAGCCACCTAGTGAAAATTCCAACTTCCATTGCCTATGTATTTTGTAATCTTTCCTCTAAAATTTAGCATCTAAATCAGTAACTCAACCTCTCCTGTGAATACGTTTTACCAGGCTAGGATAAGGTTTGGGAAAATGCAGATTCCTGGGCCCAGCAAATCTGGGGATGATGATAAGTCATCATCGTGGGACACCAGCTTAGCAACAGCACCCCCAAAATAAGACTGCTTCCGGTTCAATAAACCGCTATGAAGAGTCTATTAATGTTGGTATCCATCTGGACCTGCGGCCATAGAGAAGAGACCCAAGCACAGTGGTTAGTAAAAAGCCCACATCCTTCAAAAATTATGAGTAGATATTATAAATTCCAAAATGATGAAGAGTTCAGGATGAGAAGATGGGGACTCACCCAGAACAAAGCAACACACTGATTTATCCTTTGTCTCCTGACAGCATTCCTTCCCCCACTGGTCATCCCGCCCAGTCGCACATATGACAAGTCGTAGCGCTGTATAAAACGATACTCGAAATTGGAAAGATTACTAAATATCGCCCTGAAAGGTGTTTCCTGTGGCCCACGAAACTCATGCAAAATCATCCGCTTGGAGAAAAGCTTGGGACAAGTAGCTAGATACCTGAAAATAGTAAATTCCTCCAAATTACTGCTAGCCAAGTGAGTCTTTCACATCTTTGAAACTGCCCCAGAACCCACACAAACTCAAAATACTAAAAAAAAAAAAAAAAAAAAAATGGGCTGTCAGCGAAGTCATCGGCCACACATTACGCACTTTTGCTTCTAAGACATTCCCATGTATTATATCATTGCCTCTTTCCTGCGGGCACCTGAGTCCCGGAGCTCTGGTGGTTTTGCCCAAGGCCAGCCAGATGAGAGAGTGTGGTAGAGTGCTCCTCAAGGCATTTGTGACCTGTTCTCCTCTGCTCAGACAAAGCCAGGGTGGCGTTTGAGGGAACAACCTAAGCTCCAACGGGGACACTGCCAGAGGGGGCAGGCCCAACCCTGGGCAGGTCCCGACCTCAGCACCCACAAGAGACCAGGCAAGCCCAGGCTAGGACCACAGGAGTGGGAGTAGGAGTGATGGAGTAATAGCTCGTCTCCATGCTCCCAGCATCTACTCCCTCATCCTCTGGTATGTAAACACCCAACTTTTCTTTGGGGATGGGCTCCTCTCCTACTCTCAGTCCATGCAGTTTGAATAGAGTTGACCATTAACCCAGGACCTCCCCAGGGAGGCCATTATTATTTCTCCTACCTTTCTTTACAATGATTGGCTCAGAGCTGAGCACATGACCCAGGCCTGGCCAATCAACAAATAATATCCCATTTCCTTCCTTTCTCCACACTGATTGGTTCAGAGTTGAGCACATGGCCTGGGCCTAGCCAATCAACAAATAATATTCCATTTCCTTCCTTTCCCTACAGTGATTAGTTCAGAGCTGACCACATGACCCAGGCCAACTAGTATCTAGCTGTCTAACTGCCTTAGGCCATCAAAACTCCCAAATCAAATATTGTTGACCTGGCTTGTGTCAAGTGCCCATCACTGAATTAGTCACTATGGCCAGGAGGAGATGAGTCCTCACTAGACAACTGGTCTGTGGCCACCCATGGAGCCTGGGGTGAGGACAGTTCCACCTGAACACAGAGAGTGGCAGACGCAAAGTTTTCTGACATAGACGTTCCTGTTCCATTTGTCCCGCAAACGTTTAAACATCACACATACTTGGTTAATGTAGAAAACAAAAAACAGCCTTTGTTCACTCTCTCTCTCTCTCTCTCTCTCTCTCTTTTTTTTTTCCTGAGATGGAGCTTCACTCTTGTCCCCCAGGCTAAAGTGCAGTGGCGCAATCGTGGCTCACTGCACCCTCCACCTCCCGGATTCAAGCCATTCTGCAGGCTCAGCCTCCCAAGTTGCTGAGATTACAGACATGTGTCACCGCGCCCGGCTAATTTTTTGTATTTTTTTTTTTTTTAGTAGAGACGGGGTTTCACCATGTTGGACAGGCTGGTTTTGAACTCCTGGCCTCAAGCAATCCACTCGTCTCGGCCTCCCAAAGTGCTAGGATTACAGGCATGAGTCACCACGCCTGGGCTGTTCACCATCTCAGAGACATTCACCATTGCTACTGAGTGTGGACAGAAGCATGGACACCAGGGTTCAATTTCTAGCTATTCTACTCTAGCTGTTTGTCCTTGGAAGTTATTTAGCATTCTGTGCCTCTGTTTGCTCATCTGGAAAATGAAGATAACATTTGTATCTGCCTCACCCGTTAAATTGTATCTGTCCTCAACGTTCTTAGGACAGCACCTGGCAAGAGTAACTGCTGTTGTTTTGGTTTGAGATTCTGAGAACCACTCTTCTGGATCATTCGCACATGCTGTAGTTTGGGTAGGGGTCATTAGAGGAGTATCGCTATTAGATAATAGAAAATTGTTTCAATGGTCCTTTCAGAACTAAAGGGTCTCTCTCTTTCCCAATGTCTGTGTTCATTCCTGTAGAAGGACTCAGACCCGACATGGCTCCCAGCCCGCCTGGACCCATCCTCAGTCTTGTGGGACTGACGGATTCAGCACTCACATGCCCCACTCTGACTGTAAGAGCATGGACCTTGTAATCTGTAAGAGCCCAGGCTCAAGACATCCCAAAAGACTCCTGTCTTGCTCTGAGTCTGTGCTGCTGGGAGGTGAGCAGAATGCAGTGACATGGAAAAGAAATGAATGGAGCAGACAGGAAGTGGAAGAGCGGAGTGAGAGGACCTTGGGTTGAAGTAGGAGGGATGGGGGTGGCCAATAGGCGGAGAGAGGAGGGAGATGGGATGGGATAGGATGAAGGGAGGAAAAGAGAGTGGTGAAGTGGGGTAAGATGAGACTTATCTCCTGACCAACCACACCTCTACCCCTGACATAGTCATCTAAATATGGCATCAGGGGATGATTTGTGGAGGGGACCTCAAGGTTGTCCTCCTTGGTAAGATCAACAAGAGGGAAGAGAAGAGCCACTGTACAGGTGCAAATATGGGTCCCTCTGAGTGTACCTTTTGGTGCTTACCTACTCAAAGCTCACCAAGCCTTGTGCTTCCCTCTTCCTCAACCTGCAGAGCATCTCCCAGAACCCAGCCATGCCCTTAAATATTCCCCAAAGACCTTAGTGAAGTGCTATTCTTTCATGCTTTGTTTTCATCCAGTCATTAGTGACAGAGGCCACCTGGCTCCCACAGTGAGCCTTCATCAGTGGGAGTCAAATCCCAGGCATCAGGTGAGGACACTGGTGATTAGGTGACTTCCTCCTGTCCCACAGCCAGTGTCAGAACCTTGGTGACAATCTACATATTCAGATTCCCAATTTAAATCATGTTGGAGATGGGCTGACAACTGAAGTGGTAAATAGACTCCAAGAATAAAAAAGAAGTCTGTAAATCAGTGCCTTGCTCCTCCTCAGCCCAGGGGAGCTACTCCCATGTCAGGACATGCCCTCCCTTTCCCTCTCCCCAGACAGAGCTCAGGGCACCCCACAGAGGGTCTCTGAAGAGGGAATCCCAGATTGGAATCCTCAAATATGTGGGGAGCTGGCCAGGTCTTGGCATTCCAGGGCCATAGATTCACTAATGACTCCTGTTGTTAAGCAGAGCTTAGACTGGTGGACAGAGTGCTAGGAGGCATAATAGCAAGCAGGGTGGGCCAGGCATGGTGGCTGAAATCTGTAATCCCAGCACTTTGAGAGGCCAAGGCAAGTGGATCACCTGAAGTCAGGAATTCAAGACCACACTGGCCAACATGGTGAAACCCAACTCTACTAAAAATACAAAAGTTAGCCAGATGTGGTGGTGTGCACCTGTAGTCCCAGCTAGTCAGGAGGCTGAGATATACCAAGCGATTCAAGAGAATCGCTTGAACCCAGGAGGTGGAGATATACCTAAGAAGTCCAGAAGTGGGTGCTTCCAATATAAATATAGGTAGGTGATATAGAAAAAATATCCAGACAAGGAGATGTTGACGCTCATGTTTCATCATCAGGTTTCTGCCTCTCTTCCTCCATCTGCGGCCTCTGATTTTCTTGTTTAATTTATTCTCAGGCACACTACTTCTATGTGGTGGGGAAAACGGCACTGGGAAAATTCAGTTTCAATGGTCTTTTCGGAACTACAGCATCTCTCTCTCTCAATGTCTGTGTTAATTCCTCTAAAAGGACTCAGACCTGACGTGGCTCCCAGCCTTCTTGGACCCCTCCTATCTGTGGGACTGATGGGTACACAGCTCACATATCCCACCCTGGGTGTGAGTAGGACCAAGGGCCTTGTAATCTTGGCTCGTATGGAGAGAGGAAGGGGAAATTCCAGAAGTGAAGGTCATAGCAGTTTTCTATCAGATGGGGTGGTGGCTCAAAGCAGAGGTTATGAGCCTGAGTGTGTAGCTCCATCAGCCAGTGTGAACTTGGGCAAGTCCTTACCTTCTCCCCTCTGCACCTTCTCCCCTCTGCACCCTCTCCATCCACTTCCCTCACTGATATTCCAAAACACACACACACACTCATACACACATATGTTTAATATTTTAAGACAATTGTTGATTCACACGCAGTTTTAAGAAATACTAGAGATCACAGACCAGGCACAGTGGCTCATGCCTGTAATCCAGGCACGTTGGGAGGTCGAGGCAGGCAGATCACTTGAGGTCAGGAGTTCAAGACTAGCCTGCCCAACGTGGCAAAACCCCATCTCTACTAAAAGTACAAAAATTAGCCAGGAGTGTTGGCATGCACCTGTCATCCCAGCTACTCAAGAGGCTGAGGCAGAAGAATCGCTTGAACCTGGGAGGCAGAGGTTGCAGTGAGCCAAGATTGCACCACTTCACTCCAGCCTGGGCAACAGAGTGAGACTCTGCCTCAAGAAAAAAAAAAAAAAAAAAAAAAAAAAGGAAAGAAAGAAAGAAAGAAAGAAAGAAAGAAAGAAAGAAAGAAAGAAAGAAAGAAAAGTAATAATAGAGATCACAGAACCCTTTACTCAATTTTCCCCATAGTAACAGCTTGCATAAATGTAGTACAATATCACAACCAGGAAATTGACATTGATACCATCCACCAACTTTAGATTTTGCCAGTTTTACATGCACTTATGTGAGCTTGTTTGTGTGTTTAGTTCTATGTAGTTTTATCAAGTGCATAGATTGATATGGCCACCACCACAGTCAAGATCTACCACCACGAGGTCCCTTGTACTGTCCTTTTATTGCAACATCTACCTGCCTCCCTCCCCTACTCTCTGATCTGCAGCGATAATTAATCTGGTCTTCATTTATAATTTTGTGATTTCGAGAATGCTATAGAAACGGAATCATACAGTAGGTAACCTTTCAGGCCTGGCTTTTTCTTTCACTCAGCATAATTCCTTTGAGATCCATCCAAAGGGTTGCATGTATCAATAGTTTGTTCCTTTTAATTGTTGACTAGCAATTTATAGTATGGGTGTTCCACTGTTTAACTGTTTGCTTTTTGAAGGACATTTGGATTGTTTCCAATTATTGGCTTTTATGAATAAAGCTGCTATGAACGTTCATGTACAGGCTTTCGTGTGAATGTTAAGTTTTCATTTCTCTGGGACAAATGCCCAAGAGTATAATTACTGGGTTGTATGGCAAACATTTATTTAATTTCATAAGAAACTGACATATCTTTTTCTGAATGGCTGTTATATTTAAATTGCCACCAGCAGTGATTGAGTGATCCCAGTCCTCCACATCCTCACCAGCATTTGGCATTATCCCTATTTTTTTATTTTTACTGTGCCAATAGATGTGTAACGGTATCTCATTGTAGTTTAACTTGCATTTCCCAATAGCTAATAATGTTGAACATCTTTTCACGTGGCTCTCACCCACTTTTGTAGGGAGGTAAATCTTGAGAATGTTTTCTCACCTGATAAATGGAGAGAACAATAGGACAATATCTACCATCCAGAGATGTTGTGAAAGTTCTCCTAAGACCTAGCAAGTTAGTATTCAAGAAACATTAGGGTGTGGTGGCTTATGCCTGTAATCCCAGAACTCTGGGAGGTTGAAGCAGGAGAATCACTTGAGTCCAGGAGTTTCAGACCAGCCTGGGTAACATAGTGAGACACCTACTCTACAAAAAATTTAAAAAATTAGCCAGGCATGGTGGCACATGCCTGTAGTCCCAGCTACTTGGAAGACTGAGGCGGGAGGATTGCTTGAGCCTAGGAGGTTGAGGCTGTAGTGAGCTATGATCACACCACTGCACTCCAGCCCAGGGTGATAAAACAAGACCTTGTCTCTCAAAAAGAAAAGAAAAAAAGGCCGGGCATGGTGGTTCATGCCTGTAATCTCGGCACTTTAGGAAGCCGAGATGGGTGGATCACTTGAGGTCAGGAATTCGAGACCAGCCTGGCCAACACAGGGAAATCTCGTCTCTGCCAAAAAAACAAAAATTAGCCAGGCATGGTGTCCCACACCTGTAATTCCAGCTACCTGGGAGGCTGAGGCAGGATACTTGCTTGAACCCGAGAGGCAAAATTTGCAGTAAGCTGAGATCGCGCCACTGCACTCCAGCCTACCTGACAGATTGAGACTGTCTCAAAAAAAAAAAAGAAAAAAAGAAAAAAAGAAACATTAACTGTTAGTATTCCTGCAAGAGAGGGGTTAATAGTATAGACTCCAAAGTCAAACAGAACTCCATTCTATCACTGAGAACCCTCTCCCTAAACCTCACTTTATGTCTCTATTAAATGGGAAGAATAATATTACTTACTTTACAGGGTTGTCATGAAACTGAAATAGATAAGACATGAAAGGCACTTAAAACAGTGCCTAGCAAGTGCTTAATTCTGCTTTTCCCTCCAGAACTCAGCATATCACAGGCCCCAATTAAGCCTTGTCCCTCCAAATGACACTTCATACCTCTCCCACCATCATCTCCCAGTGCACCAGGGTCACTTGCTGGGGCCAGGGTAGGAAATCCCAGATACGAACTCTCCCTTCAAGGATTTTTACCCCACTGGAGTTCTCCACTGCTCCAGGAGAAGAAACAAAGGATTGGGTCTGGGAGCTGGGTGAGATTACATTTATCTAAGAAGCTTCCAAATGAAAACTAGCATTTGTACTTATTGCATTTCACCTCCAAATTTGATTACATTTCTCTCCCGCTGTAAATCTGCCTCTCCTTCTGCCAAGTTATTATTAAATCCAGGACAGAATTGGTGGAGTGCTACGTAAAATTTCCATCTTGGCTTTGACATTCCAGGAAGTTACAAACCAATTACAGCTGCTGAGCCTCAGGCCCTGATGAATCACAGAGCACGGCAAGGGATGGAGGAGGCCAGAGCGGGGACGGGAGGGAGATAGTGAGGTGGGAATCAAAGGTCAATTAAAATAAAACGGTCAATTTTAATTTGAATGTCTTGCTTATATTCATATCCCATTCCCATAAGTGGAAAAGCAAATGAAGCTTATTCATTTGTGTGGGCATGGGGTGTGTGTATGTGTGTGTGTGTGTGTATGTGTGTGTGTGTGTGTGCGCGTTAGGACATTAGGACAATAAAGGCTTTTCAAATGGTTTCAGAGTCCCAGAGATTTGAAATTTGAAATGTCCCAGGGAGAAAACATGCAATCTGGTGACCTGCCCAAATGTCAGGGTAGCTGCCTAAACAAAGAGCCATCAGCATTAGCCTTGGGGCATGTTGGTGTAAATGACACCAGTTCCAGCTTTGGGAGTTGGATCTCTGTGTTTGAGCCCTCACTTCATCACTTAATATGAGGAATTTCTCTATGCCTCTATTTCCTCATTGGTAAAATGAAGACAATAATATCTTTCCCTGTTGGTTATTGTAAAGAGTAAGATAAATAATACAGCTAAGGCATCAAGCAGGACGCCCCACCAGGCGAGCAACGTTATTTCCTTTCTCCAAGGAAATAACCGTCCGTGGGTCCCAAGTCCAACCAAATGACCTCAAATAGCTACAGTTTGACTAGACCTTGATGTACTGTGTACTTTCCTAATGAGAGCTTAGGTTCCTGGGCAGCTGGTTTTCTTTTCCTTCATGTGAACTTCTCTTTCCTGGCCCTCTCTTAAGGGCAAATGGTTGGTAAGATTCAGCACCGTGGACAGCAGGGATGCTGCCAGTCAAGGTATCAGATTCCCATTCATGGACCCTCATCTTGTGGCCTCCTCCTGTCAGCTCATGGATCAGACATCCTGTAAGTTGTACAATTGATTTGGTGTTAGTCTTAACCTCTGACTTTCATCAGTATGGGAAATTTACTTTCTTTCCTTTTTCTTTTCTTTTTTTTTTTTAGACAGAGTCTCACTCTGTCACAAGATGCACATGGGGAGAGCTCAAGAGAAGCCTTAGCTGAGGAGGAGGTGACGGTGCTAGCCTAGGATTCAAGAGAGAAGGCAGAAAACAATACCCACACATAACACACCTCTGCCAGACAGTAATCAACACCTGTTAGTTCGTCTTCAAGGTTTGGTTCCTGGGAACACCTGCTCCTCTATTCCCTGAGCATCTGATGTTGTCCTTGAAAGCAGAATGCCAGCCTCCCAGGGAGGAGCAGAGACACCAACAAACAGCTGGCAGAAGTCACCCAGCTGGCCCTCTCTCCTCCTCTCAGCCCTGGGCCTTTGTTTGCGAGGGCCATCCCACAGGCTGCTTTCTCCCTCTGCCTACTGCTGAGACCCCCTCTGCAGGAGTCCCTGGTACTCATATTTTCTAAGGAATCCAGCCCCGCTTTGCCCCATACTCTGAGTGATCAGACGAGGACTCCAAGCCAGCAAAGGAGAAATCAGAGGGCCCCCCTCCCCTACCCTTGTCTCCCTCCTGGACTTCTGCTCAGGTCTCTCTGTGTCTGATGGTACTGCTCCCAGGTCTGGACTAGGTCACACTTGAAGGAAGTTTTCTCATTTGTCTCTATATCCATGGTTTTCAAAGTGTGGTCCTGGGATTTGCAGCATCACCTGAGAGGTTTTTAGAAATGCAAAGTCTTTTAAAATAATTTTTTTTGTTTCCCTGGGTTATTGGGGAACAGGTGGTGTTTGGTTACATGAGTAGGTTCTTTAGTGGTGATTTATGAGATTTTGGTGCACCCAGCACCCAAGCAGTGTATACTGCACTGATTTGTAGTCTTTTATCCCTCACCCACTTCCTACCCTTTCCCCCTGAGTCCCCAAAGTCCATTGTGTCATTCTTTGCCTTTGCATCCTCATAGTTTATCCCAGACTTACAAGTGAGAACACATGATGTTTGGTTTTCCATTCCTGAGTTACTTCACTTAGAATAATAATCTCCAACCTTGGGCTCCATCCCAGACCTACTTAAACAGAAACTCCAGAGATGAGGACCAGCAACCTGTTGGAACAAGACCTTCAGGTGATTTCGATGCACACTGAAGTTTGAGAACCCCTTTGTAATAGGAATAACAAGAAGTGGATGCCTAAATTCCACCATGCGGAATTGTTCTCTTGTTCACCCCAGTTGGTGGATGCCTGGATTAGTTCCATTTTCTTTTCTTACAACAGCGAAAAGTCTGTATTGAACATTCTTTCGTGTACACCTTCATGGACCTGTGCAAGTATTTCTACATGACACATTCTTTAAAAATGATTTACTAGGACAAATGATATACCTACTTAAATGTTCATAGATGTGCCAGATGGACTTCCTAAAAGGTTGCACCAATTTGCACTCCCACCACAGAGAATGAAAGGGTACATGTCCCCACAGCCTTTCCAGCTTCAATTAAGTATATCAGATGTTTTCACTTTCTGTTCCAATTTGAGAGGTGAAAATTATATCTTGTTTTGATTTGCACTTCTTTAAGAGTGAAATTGAGCATATTTTCCTATATTTATTAGCCATTTTAGCATGGTACTTTTTTGGTTGTCTCTATTTTCAGCAATCAGTATGTATGACTTGTATAACTTCTTTAAAAAAGAAAAAAAATATGCTAGTCCCCTCTTTTCTGCAAAGTACAGTCTTATGAAGGAGCCAGTGTGGGGTCAAGTGTGGGGTGACCACCCATAGTAATTTGCCCGAGATGGAGGGGTTTCTCTGGACATGGGACCTTCAGTGCTAAAACTGAGGAAGTCCAAAGCAAACCACAAGGAGTTGGTCACCTAGGCGGGTGACTTGCTCAGAGTGTCACACAGATAATCAGAAGCCAGCCTGAGGGAAGGTTCCCAAATCGCTGATCCCCTGCCCAGGGCTCCTTCTTCTCCACACATCTCTCATGGAGAAACAAAAATGGACACAGAGGAGTTGGGTGAGATGACTTGTGAATCTCTCACAAATAGACAAGAAGCTCCTTTTGTTCATTTACCTCTTTAGCCCAGCGTTCATCACAGCCTGGCAAAGAGTTGATAGCTAGATTTAGACTAAAGGTATTATCACCATGTTGAGGAAGGGGAAAAGAGGCAGTACCGCAGTATCCACAAAATTACAATCTGCACACAGTTGGGATCCATCTCATGACTTTTGCAGGGAAATACAGTTGAAGGACCATGGGCTGTGGGAGGACAGACTTGATCTCTAATCATCCCAGTCTCATCACTCACAAGCTGTCTAACCTTGGAAAACTGCTCTTCCTGGTCCTTAGTTTCCTCATCTCTAAGATGGGACCAATAATACCCACATCTTAGCAGAATGGTTAGGACATGAAGCAGACACAAGGAAGAGATGACGAAGAGGGCAGGTCATTCTTTCTCTCAAGGAGAGCAGAATGAGTGCCTGGAGTGGCTCACCCAGTTGCCACAGGAGAACGAGTGGCCTCTGCTTCAGGGCTCTGTACAAAAGAGCTTAGCCAAGGTCTCCCCTGGAGGATAAAATACAGTCCAGTCTCTCCTCACCAAGGAAGGCTCCCTGGCACAAGCCTGAATGTGCCTGGAGAAAGAGGTACGTTTTATTTCTAGAAGGACCCCTTTCAGTGCCAAACTGAATAGCTGTGGGAATGTGTCTACCCAGAAGGAGCACATTTTTGCAAATTCACACAAAGCAGCAAGCCCTGACCTATATTAGCCCCATGTATCGGAGCCCCTCTGACCTCTCCTATCCCTTGGAACCCAGAGGAAAGGTTTCCCTTCTGAGGACCCCAGCGTCAGGCCAGGCTCACCCAGACAGGTCATTTGAAAAGCGGAATCTTTTGCTCATTATGAATAATAAATCATTTGCAGAATAGGAAGTCGCCTCAATGCTGACATGAGGTCACTGGGAATCACTACAGGAGGCAGATGGGCTGCCTGCTAAGAAGGGAGCTGGTCATCAAGGACTCAGGTGAGCCTCCAGCACAGCTAGGTGCACAAGCCGAGGTTCGGGATCCAGATGCTGAAGCACCTTTGCCCTGGCTTGGCTGTGAGTGTTTACAGACCATCAGGAGCCCAGCTGCGGGTCTCAGGGTGGTCTTTGTGCAGAATACCAACCCTCCTGGCAGCCAGCCTCTGCTCAATTAAGAGAAAAAGAAAAGATGACTGCTAAATGTTCAGTTTACTTCCTTCACTACAAATATCCAACCCAAGGGAGAGGGTAATCTAATATATTCTGAGATGATTTAAACTCATTTAAATAAAAAAAAAGAATTCTGCAGCAGTGAGCTGCACAGAGAATGGGGGTTTGATGACTCCACAGAACAAGTGGAAAACGTAGCTCAGAAAAGAGAGAAAACCAACAGAGGTAACGTAATATCTGACCACTCAACCAGCTAGCCGACCAACTCAACAGTCAGGCAAGCCCAGACCAGGAGTAAGCCCCAACGCTGCATGAAGCCAGGATGGACGGTTTTTATTTCTGTTGTCAATGTTCAACCTGAATAAATTATCCTGGAGGAGGGAGAGCTGCAATCCATTAAACCAAAATAATATGCTGATAAAAGAACTATGTGATAATAAAAATTAAGTACATTTATTCGGGTGTTGCCAAAATGTTTCACACCCTGTATTCAAGGCACGGGCGCCTCATCTGTCACATCTAGGCAGACATAATTCATGCATTCCCTCTGTTGCCATCAGATACAAAATACCCTCTTCTTCAGCATGCACACCACTCATCCAGAGACCATCCAGAGATGGCACCTGCACACACAGATCCCCCACACTCACTGACACATGCACACTCATCCATTCACCCAGCTCAGAACTCCACATATACCAATGGTCAACCATCTGTGCTAACAAGATCGTGAAAAATTCTGCAGCTCTGGTGGTGTCAACTCTCACTCCTCAGGAAGGTTCTATCCCCCGTGGTCTCTGTGGTGCCGGGTCCAGGTCACCACAACACAAGGGCGGCTCTGTTCTGCTCAAGCTGTAAGGTTGCTACCGACTCCCGGGGCCCCAGGGTGCTCATCTGCAAGGAGTTTCCTGTGTTCTATCCCAGACCACTAGGGACCCAAGAAGGACCCACACCTACCTCTGTACTCTGGAAATCCTGCTTGCTTTGTTCCTTAAATCAGAGGATCATTAACACAAGAGGGAACCAGAGCCAGGCAGGTGATATAAACAAAAGCAGCTGTCCAGGGGGGCTCAGGTGGGTGTAACCCTAGCCCCACTTCAAGAAGGCAGTTGCTGCTCAAGCCCTAGATATTGAAAAGCTATGGTAATTCCAAATGAATCCGCCCATTATTAAAATGCTGTCTAGTAGTTCAAGACCAGCCCGGCCAACATGGCAAAACCCCGTCTCTACTGAAAAAACACAAATTAGCTGGGTGTGGTGGCAGGTGTCTGTAATCCCAGTTACTCACGAGACTTGCTTGTGAGTACGGAGACTCGCTTGAACCCGGGAGGTGGAGGTTGCAGTGAACCGAGATTGCACCACTGCACTCCAGCCTGGGCGACAGAGGGAGACTCCGTCTCCAAAAAATACATACATACATACATACATATATAAAATAAAATAAAATAGAATGCTGTCTACGCTTTGACTCTCCCCTCCTCCAGAGCAAAAATGAAACAATCTGTTTGCAACTTGATCTGTTCTCTTTGATATCTGGTGAATAGTGGTTTTTGCCTGGATTTGGGGACAGATTTGTTCAATCGTAATCACTAATAGCCTTTCCAATTAGTGTGCAGGTGCAAAAAAATTGGGGGATGGGTGGCTGTGCACGGTGGCTCATGCTTGTAATCCCAGCACTTTGGGAGGCCGAGGTGGGTGGATCATCTGAGGTCAGGAGTTTGAGACTAGCCTGCCAAACATGGCAAAACCCCATCTCTACTAAAAATACAAGAATAGCCAGGTGTGGTGGCAGGTGCCTGTAATTCCAGCTACTCGGGAGGCTGAGGCAGGAGAATCGCTTGAACCCAGGAGGCGGAGGTTGCAGTGAGCTGAGATCACACCATTGCACTCCAGCCTGAGTGACAAGAGGGAAACTCCTCCCCTCCCGCAAAAAAAAAAAAAAAAAAATGGGCGATAGGTTTCATAGCCACAACAATATCTCTGATGGAATATTTTCCACACGTGCAAATTGTCTTGGACCTAAGCACAGAAGTCTGCTAACCTGTGCTCCTTTCTAAATCTTCTTTTTCTCTACTCCTGTGGTCCTCCCTGCCTTTACACAATGGTCTCAGCCTCCCTGCTGCTTGTAGAAAGGAATGTCCTGAAGAAACCCTACGCCACTGCAAAGCAGAATTTCCTACTAGTTGTTTGAATGACACTTGCACCAAGGGAAATACTGCTTCTCTGGCCATATAAGCAGAAAACTCTGTACTCCAAAGAGATGATACCTGAGCAGAGGAAAGAGCCAAAGCTTTGCTGGCCGGGTGTGGTGGCTCACACTAGTAATCCCAGCACTTTGGGAGCCGAGGCGGGTGGATCACTTGAGGTCAGGGGTTCGAGACCAGCCTGGCCAACATGGTGAAACCCAGACTCTAATAAAAATACAAAAATTAGCCAGGCATGGTGGTGGGTGCCTGTAATCCCAGTTACTTGGGAAGCTGAGGCAGGAGAATCACTTGAACCTGGGAAGTTGCAGTGAGTTGAGATCGCGCCACTGCAGTCTAGCCTGAGTGACAGAGTGAGACTCTATTCCCCTTCCCCACCCAAAGAGAGCCAAAGCTTTATAACAGACTCACCTGATTTTTACTCCTGGTTCAGCTATTTGCCACCTATGCAACCTTGGGCAAGTTACTTAGCATCTCTGAACTTGGTTTCCTCACAGGCTGAAATCGGGCTATTGTTATTGATCTAATTGAATAGGAATGGGGTGCTTTATTCACTCATTCCACAGATATTTATTGAGGATCTACTATGTGCCAGGCACTGTTCTAGGTACTGGGAATATAGTGGTGAGCCAGTGTTAAAGTACCTGCTTCCCTGAGATGCACTGCCCAGTAGGTTGGGTAAGATACAATATTTATAAAGAGCTAGCATGATGCCTGGAAGACAGCAACACTCAGTAGTTTTCTGTTCTCTTCTGTCTTACTCTCTCTCTTTGCTGGTTGATAAGATGTTGGCACTGGGGTTAGGGCTATTCATCTCCATGCCAAGCCTTTGCCAAACAGTCCTTCACCCCCAGCTCACAGCTCCTTTGACCTTGCTGCATCCTATATTATACTCCCAGACCTTTGTCAAGAGCCTACAATCTTCTATCGATCCTCTCTCACTGCATGCATAAAGAATAAAAGGACTGTGTGGATTCAGCTATTAGTTCAGCTGCTGTGAAAGAGGGATGCAGAATAACAGTGGCTTTAAAGATTAGAAATTAATTTCTCTGTCATGAAAAGTCTGGACAGGCAGTCCGTGGTTGGCGTGGCGGCTGTTCCTTCTGTCTTGTCGCTCTGCCTGTCTCACCAAGTGACTTCCTTCTTGTGACCCAAGATGGCTGCTTCAGGTCCTATCATCACATCTACATGCTAGCCAGGAGAAAAGGAAAAGAGGAAGTGGAAAGGGTGTGCTGCTCTCCCTGTCAGGTGGTAAGTCAGAAGATGCACCCAACATATGGACATAAAGATGGAAACAATAGACATGCAGGGGATGCAAGAGTGGAGAGGGAGTGAGAGGGGCAAGGGTTGAAAAATTACCTATTGGGGCCAGGTGCGGTGGCTCATGCCTGTAATCCCAAAGCTTTTGGGAGGCCAAAATGGGCGGATTGTTTGAATCCAGGAGTTTGAGACCAGCCTGGGCAACATGGCAAAACCCCGTCTCCACTAAAAGTACAAAAAATTAGCCGGGTGTGGTGGCACACACCCGTAGACCCAGCTGCTAGGGAGGCTGAGGTGGGAGAATCACTTGAGCCTGAGAGGTTGAGGCAGTAGTGAGCCAAGATCACACCACTGCACTCCAGTCTGGGAAACTGGAGTAAGACCTTGTCTCAAAAAAAAAAAAAAAAAAAAATTACCTATTGGGTACTATGCTCATTTCCTGGGTGACTAGTTCAATTGCATGCCAAAACTGAGCAACACACAATATACCTTTGTAACAAACCTGGATAAGTATCCCTGGAATCTAAAATAAAAGTTGAAAAAAAATTAGAAAAACAAAAAAAAGATGTACCCACTGCTTATTCCCACATCCCACTGATTAGAATTTAGATATATGGCTACACTCAGCTAGCTGCAAGACAGTCAGGGAAATGGGGTCTTTAGCTGGGAGCCATGTATCTTTCAGACCCACTGCAGGGGGATTTGGCCATTTGTCTCTGCATTAACCTTCAGAGTGTTACAGATGTTTGTGAATGATGGGTCTTTTCATATCTTGTAAGATTTGGTGGTTGTCATCTACTGGAACAACTTTTCACATATTTGCAATGCAGAGGGTATAAAAAAAGAGCTTGGCAAGATTGGAGACTTTCAACCTTCCTGAGTTCCAAAACTCCTTACAGGGTGGCATTTGCTTTGATGAATCCGGAAGGTCCGAGGTTCAGTCCAGTTCTCATCTGATTAGGCTGATACGTTGTCCAGCCCCTGACAAAGCATTCACTTCTCTGAGGTGGACTCACATGAAACTGAGGCTGCTGTGTAAGCTATAATTCCAAAGTATTCATTTATAATGAGAAATACAATTGCTTACTCAATCCCAATGGTCAGCACATTCTTGGCTATGGAGAAAACCACATGGGAAGGCAAATGATAATCAACAGTTTTCCCATTACAAATAAAGCTAGCTTGGCATGGTGTCACATGCCTGTAATCCCAGGGATTCAGGAGGCCGAGGCAGGAGGATCACTTTAGCCCAGGAGTTTGAGACCAGCCTGGGCAACATAGTGAGACTCCATCTCAAAAATAAAATAAAACTGAACAAAATGAGCTTGATTAACCTCAAATATGGTGGCCGTGATGAGTTTGGCCAGAACTCAGGACCTCTGACTTGTTCTGTTGCTGAAAATTACCATGGGTTCTCAAGTGAAAGGATGTTCTCGGCAAAATCATACTGCTTTTCTACCAAAAGGCATTTGTCCCAAATATAAACCTTATGCTCCATTCTAGGGACACACCAAAGTCCTACTCCAAAGGAAGTGAGTGTGAGTCTTCTTCTCTGGTTCCTTCCTCCATGTTTATTCCTTGATCTTATGGAAGACATGGCGATGCAGTGTTCAAATCCCCCTTAGAGAGAAAACACACAGCCCAGCATTAAGGAGTGCAAATAACTGACAGCCTCCATCTGGCAGCAACTTCAGGATCCTTAGTTTGTGAACCAAGTCATGCTCTTCTTGGGGTGGCTCCTGGCTAGTGACTGAGCAAGATGGTGTACTAGGACCTGGCCATTTCTGCCCCCTTCTGTAACGGCCATCTGTATTAGTATATTCTCTTGATGCTAATAAAGACATACCTGAGACTGGTAATTTATAAAGAAGAGAGGTTTAATGGAATCACAGTTCCACATGGCTGGGGAGGCCTCACAATCATGGCGGAAGATATAAGAAGAGCAAAGGGACTTTTTACATGGTGGCAGTCGAGAGAGCTTATGCAGGGGAACTACCATTTATAAAACTATCAGATCTCGTGAGACTTATTCACTACCACGAGAACAGTATGGGGGACACCACCTCTACGATTTGATTATCTCAACCTGGCCCCACCCTTGATACTTGGAGATTATTACAATTCAAGGTGAGATTTGGGTGGGGACACAGCCAAACGATATCAGCATCCTTTGCTCCAGAGCACCCTGCTAGGCTGGCAGAGACCTTGTGAGGTCTGCAATGTGGTTTTACAGCTCCTCCAGCACAAATCTGTCCCTTCTCATTTTCTTTTCACAAGTGTTACTCTCCTCAAAACCTTTTGCCCTCTAACTCCACTACAGCATTCTAAAGAGCCCAGCCTGCAACAGTGCTCTAGATCAGAGGTTGGTCAGCAAATAACAATTCATGGCCCAATTTATAACTTGTTTTTATAAATAAGCTTTTCTCAGAACTCAACCATACCTGTTTGTTCATTTACTTATTGTCCATGGCTGCTTTTGCACTACAATGACAGGGTTGAGTAGTTGTGACAGATTAATCTAACATTTAAAATACGAACTAGCTGGCCCTTTACAGAAAAAATTGCATGAGTCAACAGGTTCCCCATTTTGCTTAAACCAATTTGGGTTGGGTTTTCCATCTTTCACAACACCAAAGACCTGGCTTAGATTAAGACTATCTCCAAACCATATCCTCACAACACACTGAGTAGTCCAGAGAGGAGACTGGGATGCCTCAAGACAGGAAGAAAGATGTTGAGAGGGTACCAGGAAGAGGTGACATGAGTTTGTGCCTCCACGTTCCAAAAGGCCTGGGCAGGAGTCCTGGCTGCAGGGACTCAGACCTCAGAGATGGATGGCATCTTCATCCCAAAGACCTCTCCTGTGATTGTGGTGCCCTGAGCAGGTATGTTCCCAATTGCAGTGAAGCAATGTCTTCATGAAAGTCTGAAGTTATTTCTAAATCCTCAAAGCTGAGCAACTAGGGGGATTTATTCTATAATCCAGCATCTCACAAGACATCCAGGGTTTTCTTTTAAGCTACTTCTCTTTCCTCTCAGACAGGATACTCGTGTTGCTTCTCAGACATCAAGAATAAGATGAAAACGTCCCTGATGTGTTGGTTCAAGCCAGCTTAACTGACAGATTCCTCCCCTGCTTCCCCAGCCACTGGTGGACATGCCTGTCTTCTGCTTCCATCAGGTCTATGCTAAATCCCCTTATTATGACTACATAAATGTTAGATTGAACAGAATGAGGTTCTCAAATGTGAAGGCTTATGCAAAAACATTAGTTTTTTAAAGATGTTTGGGCCCCTGAATGTGCTGGACGGGGGATGAAGTGGTACCCTTCTCCAGCATCATTTGGAGGAGGATGCAACTCAATCATCCTTGTGGCTGTCAGCCTCCACCTGCCATGATCAAACAAACTAGATCTGCAAGGCCAAATAAATGGTTGAAATGCAACATAAAACTGCACTATTTAAATTTTCATTTCTATTAGACCTGTATAATGATGCCTTATTGAACTGAAGCTTAAATGGCTCAAGACTGATCATAATAGAACATTTAATTGTTTGCTTGTCTAACTCTCTCAGCCCTAATTAAATATTGTTTTTCATTGAGTGGGTTATACAATGATGTTTCTTTGCTGTCACTGAAGAGAGAAGGGGACTGAGGCAGAATTTAGATGTGCCAGGTTCACTTCGTGCACTCCTCCTATTCCGTTTTTGGTCCAACAATGGGAAGCAGAGCCCTCTGGAGGGAGACTTACCGAGATCCAGGAACAGCTTTTGGAGATGATCTCATGCAAGTCCTCAGAGAGGAAGAGGAGTTATGAGAGATTATGTTACCTTGTAGGGTTTCCTATGGAAGGCATGGGTTCTCGATGTTCAAAGCTGGCACTGACATCTTTCTAACTCCTCTTTCTCCCTAACACCCATCCCTACAGCACTGCCTTTGGTATCCTTGGAATCTAACCACTTCTTACCACCTCTGTGCCATCATCCAGGGCCAAGCCACCATCACCTCTCATCTAGGTCATTGCAGAAGCCTCTTAACCGGCAGCCTGCACTTACCTGGGCTTTACCGCAGTCTATTCCCAACCCAGCAGCCACCGGAAGGCCCTGTCCCTCCCCATCTCAGAACCCTTCTGTAGCTCCCAGCTCACTCAGAAAAAAGCCAAGGTTCCATCTGACAATGCCCTCCATCCTGCTGTTACCTATGACTACAGCTCCAATGACATTGCCCTTCACTCATTCAGCTCCATCTAAACTGAGCTCTTTGCTGTTTTCTCGAATAGTCTTCACAATGCTTCCTCTTTAGGGCTTTTCATTTGTTGTTACCACTACCTATACTATGTCTCCCTCAGAAATCTACACAGCTCACTCATTCACCTTCTTTGTGCCTTTATTCGAATGTCACCTGTCAGGGGGGCCTCTAACTGCCCTATTTAAAATTGCAACCTTCATCCATATTTTTCTCCATGGATCTTACTGCTATTTCACAAATATTCCAGTTGACCTGTTTATTGCGTCTATTGTGTATCTCCCCTTCCAAAATGCGAGCCCCAGGAGGGCAAGGGTTTTCTCTCTTGGTTTCACTGCTGAATCCCCAGTGTCTAGAAAAACACCCAGAACAAAGTGGCTGCACAAATAAATATTTTTGAGTGAATGAGTAAACAAATAAATGTAAACATGCACAAATGAATGAATAGTCTGTCGTTTCTTTCTAGCCATGAATTCCAAATGGTCAAGATCTACTCTAGGCCAGGAGCCTGAAAGTATTTGTATCTTGCATCCTAGGATTCTGGGCATTCAAGAGGAAATCTACCCATTGGAGATGGAGCTGCAAAGGGCAGACTAAGATCCAGAGCTCAGAATTGCCCCAGTCTTCCAGCTGCAACTGCTAGTTCTTCTAAGACTAAGGCAAAATGGTGAAAGAGGTGGGAGCTTGAGCCTGAGGTCAGAAAAAGGCCCTGATTTACAGCAAGAGAGGAGGCAAATTGACACAAGGAGCTTCTCTGGACGAATCAGAGACCAGAGACAATTTAGTGAATGAATAAGGCACCACTGTGGCCACCCATAGAGTTCGTGGGTGCTGGGGATCCTGGGAATAATTTTATCTTTTAGAGCATGAGGACAATCCAGCAGAAATTTCTGGAGGAGGAAGAGGGAAGGGAAGTGGGATAGCCAAGACCGCTCCCCTTGTACTCGGTCTATAGGATCATGGGGACCAGGCTATGTGGCCCAGTTGCAGGACCAGAATGATTGAGATGCATCCTCCTCTGAATGCTATTGGAGAAGGATCCCACTTCATACCCTGTTCAGCAAGTTCAGGGGCCCAACATCTCACCAAAAAAAGTAATATTTTTGCATAAGCCTTCACTTTTGAGAAGCTCATTCTGTTCAATCTAACATTTATATATTCATCACATTTTCAAGGCATGCACATTGGATATTTTGACAAGTGTGTCAAACCACTCACCAAAGATGTTGTGCCAAGGTATGCTGTCCTTTTCTCATGCCTTACACTGAATATCTGTGTTTTCTTTCATGTCGGGGTAATTAAACTTTCCAGAGATTTGTCTATTTTATTCATCACTTCAAAGTTCTGGTTCTTGATTTGATTAATCAGCTCCACCAACTTTTTGTTTTGTGATTAATGCTTGCTCTCATCTCTATTAATTGCTTCCTTTCACTTTACTTTTATTTTGCTGTTCATTTTCTACTTATTTTGAATTCTTAATTCAATTATTCCAATAAGCATATTTATTTTAATAATAACAGCTTTCAAATATGGATTTTGCTAAGAATAACTTTAGTCCCACTCTCTCATATGTATTTTTAGACAGTGAGTTTCATTGTCTTAAATGTCTAAGTAGTCCACTCTTTCAGTATTGATTTCCACCTTGATAAAAGGTTACTTTTTACATTATTTAATTTCCAAGTAGCTATCATTTATCTTAATTTAGGCATACTCTTGCTGTTAATGAGATCAGGAAATATAGTTTATAAACTCATAACTTGGAGAATTTGTTACGGACTTCTCTACAACCTGGTACACAGCATTGCAACAGTCAGGGTAGGTCAGGTTATGCTGCAGTAACAAACAACCCAAAAAACTCAGTGGCTCCAATAACAAAGATTGGTCCCTGCTCATGCTACATGTTTCTAAGCAGTCAGCTGGGAGTTATTCTCTTTAGAGTCACTCAGGGACTCAAGCCAATGGAAGCTCCATCTTGACATGTGCTTCCATGATCACAGAGGTGGAAGAAAGAGAGCCTGACTCTTAAAGCCACTCCTGTGCACATTTCATTGACCAAAAAAATTCAAATGCCTGTGCTTAAGAGCATGGATGTCTTGTTCTGTAAAAGGAGAAGCACTGAATATTCCTGAATATTCTACCATATGCATTTAACAGATGTCTATAAAAAGCTATGGAGATACCTCCTGCTTATACCAGGGACTGTCTGGCAGATATTGTTAGTTGGTGACCTGCCTTCCATTCCATTTCCAACCCTCTTTTTCCTATCTACTTTCCAGCCAGAAGTGGCTGGGACCCAAATATAAGTAGAAGGGGCGAGTGGTGGGGGTCTCAAAAAAGCATTTTGCTTTAGCTTTTCTGTCATTGATGCTGCCCTGTCTCCCTCCTCCTCCTTCCTACCTTGATTGCTAATGTGAAAAGGCCAAAAGAATCCCAGTAATATTTGCTTTGACATTGTTGAGCATCTGAACTAGGGCCAAAGGTGCCTCCCTCCAGATTTCTTATATGAAGAGAAAAAATAAAATTACCTAGGTGCAGTGGCTCATGCCTGTGATCCCAGCACTTTGGGAGGCTGAGGCAGGTGGATCACTTGAGGCCAGGAGTTCAAGACCAGCCTGGGCAGCATAGCAAGGCATTATCTCTAAATTTTTTTGTTTTTAGTTAGCCAGGCACAGTGGTGGAGGCCTGTAGTCCCAGCTGCTCTTCTTGGGGTGGCTGACGAGGGAAGAATTACTTGGGCCCAGGAGTTTGAGGCTGCAATGAGCCAATATTGCGCCTCTGCACTCCAGCCTGGGTGACAGAGCAAGAACCTGTCTCCAAACAAACAAACAAAAGACTCATATTTGTATAAGCCATTGTGGTTGAGTTTCTTGTTACTTTCATCTGAATGCATTTCTGAGTGATAAAAGAATTCAGCATGTAAACAAGACAGACCGTTACCACCCTCAGTGACTAATAATCCTTTGGAAGTATTCTGTGGGCAACTGGAAAGCGTGCTAAATATGCATTTCTAAATACAGCCATACCTCGGAGATATCACGGGCTCAGTTCTAGACAACCACAATAAAGCAAATATTGCAACAAAACAAGTAACATGCTTTTTTTTTTTTTTAATTTCCCAGGGCGTATAAAACTTATATTTGGCTGAACACAGTGGTTCACTCCTATAATCCCAACACTTTGGAAGGCCAAGGCAGGAGGATTGCTTGAGGCCAGGAGATCGAGACCAGCCTGGGCAACATACAAAAACCATCTCTACCAAAAAAAAAAAAAAAAAAGAAAGAAAAAAAAATTTAATTAGCTAACCATAGTCGCACACACCTGTAGTCCCACCTACTCAGAAGGCTGAGATGGGGGGTTCACTTGAGCCCAGAAGGTCGAAGCTGCAGTGAGCTGTGATTGTGACACTGCACTCCAGCCCCGGCAACAGAATGAGACTGTCTCAAACAGGCAAACAAACAACAACAACAAAGTTGTATTTATATTGTACTGTAGTCTATTAAGTGTGATAGCATTATGTCTTTTAAAAATGTACATACCTGAATTTAAGAAAACTTTATTGCAAAAAACACGATTACAACCATCTGAGCCTTCAGCAAGTTGTAATCTTTTTGCTGGTCAAGGGTCTTGCCTTGATGCAGATGGCTGCTAACTGATTAGGGTGGTAGTTGCGGAACATTGGGGTGGCCGTGGCAAGTTCTTAAGATAAAACAACAATAAAGTTTGCCACATCAATCGACTCTACCTTTCAGGAAAGATTTCTCTGTAGCATGTGATGTTGTTTGATAGCATGTTACCCACAGTAGAACTTTTTTCAAAATTGGAGTTAATTTTATCAAACTCTGCTACTGCTTTATCAACTGAGTTTACAAAATATTTTAAATCCTTTGTTGTTGGCCAGGCTTGGTGGCTCACACCTGCAATCGCAGTACTTTGGGAGGCTGAGGCAGGTCGATTGCTTGAGCCCAGGAGTTCAAAACCAGCCTGGCCCACATGGTGAAAACCCATCTCCATAATAAAGACACCCCACCCCCCGACACAAAAAAATTAGCCAGTTGTGGTGGCATGCATCTGTAGTCCTAGCTACTCAGGAGGCTGAGGTGGGAGGATTGCTTGAACCGGGAGGTTAAGGCTGCAGTAAGCCAAGATTGTGCCACTGCACTCCAGCCTGGGCGACAGAGTGGGACCCTGTTTTAAAAAAATAAAAATAGGCCGGGCGCGGTGGCTCAAGCCTGTAATCCCAGCACTTTGGGAGGCCGAGACGGGCGGATCACGAGGTCAGGAGATCGAGACCATCCTGGCTAACACAGTGAAACCCCGTCTCTACTAAAAATACAAAAACTTAGCCGGGCGAGGTGGCGGGCGCCTGTAGTCCCAGCTACTCGGGAGGCTGAGGCAGGAGAATGGCGTAAACCCGGGAGGCGGAGCTTGCAGTGAGCTGAGATCCGGCCACTGCACTCCAGCCTGGGTGACAGAGCGAGACTCCGTCTCAAAAAAAAAAAAAAATAAATAAAATAAAAAAAAATAAAAAATAAAAAAAAATAAAAATAAAAATCCTTTGTTGTCATTTCAACAATGTTCACAGCATCTTTACCAGGAGTAGGTTCCATCTTAAGAAACCACTTTCTTTGCTAATCCATAAGAAGCAACTCCTCATCCATTCAAGTTTGATCATGAGATTGCAGCGATTCAGTCACATCTTCAGCCTCCACTTCTAATTTTAGTTTTCTTGCTATTTCTACCACATCTGGCACAATCACAGCGTTCTTCCTCCACTGAAGTCTTGAACTATTTACAGTCATCCTTGCGGACTAGAAACAACTTCTTCCAGATTTCTGTTAATGTTGATATTTTGACCTCCATGAATCAAGAATATTCTTAATGGCCTCTAGAATGGTGAATGCTTTCCACAAGGTTTTCAAGGTACTTTACCCAGATTAATCAGAGGATTCACTATCTACAGAAGCTATAGTCTTACAAAATGAATTCCCTAAATAGTAAGACTTGAAAGTCAACATTACTCCTTAATCCACGGCTGCAGAATGGATGTTATGTTAGCAGGCATGAAAATGACATTAATTTACTTGTTCATCTCTATCAGAGTTCTTGGGTGACTAGGTGTACTGTCTATAAGCAAGAATATTTTGAAAACAATCTTTTTTTTCTGAGCAATAAGTCTCAACAGTCGGCTCAAAATATTCAGTAAACCATGCTATAAACACATGTGCTGTCATTCAGGCTTTGATGTTCCATTTATGGAGCACAGGCATGGTAGATTTCGCATGATTCTTAGGGCCTTAGGAGTTTGGGAATGGTAAATGGCTTCATCTTGAAGTCATCAACTGCTTTAGCCACTAACAAGAGAGTCAGCCTGTCCTTCAAAGCTTTGAAGCCAGGCTTTGACTACTTCTCTCTACCTCTGCAAGTCTTAGATAGACAGCATCTTCCTCCAGTAAAAGGCTGTTTCATCTACAATGGTAATTTGTGGTTCAGTGTAGCCACCTTCCCTAAATGATCTTAGCTAGACCTTCTGGATAACTTGCTGTAGCTTCTCCATCAGCACTTGCTGCTTCACTTTGCACTTCTATGTTATGGAAATGGCTTCCTTCCTTGCACCTTGCGACCCCTGCTAGTTTCAAACTTTTTTCTGTATCTTCCTCACCTCTTTCAGCCTTTATGAAATTGAAGAGAGTTAGGGCCTTGCTCTGGATTAGGTTTTGGCTTAAGGGAATATTGTGGGTGGTGTGATCTTCTATCCAGTCCTTTCTCCATATCAGCAATAAGGCCATTTCTCTTTCTTATCATTTGTGTGCTCACTGGAGTTGCACTTTTAATTTCCTTCAAGAACTTTTCCCTTGCATCCTGAAGTTGGCTGATTGTTTGGTGCAAGAGGCCTAGCTTTCAGCCTGTCTATCTCAGCTTTCTACAGGCCTTCCTCACTAGGTTTACTCATTTCTCGTTTTGTTGTTGTTGTTTGTTTTGTTTTTTAAAAAATTATTTTTAGAGACAGGGTCTCACTATCGCCCAGGCTGGAGTGCAGTGATACAGTCATAGCTAACTGCAGCCTAAAACTCCCGGGCTCAAGCGATCCTCTCACCTCAGCCTCCCACATAGCTGGAACTACAGGTGTGTGCCAGCGTGCCTGGCTCATTTCTAGTTTTTGATCTAAAGTGAGAGACATGAGATTCTTCCTTTCACTTGAACATTTGGAGGCCATCGTATGGTTATCAATTGACCTAATTTCAATATTGTTGTGTCTCGGGGAATAGGAAGGTCTGAGAAGAGGGAGACAGACCAAGGAACAGTGGGTGGAAGAATTAAAGCATACACAGCATTTACCAATTAAGTTCACCATCTTATATGGGTGCAGTTGGTGGCACCCCACCCCTCAAAATTACAATGGTAACATCAAAGATCACCGACAACAGATCACAAGAACAGATATAGTAATAATGAAACTGTTTGAAATATTGTGCAAATTGCCAAAGTGTGACACAGAGACATACACGCTGTTGGAAAAACGGTGTCGATAGAGTTCCTCGATGCAGGGTCGCCACAAACCTTCAACTGGTAAAAAACACAGTATCTGCCAAAAGCAATAAAGTAAAATGCCATAAAACAAGGTGCGTCTATATGCAAAAGAGTTTATATGGTTTCCAGATTATCATTATCTATTAAAAACATACTATGAGAGAAAACAAGATTAGCAAAATGTCGACAACTGTTGAGCTGAGTGATGGGTAAATAGGGATCCATTATATTTTCTATTTTATATATGAAAATTTTTATAATAAAATATATATTTTCTTTATAAAAATTCAACTTTTTCCAATAAAACATCAGTTATAATAGGCTTAACAACCATACTAATTTAGCCAACTCTAACTTTCACTGATTTATTGACTTAACACTGTACCTTTTTAAAATAACAGCTTTATCGAGATATAATTCCCATACCATATAATGCACCCATTTAAAGTATACACTGCAATCATTTTTACTATATTCAAAGTTGTGCAACTGCGTTGTAGAATCTACAATAAATTCTACAATCTACTGTTGAATATTTTATCACTCCAACAAGAATCCCTGTACCTATTAGAAGTACTTCCTATTTCAACCCATTCATCTCTCCTTCCTCCTCTCCCATCCCACAGCCCTGGACCACCACTCATCTATTTTTCTCTCTCTATGGATCTGCTTATTCTGGATATTTCATATAAATGAAATCATACATCATGTGGTCTTTTGTGACTAACTTCTTTCAGTTAGTAGGTTTTCAAGGTTCATCCATTTGTAGCATATGTCAGTACTTCCATTTCTTTTTATTCCTGAAAATGATTCCATTGTATGACTATAGCACTTCTTTTTTTCAACTTTTAAGTTCTGGGGTACATGTGCAGAATGTGCAGGTTTGTTATATAGGTAAACGTATGCCATGGTGGTTGCCTGCACAGATCAACCTATCCCCTAGGTATTAAGCCCAGCATCCATTAGCTATTCTTCCTGATGCTCTCCCTCCCCATCCCCAGACAGGCCACAGTGTGTGTTGTTCCCTCTGATGTGTCCATGTGTTCTCATCATTCAGCTCCCACTTATAAGTAAGAACATGCAGTGTTTAGTTTTCTGTTCCTGTGTTAGTTTGTTGAGGATAACAGCTTCCAGCTCTTATTCATGTCCCTGCAAAAGACATGATTTCATTCCTTTTTATGGCTGCATAGTATTCCATGGTGTATATATACCACATTTTCTTTATCTAGTCTATCATTGATGGACATTTGGGTTGATTCATTGTCTCTGCTATTGTGAACAGTATAGCACATTTCTTAATTCATTCATTGGTAAGTGAACATTTGGATTGTTTCTTTTATGTACATATTTATTTTGGCTATTATGAATAGTGCTGCCATCTGTGCACAAGTTTTTGTTTGAACACATGTTTCCAGTTCTCTTGGGTGTATCTAGGAGTGTAATTGCTGGGTTGTTTCATAACTCTATGTTTAACTTTTTGAGGAACTGCCAGGCTGTTTTCCAAAGCATCATTTTACATTTCCACCAACAGCGTATGAGGGTTCTAATTTCTCCATATCCTCTCCAACTCTTGTTATTATCTGCCTTTTTAACTATTTTCATTCTAATGGGTGTGAAATGGTATCTCATTGTGCATTTAATTTGCATTTCCCTAATGGCTAATAATGTTGACATCTTTTCATCTGCTTTATTGGCCATGTGTATATCTTCTTTGGGGAACTGCCTATTCAGACTATTTATCCATTTTTAACTTGGGTTATTTGTCTTTGCAAAATTGGATTGTAAGAGTTGTTTATATAAGAGATAAAAATAGAACTACCATTCAATCCAGCAATCCTACTACTGGTTGTCAACCCAAAGAAAAAGAAATCTTCGTATAAAAAAGACACCTGCACTCGTATGTTTATTGCAGCACTATCCACAATAACAAAGTCATGGAATCAACCTAAGTGTCCATCAATCAATGATAGGATGAAGACAATGTAGTATATATATATACACCATGGAATACTACACAGCCATGAAAAAGAATAAAATCATGCCTTTTGCAGCAACATGGATGGAACCGGAGGCCATTATCCTAAGTGAAATAACTCAAATACCACATGTTCTCACTTATAAGTGGGAGAGACATTGGGTACACATGGACATACAGAGTGTAAGAACAGACACTGAAGATTCCAAAAGCAGTGGTAAGGGATGAAAAATTACCTATTTGCTACAATGTACAGTATTGAGGTGATGATTACACCAAAAGCCCAGACTTTACCACTGTGCAATATATCCACGTAACAAAGCTTCACTGTACCCCCAAATGTATAAAAATAGTTTTTTATATATGCCTATATATAAAGAGTTTTTCATATACAAGTTCTTTATTAGACATGTGACTTGCAAAAACTATGACTATCCCATTTTTGGGATTGCCTTTGCACTTTTTGATGATATCCTTTGAAGCACAAAAGTTGTTAATTTTGATGATTCTCTGATTTATCTGCTTTTTCTTCTGTTGTTTGTGCTTTCAGTGTCATATCTAAGAAACCATTGTCTACATCAAAGTCAAAACACATCTGTTTTCTTCTAAGACATTAATAGTCTTAGCACTTACATTTAGGTATTTAATCCATTCACATTTAATGTACTTATGGATATAGCTGAAACCATTTTCTGAATATCATGTCTTCCCTTTGTTAAATTACTTGTCTTGATTTTTAGAATTTTTATGGAGAGGCACTTCAAGTAAATTTCTTATATATGGATGGTATTTTTTATGAATTCTTGATTGTCTAAATATATTTTTTTATCCTTATGCAAAAACAAAAGTTTGGGAGGGTATGGAATTCTGGGGTCATAGTCCATTTTCTTCAGAACTCTGTAAACCCTTTCCCATCGCCTTCTAACATTTCATGTTGCAGAACAATTCAATGCCAGTCTATTTTTTTTTCCTTTTTTAATAGTTACATTTATACTTATCTGATTTTAATATTTTCTTTTTATATTAGAATTTATTAAAATTCATAACATATGCCCAAGTGCAGTTCTTTTTTCAATTAATCTTGAACATAATCAGGGAGCCCTTTTGACATAAGGATTTAAGTATTCAGATTAAGAACATTTTCTTCTTCGATTATTTCTTCTCCTCCATTACTTCATTGTGTATTTCTATAACTCCTTTTACACAAATATTGAATCATTTGACCTAGTCTCATATTTGTCTTTTATGACTTTTATGTCTTTTTTTACTAAGTTCTAGAAGAATTTCTTGATAAAGCCTTTCATTCATTTGATTATATGGTTCAATTTTTTTCCAATAATACTTTGTGTCTCCAAAAATTCTTTTGCATCTCAGATAATACCATGGTCTCTTGCTTTTGCTTATATCATTGCCTTATCCTTTCAAATCTCACTGCAGTCACTTGACTTTACAACATGTTACTTGTTTTCACAGTAGTTCCCTTCTTTTATTCTGATGGAGATTTTTCTCAGAAATAAGGTCAGGATAGTTCAATGCCAGTAGCTGAGAGTGTGCTTCATTAACAATTCTTCATGTTGATGAATTCTGAGACCAAAGAGAAGGGAATTCTGTGTTGTTTGATCTTTGGATTGTTTATCTAACTGACCTTAGTTGCAGAAAATTGAGATAAACATACTCCTCACTTTATGACATATTATTATCTTCAGTCTGTGAAAAGCCTCCTCCTCTTATTTCACTTATAGATGTATTTCGTTTTTCCCCTGCCAAGTGTTTTCATAACTTCTTCTTGACTGACTGCCTGGAAGGTCCTAATCCTAGCAGGACCCCCATTCTCTGCCTTTACAGCTTGAGTGCAGGTCTAGCCATCACTGTGGAATCCCTACTCCCCCTAGAGCCTCCATCTACTATTGGAAGCTCAGGACTTGTCCTGTTGGTCATTCTGCACTACTGATCCTTACTGATTGGACAGATGCTGTGGGGTTTAGAGAGGTTGGAGGTGAGGGAATCATTTTACCACTTTCTTGGCAAGTATTCAAGTATCTTCTCAAGGGAATGGGTTTCAGTGGGCCATTCCCTCCCCCACAATGAGCTTGCTACTGATGCCTTTTGTGGTTTTAGGCATGGAAAGACTCCACTTCTATTTCTACTACTGGCTTAGAGCTTTTCCTTTTGTTTAAGCTAGGACACTTCAACGGGAGACTAAAAGAGAGGAAGAGTCAGGTGCATGGCTTGAAGTTATCATCTAGTCTGTAAAATCCTTTTTGCTAGCTTACTTCTTCACTATACCATCAGAGGGAAAGCCTAAATCATAAAAATAAAAATGATACTAAAATTCCCTCCCCCCTCGTTAAGAGAAAGGCTGCTGATGGCTAATATTCCTCTCTTAGTTTTCTGATAGACCTGAGCAAAGTAGAAAAATACAAATGCTTCTCTGTGAATAATGTGGGTCAGTGGGGTTATTCAATTTATATATTTCTCTTCATCTGACTGTAAGCTACATAAAGGCAAAGAACATGTCAGTTTTTGCTCCACACTATAACATACTGTAGCTGACGCCTAGTAGGTGTTCATGAAATATTTGCTGGATGAATGAGCAAATCACCTTCAGCAAAACCATGGGCAGCCAGGTGAAATCGACAATGAAATGTATGGCATCTGCTGGAACTGCAGTTCCATGTTTTGTCCACAGGAACAGGGCATGGAGTCTGGCTACAAACTGTTTCCTAGAAGCACTGGGACAAAGGGGTCAAGGAATCATGTCCTTTTCCCCCTGCCCTGGCAGGCTTTGGACAACAAACCTAGAACCTGAGCCCACTGGAAGCACACCTGCAGGAGACACAGGGGCCAAAGAAGTGTGTGAGGTGGCAATTGTGATCAATGCTGTAAATCAGGGTGCAGGAAACAAAAAGGCATTTGATAGTGCGGTTGGAGCGGGGGGAATTGACCTGGTTTTTGAGTCAGGGAAAGTTTTCTTGGGACTTGGGATTCAGATCCAATAGGTGACAAAGGGAGGGAAAAGCCTTTCTACTCTTTCCTTCTGGCGTTATTCTCTTCTCTCTCCTCTTTCTACTTTTCCCTCCCTCTTCCTAGAATTCAGGAGGGTGACACAATTAGTTCCAAATGGAGTTGGGTATTGACCCAATAATATGATAAATTGAATAAAATAATCGGCTTTTTTTTTTTTTTCCTCTCACATGCCCAGACAGAGGTAGTCCAGACCTGGGAGACTGCACTCACCTCCCCAACATGTGGCTTCCATTTCTGGGTCCTGGGCAGCTGCTCCAGGCATTGCCATTTCCCCCCAACAGCACGAATGGGGAAAGAGAGGGAGAGAAAGGCGCCCAGCTTCTTTTTAAAGATGTGATCTGGGAGTTGGACATATTAAGTCCTCTCACATCTTCCTGGCCAGAATGTAGTTACATGACCATACCTATCTACAGCAAGGCTGGGAAATGTGGCCTCTAGCAGGGTAGAAAAGAAGGGATTATGGAGGAAAACCAGCAGTGTCTTCTGCAGTGGACAAGATCTTCAGCAAAACGTGTGTATATATATAATATATACATATACACACACATATATGTTATATATAATCATATATAAAACATTTATTTATATATAAATTATATATTTTACATATAACTAGTTTAGTTATATATATTTATGTTTTTATATGTTATATTTTATATGTACATATATATAATTAAACCAAAGAAACAAATTTATCTCTCAATGCCTCTGATATGGTTTGGCTGTGTCCCCACCCAAATCTTACCTTGAATTGTAATAATCTCCACGTGTGAAGGGTGGGGTCAGATGGAGATAACTGAATCATGGGAGTGGTTTCCCCCATACTGTTCTTGTGATAGTAAATAAGTCTCATGAGATTTGATGGTTTTATAAATGGGAATTCCCCTGCACACGCTCTCTTGCCCGCCACCATGTAAGACATGCCTTTGCTCCTCCTTCACCTTCCACCATGATTGTGAGGCCTCCCCAGCCATGTGGAATTGTGAGTCCATTAAAACTCTTTTCTTTATAAATTACCCAGTCTCCGGTATGTCTTTATTAGCAGTGTGAGAACAGACTCATACAGCCTCTTAACACTTGCCTAAATGTCTGCAGAACTTCCTATTTCTCAGGCTACAGCAGGAAAGCTGATGCCCTATCCAGCCCCAAAGCATAGTGAATGCTCTCCCCAAGTTTTCTCAAACCCCTGCCATTTTGAACCACTTTTGCCATTCCTACCACAGTTTCATCCACGTCCCACGCAAAATCACATCACAGCCCTTATACCAAAGGTGCACACATCCCTCCTGTCAGGCCCACACACCTCCTGCAGATTCTCCTCACTCATTCATTACCTCTTCCCTTGTGTAACAGAAAAAAAATGTATTCCAGAATTAAATATTGCAATAATCAGAGTACCTTAAACCAGAGGTTCTCAACCCCCTCTGAACATCAGAACCACTTGGGGAACCATAAAAATATACTACTATCCAGACCTCATCTTAGAGTAGTCATATCAGAATCTCTAGGTAAGTGTTCTAGACTTCAGCAATTTTTAAAAACTCCTCAGGGATCCTAATGTGCAAGAGGGAAGATATCCAGTGCATTAACATTCAGAAATAATACTACATTTCCACAAAGGGCAGAAAAGGTTTGTTCCTTTCTACTGCCTAAGAAGAGGGTGCCTTGCCTGGCCTGGCTTGTATGGAGCTGGTTCATCTCATAAACCTAACATCACTCTTATGCTGATCCTTGCTAGGGAAGGGAGGCAGGAGGTATCTCTTCTTCAACAGGTCAACAAGACAGAAGAGGATGTCGATTTTTCCCAAAGCCATCTGGCAAGTCAACAAGCTCCTAACTCACACTCCAAAACTCTAGCCACATGACGTTTTCTACATAGCCTAAGGCTAGGTCTCCGAGTCCCACAGCCCTTCCTCATCCACTCACCTTGGATGAAGATTAGGGAAATAATAACCACGAATTCAACTAATACCAAGCACCAAATATTTTTCTACACACTTTACACATATGAGGCTGAGGCACAAAGATGTGAAACAATTTGCCCAAGGTCACACAGTTGAGAAGTGGTGATGCTGGGATTTGAACCCAGGCAGTCTGGCTCCAGAATCCACAGTCTTTATCACTATACCCTTCCTGCTGCAGGAAGAAGGTGGCTATTTCCACTGCTGTGACCATGTCAGAAAGAAGCCAGTATTGGATTCAGACTAAACCAAAATTTGTTGAGCATCTACATGTGCTGGGAAACTTCCAATCAATCTACCTCTCAAGAAGGTTCTTTTTTTGTTTGTTTGTTTTTTGAGATGGCAGTTTTGCTCTTGTTGCCCAGGCTGGAGTACAATGGCATGATCTCGGGTCACTCACTACAACCCCCACCTCCCGGGTTCAAGCGATTCTCCTGCCTCAGCCTCCCGAGTAGCTGGGACTACAGGCATGTGCCACCACGCCTGGCTAATTTTGTATTTTTAGCAGAGATGGGGTTTCACCATGTTGGCCAGGCTGGTCTTGAACTCCTGACCTCAGGTGATCCAACTGCCTCGGCCTCCTAAAGTGCTGGGATCACAGGCATGAGCCACGGCACCCGGCTGGCATCTCAAGAAGGTTCTGAAGCAACAGATGCTCAAGTCATCCCAGCCTCTTATCCACCTATCCCCAGGTAATTCTACACATCAGCCTCTCTAGAACATCTCTGCCCTTGCCTACTTTCTGAGAATCCTTGGGGCTGGGAAGGCTGCCTTCTTTCTCCTCTTCTGTGTCCAAGATGGCTCAGCAAAGACTGGTCACCCAACTCTGACCACAGTGACTTCTGCCCTAACTGGATCGGGAGGCCAAGCAAACTCCTGAAACATGGCCTGAGCTACTGCCCAGAAACAGGCTCTCCACCTTCAGCCTACAGGAAGGGTCTGGCTGCTCCATCAGCCCCAACACACAGGCTCAAGAGAAGGCATTCAGGGAACACGAGAGTGGCTGTTAAGTAGAAAGGACCATGCATGTTACCCTTTTGTTATTCCCTTTCCGCACTGTCACTCTGACAAGCTCGGCCTGACATGGGGCATTAATTTTTCATGCCACCCTGCTGCAGACACACAGATTTGTTTGGAGTGATGATAAATGAAATGCAAATGTGGCTGGAAGCCCCGTGCTGAGATGCTGAAGCTACAGGTCACATCATGCTCCCACCTCATCCCCTGTCCCTGCGACACCTTCAGCCGCTGCTTTACATCTGCTCCCGTGGCTCCGCGAAGCAAAAGGTGGCTTCCTGGCAAAGCGAATACAATATTCTCAGCTGGAAGCAGGAAAGTTGATGAAGAAAAATTCACTCCCCCAATACGGCTTCTGATCTCCTGTTTATCTTCATTTGAACCATCCTGGGTAGATGTGTTTTCATTGCCAGCCACTTTCATTCTTTTTCTGGAAGCAGGCAGGGCATACATTATAAAATAAATAAATGATTAAGAAACATCTAATTATTGTGATTAGTTTCTTACTTGAAGGTACTTCCAAGCTGCTTCTTATTAAAGTCATTCATCAAGGAGCCACCGTGCCCTTTCCAGAGGCGCCACTCCCGGGACGAGTGCAGGACTTGCTGCCTCACGTAATGTGCACGCTGCTTAATAAACATGGAGAATATTGATGGCTGCAAATTCCTCCCTCAGCCTAAATTCAAGCATGATGGATTGATGTTTCCTAAACATGGCGAATATTTCTCCAGCCATTCATCAGCCCTACCACAAATACAGGTGTCAGCCCGAGCAGACGTCAGACTCTAACTGCCTCCTCCAGAGCATACGTAGAGAGAAAAGCCCGCATTTCCCACACAGGGACATCAATTTTTCATGCACTGCAGTCCCTTGACTTATTAGATATTTATAACAATGTCATTATTTACCAAACAAGCTACCAGGCTGCGTCTGAGGTCCCTGGTGCAAGAGTCCTGAGTGTACAGAGACCTCCCTTCAGCTCCCCTGTTCCTCCAGGGAAACCTTTTTAGTAGAGAGGGTTGGGTCTAGCAGGCAGGTTCCTTCTAAGGATTTTTCAAGGCTTTGGCACAGGCGGCTTCCAGGCCAGAGGTGCGGCACCCTGCTGGAGGCTAAAGTGCCATGAAGCTAAGGGGGTCCTTGAGCCAGGAACTCTACCAGGGACCTACCTCTATCACTCAGGGTTGTCACACTGACCTCACCACTCCTCTGATCCACTCTCCAAGTCATTCTCCTCTCTGGATTCCACATTCAAGAGCCCTGATGCTTGCAGGGAATGGCAGATTAGAAGCCTCTGACAACCTCATTCACTCCACAAAGATCTACTGAGTGTTGGCAGGTGCAGGGCACTGCCTCGGGGACTGGGGGTGACACAATGGGGCAGAGCCAGTAGACTATGTCCCCATCACTCACTCTCTATGTCTTCTGGGCCAAAGCCTGTCCTCCACCCCCAGCACTGGCTAGAAATGCCAGATGGTTTGCTTTCCTTGCAACTTGGTCATGAGCAGGTGATCTGAGAGAAGATTTTCAGGGAACAGAGTTGGTTCTGGGGAATATTTTCCTTTCTGGACCTAGGTAGAGAAAGGTCCCATCTTCTTCAGCTGGATGTTGTCATGTTAACAGAATCATGGCAGCCACTGAAGGCCAAATGTGAGAACAAAAGGCCAACATGCTGAGAACAGCAGCAGGAAGGATAAGAGCCTGGGTCCTCGGTGACACTGCTGAGGGATGGAGCCAGCCCCTGCACCTGCCCTGCCTCTGGCCTCCTCATTAAGTGAGGCCTTTAAAATGTCTTTCTCTCACCATTAGAATCCCACAGTCATATAAATTGCTGCAGGCAAGGTCCACTGATGGATGCTAAAATTAGCAGGTCAATGTTTGGGGAGAAACAGGATATTTGTGTGGTCTAAAAATAGTATCTCTGTCAAGATATATATTAATGATGGGAAAAACAGTACCTTTACAGTGGGAAACCCACCTGAACCAAGTGATCAAGGTTAATATTATCAGTAATAAGACATATTGATGCCTTGCTGCCTCCTTTGAAGCACGGAGAAGGGCACATTGCTTTCATGATATTCTCCCCCCAAAATGCAAAACTTCAATCTAATCGTGAGAAAACATGAGACAAACCCCAAATTGAGGGACATCCTATATAAGTGGCTAGTGCTCTTCAAAAGTGTCAAGGTTGGCCAGGTACAACAGTGGCTCATGCCTATAATCCCAGAACTTTGGGAGGCCGAGGTGAACAGATTGCTTGAGCCCAGGAATTCAAGATCAGCCTGGGCAACATGTGGAGACCCCATCTCTACCAAAAAAAAAAAAAAAAAATTAGCTGGGTATGGTGGTGCACACCTATGGACCCAGCTAATTAAGGAGGCTGAATTTGAGCCTGGGAGGTCAAGACTGCAGTAAGCTATGACTGCACTACTGTACTCCAACCTGGGCAACAGAGCTAGACCCTGTCTCTAAATAAATAAATAAATAGTCAAGGTCATGAAAAACGGAGCTGTCACAGATTGCGGAAACTGAGGAGACAGGCTAATTAAATGCAATGTGGAATCTGGGATCAACTTCTAGAACAACAAAAAAAATTAGTGGAAAAACTAGTGAAATCCAGATAAAATCTGTAGTTAATAGTATTGTACCAATGTTAATTTCTGACTTTGATAATTTTACTACAGTTGTATGAGCTGTTGACATTAGGGGAAGTTGGCTGAAAGGTATATAGGAATTATCTCAACTATCTTTGCAACTCCTTCTATAAGTCTAAAATTATTTTTAAGTTGTAAAAAAACAACCCAAGGAGGCTCTCCTCAATTCTGTTACCAAAAAGCAGACATTGCATCACTTCCTGAATTTGCTGTAGTAAAAGTCACTCAGGGATTACAAAGAAAATGACTATATCGATCTAGAAGAATTCCCCATCTAGTAATTGCATTATAAAATGCAACTGTATATGTTTATTATTAAGTTTTCCTATTTAATATAGTGTAGGGTATTGAAGGAATAAGTGGAAAAAAATAAAAGCTTTGAAATAAAACAGGCCTAGGTTAATATTCAAACCTACCAGTTATTTCCTGTGTGACTTTTAGACAGATTACTTACTCTGTTTGGGACTCAGTATGCAAAAGTATAAAATTAAAATAATAAAGCCTACATTGGTTGGAGATTCTGTTACTTATAGCTGAAAGTATCCAAAATGACCCAAATATCAGAGAAAAGGCAGGTAAACAATTTTTCTCTCATAGTAACTACATTCCAGTTGGGGGAAGACAGATGATAAACCAAAGAACTAATAAATACGAATTTCAGAGACTGAGAAATACTATCAAGATAAAAGAGGGTCCTGAGATAGAGAATGACTGTAGAGTGAAAGGGTAACCATGGTTATAGTGGTCCAAGGAGGCCTTTCTAAGGGTCCATTTGAGATGAGAAAGAATTTGCTCTGTGACCATCCAGGGGAAGAGCATTCCTGGAAGAGGAAAACAGCCAAGGCCCTGTGTTCAAGACACTAAAAGGTGGGTTCTGTGCCCAAAGTGGAAGAAAAGTGACATAAGATGGTGCTATAATCTGAATGTTGGTGTCTTGCTCAAATTCACACATCAAATTGTGTTAAGAGGTGAGCCCCTTATGGAGGTGTTAGGTCATGAGGGCAGAGCCCTCATGAGTGGGATAAGTGCCCTTACAGGGAAGGTTCGAGGGAGCTTGTTTGCCCCTTCCACCATATGAGGACACAGCTGGAAGGTGCCATCTATGAGGAACAGACCCTCCCCAGACACTGAATCTGCTGGCGGCTTGATCTTGGACTTCCCAGCCTCCAGAACCATGAGCAATACATTTTTATTGTTTACATATTACCCAGTCTAAGGTGTTTTGTTATGGGGGCAGGAACAGACTAAAGATGGAATTGAAGAAGTAGACAAATTTAAGAGGCAGATACAGAAGCCCAGTCTAGGTAGGGATCATGTGACTTGGACTTGGTGTTATCAGTGGAGAGAAAGAGAAGTGAAGCAGATTGAGAACATAATTGTGGAAGTAGGACTGGACAGGGCTTGTGAATGGATTCAATGTAAGGAGGGAGTTGAGGGGAAAAGCAGAGTCAAGGATAGATCCTTAGTTTCTGGACTGAGCAGCTGGACTGGATGTTGATGTCATTTACCAACATAGGAAGGCTGGGGTCTGGGAAGAGAGCAGAGAGTCATGTTTTGGTGTGTATTTCCACACTGTTTTAATACCAACTTACCTCCACGTTTCTGTTCCTTCTGGAAGCTGGTCCCACCCAGCTAACGTCAATTATTATTATTATTATTATTAATTTCTGGACAGGTGAACTAGAAGATAAACTCCACTTGAGAAAGGGATTTTTTTTTCCTGTCTGGTGTACTGATGTACCCCAAGCCCAGACCAGTGCTTGGCATAGCAGGTGATCCACAAATAATTGTTGAATGATTAAATGAATGCTCATTCTTGTTTAAGATGACCTGAAAGCAGCAGAGTCTTAGAACAACCACAGCCCAACTTTGAGTCCACTCAGTCCCTAGCTGCCAACCAGGAAATTCTCTCTGGAGGCAAATATCACCAGCCAGAGCCTACACATTTTTTCCTACACACTGCCTAGCATTAATCAAAAAGCACACCAAGAAGTAGAACAAAAGAAAAAAAAAAGACAATAGAAAGAAGTTCACATGTGACTAGATACTAGTGTTATCAGATCCAAGTTTTAAAATAACTAATATGTTTAAGAAAATAGACAATCAAATGAAGAATTTAACCAGAGACCTAGAGTCTCTGAAGAGCTAATGCAAATTCTAGAATTGAAAACACTGTAACCAAAATTAAGAATACAATTAGGTGGATTTAATAGCAGATTAGACTTAGCTAAGATGGACAGAACTGGCAAATAAAAACAGATGTCCAGTTAAATTAGAATTTTAGATTAACAACAAATAATTTTTCATATAAGTATACTCATTCAAAATTTTGGACATGCACTAAAAAATTATTCACAATTTATCTAAAATTCAACTTTAATGAGATGTCCTTTATTTAATCTGGCAAGACTAGACAGAGCTGAAAAGATTCATTCAGTAGAAACTATCCAGACTGAGGTATGGGGATCAAAAAGAATAGGAAATACAAAAAACAGTGAAAGGAATATTTGAGACATGGCGGAAGTCTAAGATTCATGAAATTGGAGTCTTAGGAGAGGGCAAAAAAAAAAAAAAAGGGTCAGAAGCAATATTTAAAGCAATAACACCTGAGAAGTTTCAAGTTTGATTTATGAAGTGAAGGATAAAAACAAAACAAAACACCATCCTAATAAAACTGATGGAAACCAATGAGAAGCATCTTGAAAGCAGTCAGAAACAACAACAACAACAACAACAACAAAACATATCTTCAAAGTAACAGCAATAAGACTGATAGCTGACTTATGAACATAAACAGTGAAAGGCAGAAGGCCATGGAGTGAAAATGAAAGAAAGTAATTTCCAACCTCGGATTCTGTTCCCAGTGAAAACACCCTTCGAGAAGACCAAATAAAGGCATTTCCAATCAAATAAAACGGAGAGAATGCATCGCTGACACAGGCTTAACAAGAAATAAGGGAGTTCTTCAGGCTGAAGGAGAATGGTCTCAGACAGAAGCAATCAAACACTGGACTGAAGGAGTGATGAGCAGTGGAAAGTAAATATGTCAGTAAATCTGAGTGAATATTGACTACTCAGCATTACTAATAAAGTTAGGGTAGATAAGCATAGAATTAGAATGCAAGACAAAAATAGCAAAAGGTGGAAATGGGTAAGTGGAATTGTGTCCTAAATAAAGGCCTTCAAGGGGTAAACAAATACAAATTTTTCCTAGAATCTTTTTTTTGGGGGGGCTGGCGGGGGCGGGGGACAGAGTCTCACTCTGTCACCTAGGCTGGAGTGCAGTAGCATGATCTCAGCTCACTGCAACCTCCACCTCCTGGGTTCAAGCGATTCTCTTGCCTCAGCCTCCCAAGTAGCTGGGATTACAGGTGCCCGCCACCACACCCGGCTAATTTTTGTATTTTTAATAGAGACAGGGTTTCACCATGTTGGTCAGGCTGGTCGTGAACTCCTGACCTCAGGTGATCCACCTGCCTCAGCCTCCCAAAGTGCTGGGATTATAGCAGTGAGCCACCGCGCCTGACCTTTTTCTTAGAATCTTATAAATCAAAAATGCATGTTGAAATTACAAGGATAACCACAAAAGAAGAGTAAAAAATCAACAAACTGAAGAGAAAAATTAGAATAAAAAAAAAATGCTTTGTTCTGTGGGTTAAGAAGAAAAATTTTAAAAATTTAAATAAAAATGCTTATCTCAAAGAAAAGCTAGTAAGAAGAATAAATATAAAATAAGCAGGACAAATATCCAAGAAACAGTTAACATAGGCACTCCAGTTAAGCCTTGTGATGATCATGTAGACACCTTTATCCACATTTTACAGGTGTGAAGAATTTGAGCTGTAGAGTTGAGTAATCCGCCCAAGATTGTCCAGCTAGCAAGTCGTGGTACCAGGATTCGAACCCCACAGCCTGCTCCTGGACCCTGAGCACGGTGACTTTCCAAGTGTCTCCCTGTTCTCCAGCCACCCAGCACTGCTTTTGGTCAGCCCTTTAGCACACTCTACCCAGACTCCTGCAACCAGCTCCAAACCAGCTCTCTCATGACACATCTTGTCATGGTGACCATGCGAAGGTGCAAACAGGATCTCTTCTCCCCTAAATTAAAATCTCTTCCTGGATTTTCATTTACTACAGGACAAACGGAGCAGTTCATAAGAGGTTCCTCTAGATGGGATCTCCTGCCCCCTTCATCCAACGCTTCCTGCTTTCCTGCCCTACATTCCAGGAAGACTGGACTCAGGGTTTCCAGAGAGTGCAAGCAGCTTCCCCCGCCCACAAAGTGTGAGTTATGGCCCACTGCCCCCTCCTCCGACCCCAGGAGGGTCGGCCCCTCCTCCTCATCCTATTGTTATCTTTATAAAGGGCTTCATTCAGCCAGTGCTTTCTCTGTGCCAGGCACCGGTGCTGAGGGCTTCATAGGCATCATTCCCATCTAACTCTCACCACTCTATGATGCAAGTACCAGTATCCTCCATCTTCTGGATAGACTCAGGCAGATTACCAATTCGGCTAGTATGTATTTACTAAGGAACTGCTATCAGCTTGGCACCCTCTTAGATGCTGAGACAAAGAGCAGTGTATAGAACAGGCAAACCTCCCTGCTCTATGTAAGCTCACCAATCAGCTCACATATGCCCTATGGTAGTTGTGTAAGTGATATGCAGAAAATAAAATAGGGAGGACAGAGAGTTTGTGAAGCAGGTTGCAGTGTTCTAAAAGGGTAGTAAGGGAAGGTCTCAATAAGGTGATATTTGAGTAAAGGTGTGGAGGAGATGAGGGAATGAGCTGGGCGGGCATCTCAGAGAAGAGCATTCTAGGGACAATGGCTTGCGGGAAGAGCAGGGAATAAGTGGCAAACTTGCTGAAACATTATCTATTGGCCAACCTGACCTCCTGACTGGCCAGTAAGCCCCTCCAAGTATGGTCACATCCCCGGCAGCTGGGCACACAGAAGGCATTGCTAAATGAAGGAACCTGGACTCCGATTCTGAGTGAGACAGTAAAGGGTCACCTTCCTCACTGCAACTTTTGTGGACTTGGAACCCTGAGACTGGCACCATTCATCCTCAGTCCCTACTGCACAATCCCCACACACCGTCCACTCCACACTCTCAGAGAGGAAAGACATATTACACCCTTCTGTGTCTCTGGAACTGGATCTGCGCACTGTGGGCCTCTCTGGAGTCCTCCTAAACAAAGGGAAGGCGCGGGGGTGGTGTGCTGGATGAAAGATCCCTGAGACCCTACCAGGGGCAGGGAGGCCTGATTCCAACAAGGCACTGCAGTCTCACTTGCACCATCTTCTCACATTTCACAAGAAAAATGGAGCTGTTCGACATCCAAAGAGCAAGTCAAACTGATGTCAAATCCCTGAAAGCTCTAAGAAATGGATGCAAGGCCACTGGGTTACGTGACACAATGCAAAAATGTACCACCAAGGGAGAGGAGAGCCCTGTCCTCTGTGTATAGCAGGTGTTGGCAGGGGGTGAAAAACGTAGCTAAGACCAGACCAAATCTACCTGGTAGACCCACGAAGACCCAACCCACCCAGAAAGGTGAAATCTACCAGAAGACCCTCGTGGAGAGGCCTGAGAAGGGAGCAGGGTCGCAGAGAGGAAACCTGAAGCATCCACCTAGGAGAACCCAGGAAGGAGTGAAGAGCAATGGAAAGTAAATGTATTAGTAAATCGAAGTGAATATTAACCGTTCAACATGTTAGATGATGTATACAAAATTAGAATATATGACAGCTGGAAAAGAGAAAGGGGATACTGGGTAGGGGAGGACCTCAAGCTACATCCCTAGAATCACCCACGGGGCAGTTTAACACACAGGAACATGCAGCCCCAGGCAAGCGGTATAATCACACCTCTACTTTCTTCAGGAAGATTTACAGGGACCCAAAAAGTATTCAGAGAGACATTGACCATTCAAGTATTGGAAGATAATCTTCCAAATCCTAAGGAGACAGGCAAAATGATCCTTAAATATCTGCATAACTATTAAATCTACATATTTTATGACATGTGAACACTTTGTGGCATAATGAAGCCTCTTGAATAATCAGTGTACTACATGGTTAAACTCTCTAACAGAACCTAAGCGAAATCTTACCATTTCAAATTAGAGAGCTTTAGAAGTGCTGTACCTAGCACGGCATGTGGTTCACACTTGTCAGGAACATCAACCCCCCCAACCCCAACCCTAAACCATAATGTTGTGCTTTAGGAAAACAGGATCTGCCCTGATCTGTATTCGACACTTTCTGGGAACAAATGATGGCTGCCACTCCCCTTAACAGAAACCTCTGCTCACTGACACCGTACTCCCCAACTCATACTGAATAAACATTTCCACACTCAGAGGCTAATAACCTGCAGGCTGGACTTTTAAAATGCATAATAGTAATCTCTAGTGCCCCCACGTGGCCATCGGTGATGTGACATCCTCAGTAGGGAGTTCGTCCTGAAGGGTGGGAAAGACAGCTGGAAAAATGTTGTATCAAAGATACTAAATATCCAAGGTATGAGACAGCCCAGGAAGAATGGTCCCTTCTATATTGCTATTTCTTCCCATCATATAAGTTTGGTAAAAGAGGGAAAAATGATGCGAAATGCTGAAAATCTGTTGGATTGAACTGGAGAGTTTTTGTCCAGTTCCATGGCCCAGGACAAACTGTCTCTGATCCGCATGGAGGAAATGGGAATAACCATCCTTGATTGTGAAAATTATACAAGCATGGATGTGATTTTTTGTTTTAAACTTTTACATAGAAAACATACGTATACATCTTTCTGTAACTTGTGTCTTAAACACTGCAAATTTTGAGGCATTTGTAAAGACTGATGCAGTACAATTATTATTTTTAGTCAACATCAAAAAGATACCAGTTGGCATGGGGGAGAAAGGAGGAATGTGGCTTGAAGAGGACATCATGTAATAAATTTATTATATTTTGTTACATTTTCCACTTTTCTCAATTCCAACTGTATACTATATAATCAACCGCTGTTTCAGAAATAAAATGTTTCAAACATAAAAATATAAATTCTGCTTCTTAAAAGTGCACACACTTTGAATAATAAAACATACAAATAAATAACAGAAATCAGTGACACATCTCATGCACTTGTTCTAAAATAAATTTAAAATGTACGATACACTTTTCTTCCAGCCTCTAGGAAAGACATCCTGCCTTCCGTGTTACTGTACAACAAAAAACAACACAGAAATCACTATCCACGGTGCATGAATAATACCAAAGCACTTTGTGTACAGTGATATGACATGCAGCTTTTAAGACAACTATAGAAATTCCAGTGTAAAAACTGAAGAGTTCAATCAAGAAACGATTTGTGTCAATGGGGCTTGAATTCAATTTTAACCAGTGGTGAGAGGCACAGTTGGTGAGCAAACCTCTATGGAACACAAACACGTATTTGAAAGGCCTACAAAGAGAACTTCAGCTTCGGAAATACTGTAACTGCTTTTGCATTTGGTATGACACCACACTGTTTATAATAGCACCTAGGAAATTTCATATTGCATTTTGAACGATTGCAACAGATATCGCTATTCTGGGTGACCTTTCTAAAGAAACGTTTCCAACTTGCATGTTTACTTGTATCTTTATTCCTTAAAATGTTGAAACCACCAGGTAAACTGTGGTGGTGTTTTGTAGGCAGCATGAGGGTCGACAGAATAAAACCATCTGAGATTACTTTGAAGGTGTTGTAGTGCATTCAGCTCACCACAGATTAAAACTAAATTTTATTTGCCTCCACAGTTAACACAGAGTGCCGAATTCTGGGATGTGTATTATTGATGGTAAAAAAAAATAAAAATAAAAATAAAAATAAATGAAGAAATAGCAACAAGGGTTTAAAAAAAAATAAGACTCCAAATAAAATGTTTCACATTCATTTTCAAACTGAAAAAAGAATTCCTGAAACTACATTCTGGATAAGAACTATCCTAGAGAACGAGCAAAAGTAGGAAATTCGGCGGCAGCCTGGGGTTTGCTACTGTAATTCCTACAAAAAGGCAATCAATCATTCTCTCAAAAGCAGGGACAGGTTTTCCAAGGCTAGGAAAGTTGTTTCTTATTTTCTTCTTTGACAATTTCTAGCTCGGAGTGACTTCCCTATTCCTCCATGGGGAAAAGGCCCTGGGAGACACTCAGCCTGCTCCGGCAGCTAAGACCACCAATTCCCAGCAGACTGGTGAGTGCTAGGCCATTCACAACATGCTCCAAGCTCCCAAACTGGGCCTTGAATCAGAAAGGCCCTATTTCAAATGGGAGTTTGGTATCAGTATCTCTCAATTCTTTTTATTCTTATTTTTTTGCCTCTCCTATGCAACTGAGGAATCGGAATCACTCCTGAGTAATTCAAATGGCAGTGATTCTTGCCATAATTCTCAGGAAAGGGATAACATATCATAGTGGTTCTCAATCTGACTGCAAATTAGAAAAACCCAGAAGCTTTTAAAATACATGCTAATTCCTGGAGCCCACCCCTACATGAATTAGATCAAAAGCTAGGGACTGGGACCCAGGCACTGTATTTTTAATAGTTCCCCAGCTGATTCTAGTCAATGTGGGTCTTCACTAACTCAGACAAGTCATTCAGAAGAGGCTTAAAACAATCTTGAGGAGAATACATGTGTGAGATTCAAAAAAGCCTCTTAAGTCTGCTGTGCACCCCTTCTCCCCACAATTGAGAAACACTAGATTTAAACAAATGTAAGATGGATCTAGAACTGAATCCACTGCACAACACTACCAGAAATTCCATGGGCTTAGTCTAATTGTGATCAGTGGCTGGGAAGCCCCAAAGCTTTTCAAAATAGCTCTAAGTCTCTACAAAAGCATCTTTAAATTCTTAACACTATTAGAAGCCACATTCTTTCCTTGTGACCACAATAGAATCCTTGAAGATATAAAAAATTAAAATCTATAGAAAATGGCAGGTTATTTTTAGAACAAAATACTTTAAGAAAGTCTTCAGGCTAAATACAGTATGTACACCAACGATGTGTGTTCAACATATCCAATTCCACTTCTGCTTGCAAAACACTTTACAATCTCACCAATGATCAGAAAAACAGTAAAGGGAAATATATGCAGAGCAAAACAAGAAGTCACATTCATGCTCTTCCACACAATGACGAGTAACCCATATTTTGAAAATCACAAATTTAAAAATAGAGCTCCATAATCTAAGTGTTGCCTTTTTTTTTTTTAAGACTTAACATTTCGTGTCTATGTTTTATTGGTTGCTTGCATAGGTAGTAACAGCATGCTTTCTGAGTTATATGGAGGCCATGCACAATTGTTTTTATTACTTGTGGAAAAAAATGGTCACACTCAAAATGCGCCTGCAAAATACTTTGAAAGTTGATCAAAAGGCAGTGTGAGACAGTGTTCATTTAAATAAAAGCACTGGATTTCTCCCCAAAACATGTAGTAGAGTTTAACAATAATGTACCTTTTATGAAATGAAAGTTAAAGACAGCCTGCACAGTAACTACTTTTTGTGTTTATGATAGGCACTGGTTTGTCAGCAAAGTTTGCCTTTCTCAACTACAAATAATACAAAGTTCCACGCACCTCCAGAATACGTGTTTTATTGAAACTGTGCTTATGATTTGCATACTATTTCAAAAATCCAACCCAGAAACACTAGTTACTTTGTATCCAATAATTATAATAACCTACATAGGAAACAATCACTTCAGCTGTTCAGCAATTTGTCCGAATGAAATGTAACATCTGATGCTCTTCTATGTGAAATAAAGCAAGTTTATTTCAAATAAATGAACTTTGTTCGCAGCTCTTCTCTACTCCATTTTCCCTAAAGGCTGCCACTCTTGGTCCCTTTACATACTGTTGCTATTTTTCTCATGATAAGTTATTTTAGAGGAATGACAATGTTACCCTCAAATCCCATATCCATCTCATACAAACATAGATGACCCAATGTTAACGTAAAGTGACTGTGTAATGGATTTTCAACCCCTAAATAGTAGAGACAGCTCAGTCTGAAAAAGTGGATGGAAGAGTAAAATGTCTCCAAAGATGAAGGGCACTTTTGGTTTCCAGACGGAACAGACTTGCTCAAGAGAACCACAAGCCTTAGCCGATTTGACCGGAATCCACGTGATCTCTTTTTCCAAGAGAACTGTCACTCCATTTAGGACACCATCACATCCCCTGCTTGATGGGCTGTGCTCCCAGGGCTCCTCAGCTACAGCAAATCCCTGAAGCTTTCAGTTTTGCCTCTGTGCTCAAAGCAGGCCCTCCATAAATGTTTGCAGAATGAATGATGAAAACAAGATTGCAAAAGGGTGTCAGGCAGCCTCAAAGATAATTACAATATTTTAGCACACCACAAATACTCCCACATCCGTTTCCACTGGTCCAGCATATTATTACTTACTTTCAGTTCAGCTGCTTTCAGGATGAGAAAACACAAAATGGATAGGAAATGGTCTAAGACGACTGGAGCCTAATGGTTTGAGTTTCCACATTATCTAAGGGATTACCAAGACAAGGTGTAGGGCTGTCTTAAGGAATGATATGGCCTCAGTGCAATGGATGTTTACAAGAAATCAAGAATAAAACTTTTTTAAAAAAGCAAACAAACATTACAGATACAACGTTACTGCTGGTGATTATTTTGTGCCTACTAGGAAATGACCGCTCTAATCAGGCCCATCTAGTTGTCAACCAGAAACCCAGGCCTATCATCCTTAGCAGATAATTCTTAACCCCAAAGCAAATACATGTTCATTGTGCTAAATACCACTGGGAAAATTTTAAAAACAAAAACAAAAACGAAAAAACCACCAAGTCTCCAACCCTACCAATGATCTAAATTGAATCAAGTAACTATTTTCCCACAAGATACTTCTCACCTCAAGGAGCACCTCCAAACTTTTGGGTCAAATAACCTTTCCTGTGGCCTAAAGTTGTACCTAGCAGTTGGAGATAATGAAATTTTCACTGTTTATCAACCACGGAAATAAAATAGCTTCAAGATGTCTAGACATTGCCATGATACTTCCTGATTTTTTCTATTAAACCTGAAACAAGGACTAAACTCCACAGACATTTAGTTTATAGACACTGAAATTTTATTCTAGATCCCATGGAAAACCAAAGGGATTTGTAGAAACTTTTTTCCTTTTATTAAGTCACTAGACATTGTGGAAAATCCATTCCTAGGTAACTCAAGAATAAATAAAAATATTTACCACTGTGAACATTAAACTAGTTTCTATTAATGTTTAATTGACTACAGCAAAAAAGAAGTGTTATTAAAAACCTTTGTCTAATCAAACTATAATTGTTTCAGAGATTCAGATAGGAGACTTCAAAGGAATTCTACCTATTAAACAAATATAAGAGATTTGAGTTAGACATTCAATTCCTGATATGGATGATCTCATATTTGGTGCATCTTTTTCTGGCGATAAAAGCGATACAGAAAAACGAGAGTGGTGGCTAAACACTGATGGGGCTGTGATGTGCTGGGCTGAAAGCAATGATAGCATCGAAGGTAGCCAGTTGCCGCAGTTGTACTGAGCAGAAGAGAGTGGTGCTGCTTTGAGAACCCACCAAAATCTGAACAGTAAAACGAGGACAGCGAGTGAAGAGGCGAGTACAGGGCTGTGTGCAATGGACAACAGGCTCACGGTCAATGAATCATGTGGAGCACTGTGGTAACTTTCACAAGGCTGAATATCTAAATCTTAAATACTGCCAAGGGTCTAAAATTCCAGCTACCCTCAACATAAGTGGCCTCCAGACTTGCAAGTTACCAGCTAATGCTCAAATTAGCAGCAAAATAAAGTTAAGTAACCTACTAAAAACTTTTCAAACCCAAGAGATATTCCTGGGCGGGCGGGGGGAAGGCAGTGCAGAATTCATAGCTATGCATGCATATGTCTTGTAGTTACTTCACACACAGCAATACTGAAAAGGGAGGTTATACATGGATCTGTGCACCAAGGGTTCAAGAATAACTTGAAGAGTCTGACGAAAAACGCTAATACTTAAAAGCACATAAAGTTAGCATGCTATATTTAGCGGCAAAGTGACAAATGCTATGCAGAGAGAATCAAGACCCTCACACTCTTGACATTTAAAAAAAAAAAAGCTAAAAATTAAGCAGGAAAGTATCGCCAGAAGACCTCGAAAAAGCTCGCAAAACTACATATTTTGCTTTTCTGTGAGCTTTTTGTGAGGTTCTCCTTTTTCTTAGTAAGAAATGCAATTTGCACTGACACGGCCAGATAGAACACACTCCAAAGCCTGCTTGTGAGTTCTGGGCATGAGATGAAATCTTAAGAACAAAGAAGAAATAATAAATGAGTTACTGAAAAGCAGCCCTAACAGAGACTGACAGACAGGATCCGAAGTGCATATGTAATACTTGATCACACATCGCTTCAACAAACCACCATTGGCTTTTGGCAGAAGGCAACTTCTTTCCTCTCCAAGCTACAAGATGGGGGAACATGAGCCCGCAGACACAGGGCATCGTGGAGCTTCCCACCTCTAACGGAAAAAAGCAACACCTGACAAGGAACATGATGTCCAGTCTTTCACCCAGTTTAGAATCCAGAACTTTTTTCCAGGAATCTGTCAAAGGTGTTAACTGCTCTACTACAGCGCAAAATTCCAACGGCCTTAGCTAGTAATTTTAGAAGAAGAAAAAAAAATGAAACAAGTGACTAGCTTTCTGGCTATGTGATCTGCCACCTCTTAGGACCTATCCCAAGACAGGTTTTGGTGCACACGTCACTGCAGATATGAAGGTGGTGAAAGGCTTCATTTCTACCTCGAAAACGTCTATCTGTGGCAGTAGGAGAAATGACACAGTCACCCACATGGCACCTTCCTCTTTAATCCATTTACTGGTGTGCATCCATCCTAGACTAGCTGAGTATATACCTGAGAAACATTAGTGTTAAAATATTGCCCTTTACAAAGACTGGTAGATGGGGCGAAAGTGCAGAAAGCAACAGTTTTTCCCTCGATTTGTTTCGTTGTTAGAGTCACAGTTTTTAGAGCTCCTGGTGCCACCCACAATCCACAGCAAGGACAAGTCCTGCTCAGAAGAAACACAAGTCAGCTCCTTCCTCCTTCCACGCACTAATGGTAGCTTTACTGGTTCCCAGGTTTCAAAACCCTCATATCCAAAGAAAGTCATTAGAGTTCTCTAGAAAGAAATATGTACAATTGCCAAAGGGACCGTCCTGGGTATCATCTACAATTATTCCAGTTAGCTTGGTGTCAATGTTTTGCCTATGGCTGTTATTTGGTTCAATGGCAGAATAAGGCGACGCTTTGAACAATTCGCAATTGAATTACACACACACACACACACACACATACACTCACACACACACACAGAGTTGGGCATGTGACTCAAAAAAATACAAAACAAAAGCACACGGGGCTTTGGTGGGAGGGGAGAGGTTCTAAATAAATAAACATCTTTACAGATAAAACACTTTGATTGCAGAAATATCACTGAGGTTTTTGAGAAGGCCGTGCAGAGGTTTGCATGCTAGAAGATAACTTTTTTGAGGATTTCTCTGCAGACTGCCTGCTACCAGGAGACGAGGGAACTCCAGAGTCCAGTTGGGAAGACTTGGATTTGCGAGCGGACAGCAGGGAATGTTTGGCAGAAGCAGGGTCCTTGGAGACAAGCTGCTCTTTTCCCGTTGCATTTGCATTTGGCTGCTGGGAAGCTGGAGGCTGGTGGCCTTTCTCCCCCTTGTCGTCCCCGGTGTTCTTACAGACGGACTTAACAGAGCTCCCACCAGCCTTTTTAGAGAGCAAGGCTGTCTTGCCAAGATCTGTCGAGCGCCGTGTTTCCTTCTGTCTCAAGGCTGACTTGAAGAAGGACAGCCCCTTGTCCTCAGACTTGCTGTCCCTCTTCAAACCAGACTTGATGCTTGCACTGGGGGAGCGCAGGCTGGCCATGGAGGAGCTCCGCACGTGCTTCCCGGCCCCCCTGCCCTCCCCTGCTCGGGCCTGGCTCACCCGAGGGGAGTTGGGTTTGGAGGCAGAGGTGGCGCTGGCTCTGTCGGAACCCAAGCTTTGTCTGGAGCCCTCTCTACTCAAGCTCCGGTCTGAAGTCCTGCTCTTCCCAGGTGGGAAGGGGCTCCTTGTGGCAGGGCCCGAGGCCTTTTTGGCAGACGTGGAGGAAGCAGTGTAGGTGAGGGCCGAGGCTGACTTCTGCTTCTGTGGCGAAGGAGACGACACGGAGTCCTGAGATTTCGGGGATGACTCCTTTCTGGGTTGGGCAGGGGCAGGGGCAGGGGATGAATGCCGTCCACTGCCCCTGGAAGAAGAATCTGCTTTGCTGCGGGAGCGGGAGGGTTTTAGAGAGACTTTTACAGGAAGAGGAGAAGAAGGGGATGTACTTGAAAGGGATGACTCCTGGCTTGCCAAGGCCGGTCTCCCCTTCCGCAAGCTTTTCTCTGGCTCAGAAGTGCCTTTGGAACTGGGGGATTTCTTGGTTGTGCTCTCTGGTTTCTTCGTGAGTGAGCCTGGGTGGCTGGGGGGTTTCACCTCTTTGACTGGAGAGCTGTCTACAGAGTCGCTCTGATCCACATAGGCAATCTGATTATTATTATCAAATGGATCAGAGACCGGAGGCAGGCGGTCCCCTTGTGCTGAATGTTTGCTCTGTGTATCTATGACACTGGAGTTCAATCTGCGGGTGTCTGATTCGTCTTTGAACACACCTTCCATGACAGCCAGAGGGGCCCGGCCCACAGCCTTGTGCTCACGGCGACTATGACTGTCGCTTGGTTCCTGGTAACTGTTAGAAAGGTTGCGCAAGCTACCAAAGCAAGAGATGGAGACCTTGTCATCTGCTGCCTCCCCAATCTTCTCCAAGGTGGAGGCAGAGCTGTGAATTGGCGAGTCCCCTGAAAATCGGGATGGAGAATTGGAGCGCATCTGCAGCTTAGCAGACAGGGACCATGAAGGTCTCATGCAATTTTCATTGACGGCCAAGGGGCTGGTGACAGAAGATCTAGATGACAAACTCTGACGCTGGACACTTCTCACAAATGGTCGAGTTGAAAAGCCTCCTGAACACAGCAAAGAGAATACTGTTAAGCTAAGCCAATGAAGATGTTCTAGCAACACTGTAAGACACTGAAGGTGAAATGAAGGTAAGCCTCATGGGATGAAAGGAGCATGACCTTCAGAGCCAGCCCATCTGGGATCAGGGAGTCCCAGTGTGGCTTTGACTTCTCTGAGCCCAGTTTCCTTATGTATAAAATAGGGACATTCTAACTCAGGATCATTCTAACACAGCAAACTTCTATTCGCCTCCTTGCCCTACATCAGGGCTTGCCATACGTTTTCCTGTGAAGGCCTAGACAGCAGATGTTAGGCTTTACAGGCCAAACATTCAACTCCGCCACTGCCACATGAAAGCAGCGACAGGTGACACAAAAGCAAATGTGTCAGACTGTGTTCCAAAAATCTTTACAAAGAAAGGCAGTAGGCTGTATTTGGCCTGTGGGGCTAGAGTTTGCTGACCTCTGGTCTAACTCACAGGGCAACTGTGAGAATTAAATACAATCTTAGAAGTCCTGTGCCCAACAGAGCACCTGGCACTCCATACATGCTGTGAGCTACTGACCCAACTTCATTACCTTCCTGACGGTGACCTGGGGCTCACAGAAATGAAGTCCTTGACCAAGATTACACAACTCATTAAAGGAAGTGCTAATACCAGAACCCAGAACCCCTTGACCCCCCAGCCCACCGCTGGCACCACTCAATTCCACATGTAAGCTGGCCTGTAACTGTTGACTACAGATGTGTATCAACGGAAAGAACTAAAAAGACTTGGATATCATATACTCCTATTTCCAGTGACTTAAAACTTCCAAAAAAATATTCATAATCAGAACCACATATTCCTATTTGGTGTGGCTCAAAACTTCCTAAGAAAATATTCTAAATTAAATTTTATATACAATGATACTACAGTTGTGATATTTACAAAATCCTGTCTTTATAGAGCCTAAGAAATAGGCTCTATTCTGTGGGCACCGCCCAGCACCATTACACAATGATGATGCTTAAAAGGATATTGATTTCACCAACTGCACTGCTTAAAAATAGATCGAGGCAAACCTTATTGAGGCTTATTGTTAAAATGACAGTGAATTCTAAGTTTAAAGGCAGTAATGAAAATAACCTCTGCCTAAACAAGCAAAGGTTCACTAGTCCGTTTTCCATGATATGTGAGGAGCCGGAAGGAGTTTAGGAATTGCAGTCCAGTATTTTTATTTTACAAATAAAGAGGAAGAGGCAACAAGCCAGAGCTAGAGCTATGGTGCAGCTCTCTTCGCCTGGCATTCTTCCTCCAGACTCCTGCAATTTTAACTCAATTTCATTTTCTCAGAATTATCCATCACCACTAGAAGCAGATTACAGTGATCGAAATGCTGGCTGCAGACTGAGACTTGTTGGCAGATTGAGTCACCGTGCTCATTATAGAAGCTGCACTCACTCCTCCTTCCAGTTCCCGGTACTGTGGCTGCCCAGTCCTTCCCACACCACCTGGGTCCCTGTCGGAATTAAGGTCTACCCTGCCATTACTCAAGCAGAAAGTGAAAGTTTAAAAAGAAAAAAAAAAAGTTCAATTTTTATCAGACTTTTTACTATCTCTATGCAAAGGCAGCAACAGCTTTTGTTTTAGATGCTTCTGTACTAAAAAGAACATTCCACAGCTTCCTCCCCGGGGAGCAGCATGGTGGAAAGGTGAGGCACTCCTGGGGCCAAGACAGCAAGGGGCCTCCGTGCCAAGCCTGGAGCCGACTCCCCACCAGGTGGCCTGGGCAAAGCAAAACGTCTCTGAGCCTCTTCCCGCTATTCTGCTTTTTAAAACACTTTGAAAAAAAAAAGAGTATACATTGGTATATAAAGCTCCAGCCTCCACAAGAGATCTTGAAAGTGGAAAATAATGAAGTGGAAGGAGAAAGTACTGGGACACAGGAAAAGCAAATGACTCTGTTAATACAAAATGCTTCTTAGGATCATAACCCACAGCTACACAGCTCCACTCCCTGTAGCTTCCTTTGCGTTCTCCTACCACCTCCTTGGGACTTAGCTCCTAGGAAAAACACGAGGGACTCTGCTGTGTCTATGAGTTACCATTCTGGAAATCTGTCACCAAAACCCACACCCACCATCATCTTCACTCCTTTCTCCAGTCATCTCCACGGACTCAGAGAGCGAGGCCAAGGAGGTGCGTCTGGAGGAAGCTGCAGAGGTCACGCTGGCTGGCTTGCTGCCCGGGAGCCGGCTCACCCAGTGTTCGCACAGGGAAGAACTCGTGGAGCCTGCAGAGAAGAAAACAGGCATGGAGGTCAGGTTGGGGTCCCTCGGCCAGCCTGAGCCACACACACCCTCATGAAGGTGCTACGAGCTGAGCTGGGTGGGTGCTGATGTCCTCACCCCGAGGTCAGCATCAATTCCCAGACCCTGTGTCATGTCGTGCCTGCCTGAATATCCCCAGTTAAGAAGAAAAGATGGAAGGCAGACTTCCGGACACATGAAATTTGTAGTAATAAAACGCAAGGATAGGGATGAATACTTTATAATGTAAGTCTGAGTCTTAAGAATTGGCAAGAGAACGGAAGAGACAAGCATTCATACATTCACTCTACAAATATTTATTAAGCATCCACATGCCAGGCACTGTTCTAAGCAATTGCAGTAATATTTTTTACACAAAGAAAAGAGAGTAAGCAGCAGTGTACTCTTTTTCTCTCAGCCTCATTGTTTTATGGAAATTTGTAACCATTTCATAATATTAATAATATACACACACATAGCTATATGTCAATCTGCGCTGTCTGTTCCAGGGATGCCCTTAAATATTTATTAGGGCAAGAGAAATTGCTCTTGAAATGGAGTACATGAAGCAGCATGACTGTCTCAAGTAGACCTCAAGAAGGTGTCATTTCTGAGCACATCTGAGACTGGTGAAAGAGCACTGGAGTTACCGCTCTGTTAAGTGAGTGAGTGGCTGTACACTGGGTGGGCTTGGCCCCCAGCAGTGGGTCACTCTGCTTGGGAGATGCCTTGTTTTCGATGCTTTGAACTCACCCCCTGCAACCTTCAAGAGAAGCAAGGATTCATAGCCCCTAACCTGACTGCACATTACCACATTCCAATCCTCTGTCATGCTCTCTTGAAGTCAAACTCTGCATTCAGGAACGTGTGTCCCACTTGCTTGGATTATGTGTGGCTACATTCATATTGTGTGTGGGTACTGGTCCCTGTGTTTATTAAACACAACAGGCTGGATGTCATCCAGCTAAACCCAAACTATCTAATATTATCACAGCCATCAATCCTTCTCCTAACAGAATAGGCCAATCTTCTCACTGGAAAAGTGGACTATTTGTAATGGTCCTTTACCCTTTACAAAATGTTTTAACACACATTTGCCTAACTGGATGCTACCATGAGGTAGGCATTATTATTACACCTGTATTACAGATGACTGCTATGTGGCCCCGATGGGACAGGCTCCAGATAACCCCAGGACAGAGAGGGTAGTATGCCACGCTGCTTTTCAGCTGATCCATGCATTTATCCAAAAGTACACATCATGAACTTTCTTTGCACCAGGTCCAACCCACTGCCCCTGGTGAACTCCGCTGGGCCACAGCTGCTGTTACATTCCTCCCCAACTTCCTCGACTGCAATCATTTTAGTTTCCAGATTAAATGGAAATGTAAGGATTCATCTGATCAAACTAACAGAGTCATGAGACCCTCCAGACAGGTCCTCTAGACCATTCATTACAATCTTTTGCTCTGAAAAAAACTGCCCAAGAACAAGAGTGGACCTCACCTGCCACTGAGCTGTTGGCTGACCATGACGGGATGGCTGTCCGCCTCTGGTAGAAGAGGATGTATGCTGTCTGCGTGCAGACCTCATCTTCTGATAGCTGCTGCACATCACTGTCGTCGAAGCAGTACCAGAGGCCGTCCACAGAGTTCTTACAGTATGCTGCCAAAGAGAGCCCGCCATCAGCACCAGGGGAGGCCGCACCAGCCACTTCATTCGACCCACAGACACCATCTCTTTGGCTCATCTAATTAACTCAAGAACGTTTTAAGGCTGCATGTAGCAACACAGAAAGAGGTTAAAAAAATTCTAAATTCTATATCACACTCAAGCAAACTGTCTTGAGAAATTCCAAACTATTCCAAGTAGACGCAGTTGTAGTTCATCTTAGAAAACACACACTTATCTAAACCAATGAGTCTGAACCAGGGACCTGTGTGTGTGGTGGGGGGAGTGGGATTTGGCAATGAATGGAGACATTTTTGATTGTCACAACTCAAGGGAGAGGTGCTACTGGCATCTAGTGGGTAGAGGCCATGAATGCTGCTAAACATTCCATAATGCACAGGACAGCCCCCCGCAACACAAAATTGTCTGGTCAAAATGTTAACGATGCTAGGGTGAAGAAACCCAGAGTTCAGTGTGTTGCAACATTTTAGGTCTATTACAAATAGAAAATAATATGAATAGAAATAACAATATAATGATATGACAGCAGATAATATTTAACACTTATTATGTGCCAAGCATCTTATTTAATCCTAAGATTTGTTCTCTTATTACTCCCAATTTCCAGAGGTTGAAAAAGATTAACCTGCTTGCCCAAGGTCGTGCAGCTGGTGAAAGGCAGGAGCCCAGCTCATTTCAGGTTTATCAAGTCCTTGGCTTGCACTTAAAGCCCTACCCTGCCCTGCTTCCCTCAGGGAGGAGCACAAACCATGCTCCATCGAAGTTCCTTGGCAGACTAAGAACACACAAGCTCATGAATGCAGGAGGACTTCTTTCCAGTCCAAATTCTAAGCCTGAGCTGGAAATAAAGAACATTCAAGTAGCAGCAAGAACAGACAAAAACTTAAAGAGTTCACAAAGCCACTCATCCTGCAAGGATATATCAAAGGGTTGGATCAAGCTTATATAGCAATATAAGCTTGATCCAGAAAAGTACATTATGATCACATTTTCTAAAAATATGCATTTATTTGGGGTGAGAAGAAATGAGTGCTACAATATTTAGCTGAATGCTGGAACAGACTCAGGATGGCCCCAGGGATGTGGCAGATAAGGTCCTGAGAGGTACCAAGAGTGACTCCCTCAATGGGCCGTAACCATTTCCACAAATATGGAGCCTTAAGAGATAAAAGGGACTCAGGTGAGAAAGGGCTACACCAAACAAGTCCCCCAAAAGGAGAGCATGAGTAAGAATCTATGAATGGAGGGAGGGAAGTTATTTGCAGCTGAGAACTTGCCGGAACCAGAAGGGAGAGAAATTAAAATGTAAGCAGCAAATGGAGCTCTAAGAAAACAGCAATTGTTTGGCCAATGGTGTCTGGTCAGGCTTGATGCACACATGACCCAACAGGGGAGCAGCTGCTCTTCTGGAGTGGTGAGTGGGAGCAGAGCTGTGAGGGACATGACCAGGAAGAGGACACAGAACAGGCTTGCACTCCTTTCAGTCTGCTCCTCTTCAGGATGGTCTCTTCTCAGTAACAGTGTGGAAACTGAGGCAGCACAGCAAACTCATTAATTACAAAATAATTCTACTTGCTTTTCTTCCTAGAACTATTTTCTGAAGTATTTTCTAGGCCAGTGCTACTAGAATTACGGCTCAGGGACTGACACAAGCCCACATGAGAGAAGCACCAAAAAGGAGAAAAGCATTTAAAAACTTTTGTAGCAATCTGATACTGCTGTGATGATTTTATTGTATTTTTACAAATGCACTAGTTCATAAAAGATTGGAAATTTTAAAGTAGAAAAAGACCAAGTTCTTCATCACAGATGGTGTGAGAGGCACTGTTCTAGAATCCTTATACAATCGTTTATATCATTATACCATCAATTATAGCTAGAACCAGTGCAAAATGAAGATTACATCAAAATAAACATTCCAGGCTGGGCATGGTGGCTCATGCCTATAATCCCAACACTTTGGGAGGCTGAGGCAGAGGACTGCTTGAGATCTGGAGTTCAAGACCAGCCTGGACAACACAGTAGGCCATGACTCTACAAAAAAAATTTAAAAATTAGGCCAGCATGGTGGCACACACCTGTAGTCCCAGCTACTTGGGAAGCTGAGGTGGGAGGATCTTGAGCCCAGGAGGTCGGGGCTGCAGTGAGCCATGATCACACCACTGCACTCCAGCCTGGGTGACAAAGTGAGACCCTGTCTCAAAAAATAAAATAAACATTTCAAATGGAAACTTAAAAGTGGGGGTGGGGGTAGGAGAGCATCAGGAAGAATAGCTTAATGGATGCTGGGCTTAATACCTAGGTGATGGGATGATCTGTGAAGCAAACCACCATGGCACACATTTACCTAAAGTAACCAACCTGCACATCCTGCACACGTACACCTGAACTTAAAAGTTGATGTTAAAAAAAAAAAAAAGAAAAAACTGAAAAACAGAGTATCTTTAATTCAACAACACTAAGAATATTTAAAACGTTCTCTAAACTAAGACTCTAAACATCTCATATATTAGAAAAGTGGTGGTATGGCCTCAGCATGAGAAAGGGGAAAGAATACAGAAAACATCTGAGCACATCCTGGGTAATGGGTCCCCTGAGGTCAGCACGACCACTTTCTGGCTCACTAACGTGGTAGCCAAGTTAGTGGACAGTTACCTGCCTCAGGACACAGAGCTAGAAAGATGCGTCTGGCTTTTAACCCAAGTTCCTTCCACCAAACTGTACTGCCTCTGAGGTAGCTGGGGGTTTCCAGGCATCTTCCCAAGGTCTGTTCTATTATATAAAGAGCAACATGATGCTAAAGTCTAGGCTGTCTTATTCTTCCCAACAATTTCTTCCTAGAAACTATGTAACAAGTCAGTCCGTATTTTCTTGAGAAACAGTGTTATAAATGGAAAATGCATTCTTTACCAAAGCTGAGCTGGGTGAATGTCAATCCAGGATGCTGGCAAAGGTGTTAAAACACCCGGTGAGTTGTGAAGTTAAATGACCTCCACGTCCCTTTCCATTCTACGAGTCCACAAGTATAGAATTCCATCACTCAGTACCAAAGAACACAGACATGACTGGTAATGCCACAAAAGCAAAAATCCAACGAGACACAGTATTTGTACACATGGCCCCCATAAAATAGAAATCTAAAATATGTAAGATACCAAATATACTATTATCATCATTGAAATATGGCTTAAACCAAAGTACAAGGCAAAATATATCTAAACACTTAATTCATATTAACTTGTGTCTTCTATGAAGTGAGAGCATCTTTTAAACTTCTCTAGCTTCTTTCTCCCCTTGAAAGTGCTTCCTGGCCGGGCGCGGTGGCTCAAGCCTGTAATCCCAGCACTTTGGGAGGCCGAGGCGGGTGGATCACGAGGTCAGGAGATCGAGACTATCCTGGCTAACATGGTGAAACCCCGTCTCTACTAAAAATACAAAAAACTAGCCGGGCGTGGTGGCGGGCGCCTGTAGTCTCAGCTACTTGGGAGGCTGAGGCGGGAGAATGGCGTGAACCCGGGAGGCGGAGCTTGCAGTGAGCCGAGATCACACCACTGCACTCCAGCCTGGGAGCACAGCGAGACTCCGTCTCAAAAAAAAAAAAAAAAAAGAAAGAAAGTGCTTCCTAGAGCAGGCAGAGGCAATCCAAGCCATTCCATTAGGAGATGCACTCAAAGTTGGGATCATTCCTCTCACCAACAATTGCTGCCTGCAACATTTAAATATTTAAAGAACTTCTGGCAGTAAAATGAGTTTGAAAAAAAGAAAAATACCTATTTAAAGAACTTGAACTAAAAGGGTTTCAAAAATAAAAGATTATTGTGTCCAGTAATCTTCCCAACCCCTGCCCTCTTGGAAGAGAACAGAGCAGACTGAAAGAGTGAGTGTGAAAGGTAGCAAGGCCACGGACTCCTCTCCCTTGGCTGATGGGGAGGGAGGTTCATGGCTAAATACTAGAGAAAAGAGTCCCAGAGATTTAATAGTACCCAGGACTGGGCAGACCCCACCCCTCCTCCACCTCTCCCTATCTTTATAAATCAATGGTCAGCACTAGCACTCGGGGTCTTGTTGCAGAAACCACTGAATTAATAAAGAAAGTCCCTGAGAAGTATGCATGTATAACACACTGAGTGTGAAGGATGCAGAAATCCAAATCCTAACCACTCACATGGAAAATCAAATTAATCACATCAACCCTCACATCAACAAATAAAGCCCTGAAATCTGCCTGGCTCCCAAAAGGCTCATACAGGCCCGTAGCCCAATGATTCCATTTCTGAGACTCAATCTCAAGGAAATACAGAATTAAAATTCAGAAAAAGTGAAAGAGCATAAAGATATTTATCAGTGTTACATGAAAAGTTAAAAACCAGAAACAATATAGATGTTCAGCAATGGGTAAGGGTTACATAACATTAGAGGTCTATCAACAGAATATTCTGTGGTCATTAAAAAGTATTTAAGGCCGGGCACGGTGGCTCACGCCTGTAATCCCAGCACTTTGGGAGGCCGAGGCGGGCAGATCACGAGGTCAGGAGATCGAGACCATACTGGCTAACACGGTGAAACCCCGTCTCTACTAAAAATACAAAAAATTAGCCGGGCGTGGTGGCAGGTGCCTGTAGTCCCAGCTACTCGGGAGGCTGAGGCAGGAGAACTGCGTGAACCTGGGAGGCAGAGCTTGCAGTGAGCCGAAATGGCGCCACTGCACTCCAGCATGGGCGACAGAGCAAGACTCCGTTTAAAAAAAAAAAAAAAAAAAGTATTCATAGGCCGGGCACGGTGGCTCATGCCTGTAATCCCAGCATGTTAGGAGGCCAAGGCGGGCAGATCACCAGGTCAGGAGATCAAGACCATCCTGGCCAACATGGTGAAACCCTGTCTCTACTAAAAATACAAAAATTAACTGGGTGTGGTGGTGGGTGCCTGTAGTCCCAGCTACTCGGGAGGCTGAGGCAGGAGAATTGCTTGAACCTGGGAGGCAGAGCTTGCAGTGAGCCGAGATTGTGCCACCGCACTCCAGTCTGGTGAAAGAGCGAGACTCTGTCACACACACACACACAAAAAAGTATTTATAAAAAATTAAGTGTCCACATCAAGCTACTTCTGTTACAATACTAGGCGTGAAGATGAGGATGCAGAAGTGCATGTGTCACTCACCCCTCACTGTGCTGCTGTGCTTCTGAATTTGTGACCTGTCTATCCACCCCGCTGGCCCATGAGGTTAGGCAGCAGGTTCCTTTCCCCAACAGCTGACCCTGCCCCTCCAGCACACTGTGACCAGTCTATTCTCTGGCTCCGACCTCTGCCCACTGCTCACACCTCCACCACAGAACCCATGATGTGGGACTCCTCTTTTTAAATTATATCTGTACCCACGTTTCCCCCTATTTGATTACACTCTCGGAAGACAGAGGCTGGGGACCTATTGATTTCTGCTGTGATAGAACCCAGGGCAAGCAGGATGTGAGGGGCTCAATAAATGTTCACTTGAACAACAATAACAAAATGCCAGTATAATCTCAACGGTGGAAAATAATGGCAAAAACGTAGAGAAAAACATGCCAAGTATATACTACATACCAAAATATTACCGACATACAGTGGAACATTATTCAGCCCTAAAAAGGCAGGAAATTTTGATACCTGCTACAACGTGGATGAACCTTACAGACATTAAGCTACATGAAATAAGCCAGTCACAAAAGAAGGAATATTGAATGATTCCATTTAAAAGGAGGTACCAAGAGTAGTCAAATTCATAGACACAGAAAGTATAGTGCTTGTCACGGCTGAGGGGAGAGAAAACGGGAATTAGTGTTTATTAGGTACAGAGTTTAAGTTTGGGAAGATTAAAAAACTTGTAGAGATGGACAGTGATAATGGTTACATAACAATGTGAGTGTACTTAATGTCACTGAACTGTACACTTAAAAATGTTTAAAATGGTACATTTTGTTATGTATATTTTATCTCAATTTAAAAAATACCAATGGTTATCTCAGTGATAAGCCCATGGATGATGGTATTCTTTCCACCTCTAGCCTCTAAATTTCATGATGAACATAGTTGCTTTTATAAATGACAAGGTCAATTTAACCTTAAAACAAAAAGAAAAACCCTTCTAAGTCACTTTAAAGACACTATAAAAGTGTCATGCACTTGTATCCCAGCTACTCTGGAGAATGAGGCAGGAGAATTGCTTGAGCCCCGAAGTTCAAGGCTGTGGTGTATGATAATCACATCTGCGAATAGCTACTGTACTCCAGCCTGGGCAACACAGCAACAGCTCATCTTTAATTAAAAAAAAAAAAAAAAAGGAGTTCACAATCATTTAAAATAAGAGAGAAGCTAGAACCTCAAGGAACTCTATCTAGCAAAACCTTAAATGGGGAGTGCAGGTTAGGTAAACAAAGAGCAAATCCTCAGTTCACCAGACCGCTATCTGCACATACCACTCCCCAATCAGTCAGCTACCTACTGGATGACCCCACTCAGGAAGAGGAGGAAGAATGTTCATTTATTTGCTCTTGGGCAGAGAGCCAGAGGATGGAAACTGCCCTCACAGTTGGCACACTGCCTACCGGAGGGGAAATGAGGCTCTCAAGTCAAGTCATCCTGTCACAAGCAAACCCGTCTGAAGGACTCGCCAGCACAGACACGCGGCCTCTCACACTGCAGACCTGTGTAGTGCCCCCCTTGCATGGTGCCATGGTGATTGCACACAGCATACAGGTCATAGATGTAGTCCTCAGGGTCCCTCCCGAGTCCATAGGGCCGTCTCCACGGGGACCAATGGGATGGCAAACTCCAGCTGCTCTGGCTCCTCTTAACCACATGAGGTGTCATGTCCAGGCCAGTCAAGGGGAACTTGACCATGTTCTGAAGTTTCATGCGCCTGTCTCCTTCCTGTTGCAAGAAGAAAAACAAGTTCTGGTGATATTTTAATGCAAGCAGATGGCAGATCACTTTAGGGGGACAATGTGGATCCTATCAGATAAAGCAGTGTGAGTTACCTATCTGACGTTTCCCAAGACATACAAAACAGGGAAACAGATGATAGTTTTAGCTATCTAGAGGAACAGGTTTTAGTATCAGCTAAGGTGGAACCAGTGAGGATCCATATGGGGGGGTAAATGAGTCTTCCTCTATAAGTCTTCCTTTCCTTATCTGTTAAAGGGCTTTAAAGCGTTTGACTTACAAAAAAAATGACAATATCAGGTGGCTCTTCCTGATACCTCTGTCAAAGAGGTATAAAAACTAATGAGGTGATGGCTCCGTGAAGGGCAAACCACAGTGCCTGGCTCAGAAGAGCCTCTCGATAAGCAGCGCCTATTCCCCTCCGCCTCCTCCAACAGGCACATCACAAGGCAACACTGACTCAGCTTAACATATTCTCTCGGTGGCAATCTTTGGTAATCTGTATTTTCCATTAAACCTGTAAGGAAATGCTTTGAAATCCATCCATGAGTTGAATAGATATTCACTGCGTGTTTCCTGTGTCTATGGGAACTTTAAAAAATTAACCAGGCATAGATATGCCCACCGTAAGGAGCTACATAAGGGTCTGTGAAGGGAAGAAAAACGTTCCTGAGAGGAAGGGACGACGGGTCCTGGGTGGTCAGGAAGGCCAGCCTGAAGAATCTGGATCGTATCCTCTGAGGCTTTTATGGAAAAGGTGATGTCACCAGAGTTGTGGGTGAAGAACTGTGTAAGCAGTGCACAGAACATGTTAGAAATAGGAATAATGGAGGTGAAGAAATCACTTAAAAGTCATTGCAACAGTGACCAGCTGAAAAGCAACAAAATGTCTAAATCAGCACGGTGACAGCAAGAATGGGGAGGGGACACACAAGAGTCGATGAAGAGGCATGGCCATGCCTAGATGAGAGGGACAAGAAAGAAGTCAAAGAGGACACTGCAGGTTTACGCCTGGGTTGCTGGAAGGGTGGTGACATGCCTTCAAAAGAAAACAGAAAGCCCAGGAAATTACTCTATGTCTGGGGAAGGAGACACAGCAGGCTGGGATCCAAACCCTCAGTCAGTTTTACACCTGCAAATCCCAACAGAATACACACTGGGTGCCAAATGCCCACTCTTCACTCCCATAGGAGCTGAACCTCGAACCTCTGTGTGAAAGCCCCAGAGCTGGGGACCATGTGTGTGTCGCCCGATACCTCCACCTCCTCAGACAGTCCTGAATATCTCTCCATCTCTACTGCCACAACCTATCCCATCCACTAGCAGCCCACCCTGGATGATGGCAAGGGCCTCCTTCAGGTCTCCCCATCTTCATTCTTGTAGCCTCTAATCTGTTATCTACAAAATAGCCAGAATAGTATTTTCAAAATACAGATTTGGTAAGGTTGCTTCTCTGCTTATAACCCTTCATCAGAATCCTACTCTGCCCACAAAGGGTTCCTTGGACAACCAGCATCCACCCACGTCTTCCATCAACTCCCACCACTGCCCACCCCTCTAGAGTGCCTGCCCACCTGGCCTGCTGCAGGCTGTGCTTTCCCCACTGCCGGGCTTTGCACACACTGCTCCCTCTGCCCCCGTGTGGGAGATCCCTGCTTCCAACTCACCTAGTAAAAGCTTGCTCATCTTTCAGATACAAACTTAGAGCCAGGCCTCGTGGAGTCCATTAATGTTCACTTCCCATTTACCTCTTACACTAAGACTGTCTAGACAATCCTAACCTCAGGGAATAGACAGCCTTTTTGGAAAAACTGACTCACAAAGCAATACAATTCAAAGCAGATTTTCTTTGTATTTATTTATGACTCATCTCCCCAACCATACAACAGCTCCTCAGGAGCAGAACACCCATTATTACATTAGGTAGAAATAGAATTCTACCTCCCCCAGAAAGGATCTCTACTTAGTTCTTTTTAAATCCCAGAGTACACTTTACAAAATTTAAGCACAACATTTACAAGTCAAGAACAAAGTAAAATATCTGCAATATGAACTAAAATCAAATTTTGCCTTGGGAAAGAACAAAACATTACCCTAAACACAGGGGCAAAAAAAGTGTGTCTATAACATACACAGACAGGACTCACTGGATCAAACAGGTATACCAAAGAGCCCCCACAGAGCCCATCAGCAAGTGTCATAAGAAACTTGTCACAGCTTGTTTGTTCCTGAGGATAGACAATTTCCGTACCTGCCGAAATCTCTTTAGATGTATAATAAGCACATCAGGCAGAGTCCAGAGGCTTAATGTAATGCTTCCCTGCTGCAGCTGCTTACAGTGTGGGCAACGCCAGGCATCATCGGGGGCAAGCTGAAAACAGAAGCATGACTCCCGTTAGGCACCACTTAATGCAAGACTGTGTTACGGCTGGACTAATGCCTTAGCCAGGGCATGGGGCAACTCAAAATCTCTCTGGAAACTACAGACGCTGGGCATCAATGGAATAACACAATCAAAAGTGGCCAGAGCTGGCACCCAAACTCTAAACAGATTCTGGTTTGTTGAATAGATTATCCCTCAAAGAGGAACGACTAAATCAGTAAATACTGTATAAACGTTAAATATGTTACTTTCTTTCTTTCTTTCTTTTTTTGAAAGAGTCTCACTCTATCACCCAGGTTGGAGTACACTGGTGTGATCTTGGCTCACTGCAACCTCCATCCCTCAGGCTCAAGTGATTCTTCCACCTCAGCCTCTTGAGTAGCTGAGACCACAGGCACGCACCACCACGCCCAGCTAATTTTTGTATTTTGGTAAAGATCGGGTTTTGCCATGTTGCCCAGGTGCTCTTGAACTCCTGGGCTCAGGCGATCCGTCCACCTCAGCCTCCCAAAGTGCTGGGATTACAAGCATGAACCACTGCGCCTGGCCAGATGTCACTTTCTATGTGCCATGTACTGCTCTGGATACTGGAATTATTTAGTGATCAAGACAGATGGAGTATCTGCTCTCATGGACCATACACTGTGTCAATTCTGTCCCTCACCTCCTGTCCTCCAGCCATACTGGCTTCATTTCTGTTTGACAGTCTTGCCAAAGGGCCTTTGCTTCCTATTCCAGGACCTTTGCTTCCTTTATTTACTTGTTCCAGTAGACTATAAACAGCATGAAGGCAAAAACGTTGTTTATGTTGCCCCCTGCTACTTCTCCAGTACCAGTATGATACCTAACATGGTATGTACTCAACAAACACCTACTGAATGAATGAGCCCCTGTTAAAAGGTATCTTGCTAGCATTCTAGATCAGTGAGATGTTTTGTGGAATACCAGTGATGCCATCTAGTCGATCTGCTCATCCATTATCTTTGTGCCATTATCAAACATCTCCAAAGTCATTTAAAAAAAAAAAAAAAAGCTAAACAGGGCAAGGTGCCATAGAGAACCTATAGTCAACCAATTCCAAAGCCAACTATTTCATAATTGAGTGCAAAACTGGGGGAAACAAAAAAAAAAAAAAAAAAGGAAAAAAACCAAACATGTCTTATGAAAAACTATTATTAACTATTATTAAAGGAACTAGCTAAAAACAGTGTGGGGGAGAGAAGACTCAGTGGAAATACAAAAGCTATTTTCAAATACTCGAATAACAGACAAAAATAAAATTAGGACTTCTGAGTCATAACAAATTTAAGAGACAGAACAATTATTAGCTGTAGTAACCAGCAGACATATTTCAGGTTAACTTCAGTTACCATCAGAGCTATCCAGAGAAAACACAATTTATCCGTCTTAAGGAGGCAAACACCTCATAACAAAAGATATTCAAACTCAGGCTAAGCAATCACCTATTTGAAATTAAGTAGAAGAAGAACCCAATCACTAGAATAAAGGAGTTTTAAAGTCTCCTTCAATCCTGAAATTGTATGACTCCCTCTATTTAAGAGTGAAGAGTTACAACTAGTAGTCACAATTATGATCCTAGATATCAATGCAAGGTTAGATGAACTCCAAGTACTCTGGTCAATGTTTATAAGGTGCATAAAAATCACACAGGCCTGGGCCCCACCCATAGAGGCTTATTTATCCATCTCTCTGTCCATCCATTCATTAAACACTTACTGGGTCCCTACTACCTGCAAAGCCTTGCTGTCTACTTTCTGGTCTATATCTATGCTGTTCAATATGGGAGCCACTAACCACCATGTGTCTGCTGAGCACTTGAAACATGACTAATGCAGTGAAGGAACTGAATTATTTAATTATTTACTTCACTTAATTTTAATTAATTTAAATTTAAATAGGTCCTGGCACCTATGTTCTTAGTATCAAAAAGTCAAGAATCACTGTTTAAGTTACTAAGGAAAAGATCTTGAAACTTCTAAATTGAGAAAGAAAATCATCAAAACTTGATCATTAACTATGAAAAAGAACTAACTATGAAGGTTCATTTCCAGAGTATTTCAATTAATCAAGGTTTTCTAGAAACTTATGACTTGTTGTTGAAGTCCTAAAAGCAATAGCACTAAGATGTTCATTACATGTGCAGACTTACATATATGCAAAATCCTGCAGCGACTTCTGGGGCATGATTTGTTTCTCCACTGTCATCTTGCCATGCCCCACTCCCCACTGCCCTGAGCAACCAAGAAATGCTGCCCAGCCTCTTACCCGCTCCTCTTTGGTGTAGAGTTGGAAACACTGGGATAAAGTACAGGTTTGAGGCTGATGATGACGCTCCCTTTGCAGACGAACACTTTCTGCATCAGGGATATACTCATCTTCAGTATTTGCAAACAAGCTGCAATTAGGGGGAGAAGCATCTATCAGAGAATGTATTGCAAAACAGAAGGAAAAATACAATTACGGCTTCGTGAAGTGACTACAAACTTATAACTAAAGGGAAAAAAAAATCAATGTGTAAGAAAACAAAAGTAGTGACCAAATTTTTCTATATTCCAAAATGTTCTTGAAAAGTTCTCTGTATACAAAGTTATTTCCAGAACTAACTTGGTTTTTCTGGGTTTGGCCATGAACTGTACTGGTTAAATCATATATTCCTGTCCTTTACACCTAAGAACATGCATCTAACATCGCTTCCTAGAATTAATGGGCCTGTAATAAAAAATCAAAGTAAATTGAACCTATATAGTAATGAGTATACAGTTTCTCTTTCAGCAGTGAACAAATGTTCTAAGGTTCTGGGATTGAGAAGAGAGAATGTACAGGAAAGGAATAATAAACTGCTTAAATAAAGGGTTAACAACACACCTGGATACTTAGCTAAAGAGAAGAGAGATTTAGGTTTCGGCTCATTTAACATATCCAAGGTGTGCTATAAAAATGATAATTAAAACAATGTTTCTATAAATACTAACTTTAAAAATACTCACAAATCTCTTGTCTCCTTGTCCCATTCGACTACTAATTTCACATGAGCGGTGCCACCTGGTCCACAAGATTTTAATGCCCTGTAGAACCGGGGAAGTGAAGAGGGAAGCCACATATTATTTTCTAAACAAATGATTTTACTTAATGTGATTATGTCCTACCTGAAATCTTAATGTGATTAATGAAAATCTTCATCATAGTTCCCCATCAGAAAAAAGTTTTTGGCAAGACCACTATAACCACTGATTTAGTAACTACATGACAACTAAACTGAAAAACCCTTAAATTAAAAAGCCCAATATAGTATTAATAATAAAGAGGTGGAAGAAATTTAGTGTCATTTATGAGGCTGCTGCTGATCACACTCAGATAGTCATTATGACCTTCCCAACTTCTTGCCCAATTTTTCACCCACCCAAATAGACACTGGACGGTAGTCCCCCGGGAACAAAGTCGCCCCTTGCACCTTTCCACCTCTCCACCAACATGCCACGCCTGCTCTAGACTGCACCCTTCTTCCTCCTTCCTCCAAATCTACCCCCCTCGCAAGTTCACTGGCTCCTTGCCATCTCCTGGGAAATCCAGAACTCAGTTATTACCCATCTTATCTTGTTTATGTTGTGCAATATTTTGGATTGTTGTCTAATCTATTAACTCTCATCTCTAAACCCAAACAGTGAGCTTTCAAGCAGGACCATGTTGTATGCTTTTTTAGAATGCTGAAATACAGGCACTACAATATTTGTTGAAAAAATCATTTTATTATAATAATTTTTATTATAAAAAATGTGTTTTCATATGTATATTATATATTCATAGACACACAGTGTGTATAGATGTATATTATTTTATTAATACAATAGAGTATTATAAATATAACAGATTTAGCCAGCACAGAGGTAGCAGAGTAGAGTGACTAATTCTGCGGGGCAGGTTGCGGGGGGTGAGAGGATGAAGAGTATAAAAAAGGGCTTAAAGGAAAGGGATTACAGACAGAAGAAACCACACATGCAAAGCACGCGTATAAAATAGTATCGCCTGTTCAAACAATCGTCAGTACTTTAATGCTGCTGAAAGTTTGGGATAGTGGGGAGAGGAAGAGCAAGGCCTGACAAAAGTGAAGTAAGCGGAATTCAAACTGTGAAGAACTTCTTACATTGTGGAACACGGGGTTTATCTTTTATGCCACAAGTTGCCATATAAGGGTTTTAAGGAAGAATGTAGCCTGATTAGAACGTTACTTTACAAAACTTCATTCCTGGTGAATATGAAAGTGTTATTTATCTGCAGTCCTAGGACATACGTTAATTTGCTTTCCTAACGCAAGTCCTCCAGGGCTTTTCTTATTTCAAGAAAGATCACTAAACATATACCCAAGCATGAATCAAAAGTAAAATAAGTACTTAATTTCAAAATGAGCCTAAAGAACCTTGCACACTTATGTGGAAATTATATCAGACATCACTTGAAATCACAAATGAACATGTGTGAGATTCTAAAAGGTAATTTAAAAAAATTTTTTTTTTTTACCTTTCTACTGTCGGGTGGCATAAGGGCTGCTCCTCCTGGGGCAGCAAGTATGTTATTCCAACAACACTGACCACACGCAAGCTGAATGGACACACCTGCATCAGATGTTAGATGAGAATTAAGCCAAATTTTTTTTCAAGGGCATCTGTTTCACAGTGGCATTTCCAAAACAGATTAGAGTTTCAGTAAACTGTTTATTCTGCAAAATGCTTCTCTATAAGATTCTATAAGGTTGTTGAGCCACTCTAATACACTTTAAATATGATTTACCCAAATGCGATTTACATATCAAGTAAGTCATGCAAGACAAGTAACACATTGCTTTTACTAAACATCAGCTTAATGGTCTTCCACGGATACCTTAACACAGTAATAATTTTTAAAATATACAGATAGACATTCTACTAAACCCTTCCAAGTTGTTCATGTATTAACGTTTTTAGATAAATATTATAAAGGAATACACGGCAGTTCAAGGAAAACCTTGCAATGACTAGCTCTTTCATAAAATGAGGGATAAATTCTCAGTCCTGGAAATCCAAACACAAGAAACTCAAATTTCATTGTAATGCTTGTTTCCTCACTGAGTATACACCCATGCTATGCTGGAATATCAAAATGCTTACAAACCTGAATGCAAGCCGTGGGCCTCAAGAAATACTTCATCTTCTCCAAGATTTCCTTCTGCAGAAGGTCCCAAGCTATTGTCTTCTCTAAGTGCAGCACAAAAGGCAGTCCAAATCTAACATACATCAACAATGTAATCACCTTAAAAGTACGGTAATTCCTTTAACACTGTTATCTTTTGTTCTTGATCTCTTAAAATGGAATCACGATATAATTGGCTTTAGGACAGTTCTCAAAATAAAACAAACAGGAAATGTAATGGTAACTCTTCATAATGAGATGAACAGCTTAGATTTCTAAATTAAATTTAATAGCCAATACACCAAAATGGCTTCTAGGGGCGTATGGTACTAGGACAGCAGGTGGCAATGGGGCAGGATCAGTGAAGATGGGGAGCAGAGGGGGTGGGAGTGGACATGAGCCTGGCAAACAGTACACGTCAAACCCATAAGGGGTTGGGTGCCAGAGGACTAGATAGGGCTGGAAGGTCTCACAGACAGGCAGCCACATTCTTGAGTCTCTGACAACAAGGGAGGCACTGGCAAGCATGTGACAGTGAAAGTCAGTTCCAGAGCTGTCTATGTCCCACAGAGTCCAAGCAGTACTGTGGTTCTTGGCCTCAGCTGCATAGACCAAAGACCAAAATCACCAGAGGAGCTTTAGAAAATAATGACGCCCAAGTCCAGCCCCCAGAGATTCTGATGAAATCAGTTCGGAATGTGATCTGAACACTGAGATGTTTTTAGGGGCTCCCTGGGTGGTTCTAATATGCAGCCAATGTTGAGGACCACTAGCCTACCCTCAACTCTCATCCATGCCCAATCATTCAAACCCGAATTCCCTGAATGTGTCCTACTCTCACACATGCATGGCTTTTTGTCAGGGAACTCGCTCTGCTTGGAATACCCTCCCCATCCTTCTGAGTCTAGGCTGTCACCTGCTCACTCATGTGAAGACCCAGTGGAGGTATTCTTTTCCAGGAGGCACCCTGTTGGCTTGTTTCCTGTGTATACTGTGCTATAAACAATGCCTGCTTATTGTTCTGCCTCCACCAATAGGCTGTGAGTTATTTGATAGCAAGCACTGTGATGTATTTATCTTAGTAGCACAGACAGACCATGTCTAGAAAATAGAAGATGAATGAATGAATGAACAAATGATCTAACAGATTAACTCTGACTCAGGCCCAGAGGGAAGTAGAGGTGCTAAGATCACCAAGAAACCAGTTTCTAAGAACTATCAAACTATTCGCTTGTAGTGGTGCTTAACAGTGAACCAATCTGCCTAAAAACTACTGTGATGCGAAATGAGTTACAAGCACATGTAAATCACCCAACCATATTTTTTAAAAATAATGACTTCACTCTTTGAGAGACTAGCATCATGAAGGGAATTCCACAGGTTCTTTACTTCATTCCTTCTGTGCCTGACACACACCAACCTCCTCCTAGTCTTGTGTGCATGTACTGGGTGTTCCCTCTGCAAGGGATCCTTTCTCCTCATGTTCACACAGCTCACTGGGGCTCAGCTTGGCTGCAGTCTCTACAGGGACGCCTTCCCTGACCTCCCTTCCTAATGTAGTCTTGCCAGCCTCCCACCATCACACTCTATCATTCTAGTCTGTTTTAATGCCTTCAACATGGTACAGACTGTCTGAAGTTAATGACGTCTGCTTGTTCATAGCCGGTCTGTCCTAGCTAGGATGGAAGCTCCATGAGGACACAGACCCTGCCTGTCTTGTTCCCTGCTGAATCCCCAGTGTTTAGAACCATGCCCAACACACTGTAAACACTAAAATACCTGTCAATGAATAGCATAAATATGCATATCAACACATTTTACATTTATGTTATTTACTATGCAAGGAACTTATTTCAAAGCAAAAATTTCAAAGGCTAACATAAAGGTTCCCCTAACAAATGTTAAGAAACACCAAGTCATTTCTCCTTGAAACATATCTGTCTTTTGTTAATACTCAGGTTACATTCCTACTGTGACACAGTTACTTTAAAAGATAGTATAAAACACCCATACACTCTTACAGAGGGCATTAGACAAATTTGAGAGAGATTTCTGACTCCCAAATTTCTGACTTACAAAGCTGAATGAATGTGTGGTGCCATTTCTCAAGATGGGAAATACTGGAGAGCCAGTTTTAAAAGGAAAGAAAATGAGTTCAATTTGGGACATAAGACTGAGGGACATGCACCATCCAAGTAGACATGTTAAGAATTAAAAAAATAAAAATAAAAAAGCTGTCAGGAAAGCAGCTGGAAACGGGTCTAGAGTCCCAAGAGGAGCCTGAACTGAAAATACACATATGAAATGGGCCTTTAAAAACTAGATTCCTGGCCAGATGCGGTGGCTCACACCTATAATCCTAGCACTTTGGGAGGCCAAGGTGGGTGGATTGTCTGAGGTCAGGAGTTTGAGACCAGCCTGACCAACATGGTGAAACCTCGTTTCTACTAAAAATATTAAAAACTTGCTGGGTGTGGTGGCTGGCGCCTACAATCCCAGCTACTCAGGAGGCTGAGGCAAGAGAATCGCTTAAACCTGGGAGGCGGAGGTTGCAGTGAACCGAGACCACACAACTGCGCTCCAGCCTGGGTGACAGAACGAAACTCTGTATCAAAAAACACACACACACACACACACACACACACACACACAACAACAAAAAGAAATCCAGATTCCTAACTTTACTCTCCCCCAACCAATGCCCCAAATCAGGTCAACTTGTACATGTATTCTTTCGAAATATCAGAATAAAAAATTAAGTACTAAAAGAAAGAACTTTTTGCCCATGCTTTTAAAAATGTTTGAAAATACTGAACTTTTCCAGTCCAGCTACTTACTGGGAAATAATCTGGTTCTCACCTTTTCCCTTGTTGCCCAGTGCAGGCTCGGTTACACACCAACAGGACAATCTTGTCGCTGCCTGCTCTTGAGGTGGACGAATCCATTTTCCCTTGCTTTGCTGCTGTTTGTGTAGGAGAAGACAGTCTATGATAATCCAAGCCAAATTTCAAGTGGTTTAGGTTGTTGTTTAAATGAATTCCTGAAATAGAATAAAAACAACTCATTTTATCTCTTCAAAATTATTTTTATTCACTCATTACGAAGAAATTTACCCAATAGAGAAAATTTTTTTAAAAATTGTCATTATGTAAATTAAACCGCAATCAAAAAAAGAAACATCCTACTTAGATTACTCATCTAGCCGTGAGAGAATTTCTTTAGCATCCATTATTATTTCCTTTAAACTAGTCTTACCTACCTTAAAAACTGAAAACTAAAACTGCACTTCAGTGAATGTTAGATACAGTTTTAGAAGCGCATGTGTGCTGAGATGATTCACCAAGAAAATTTAGTGAGGTCATGCAACCAGTAATCAAACAAATTTTTAAAAAATAAAGATGAGAATATGTGGAATGCTCTTCAATATTCAATAGCAGTTTCTTCTCCCTGATTAAAGAGCCAGACTTACAAGAAATAAAAGGTAAATTACATACTACACCTACTAGACTCAGAGCCATCAGGAGAATCTTCCAACTTGGAATACAATCTACTAGACTGGATCAATCCACATTAAAGTTAACAAAAATATATGTTTGACAGGCACAGTACTGATCCTCCCAAATGCCCCAAAGCAGAGCTCCCTGTCAATCCAAGTACCCAGCAATTCAGCACCCAGCACAACCTCAATAAATGCCTGACTAAATACCTGTTCCTTCCTCTAATCCTTTGGAAGTACAGCCTAGGGAAATGACGCCCCAGCTGGAGAATAAAAGAAACCCCTCCTACCACCACCATAAATAATAACACCACCAGAAAGAGAATAAAATACAAATGGCCTACACAAAAGTATTTATAGCAGAATGCTGGCAATAACCTCAATACTCAGCAATCTAAGACTCACTGAACCTATTAAGATACCTCAACATTATAACAATTTAAAATGATAAGTACAGAGTTAATACCAATATAAATTCCAGATAGAGTTTAAAAAAACAACACACACAAACTAGAAATGAGAAAAAAGCTGACTCTTTGTCAAGCCATTAGAGGGAAGAAGACTTTTTAAGCTTAAACACCATAAAGAAATCAAAAGGAACAGGAGTAGATCTCACTTCATAACCATTTTAAACTCTGGTATGAGAAAATAAAAATAATAGATATCTGAAGTTGAGATAATAAACTCGTTTCCCAGGTTCTTGGCAGAGGTAAGGGTGGGAAGACCTGTTCTCCTAGAATTGATGAGGACTCCTGACAAGATGAGGGGATGCCACGTTGTCAACTGCACAGAAATCAAGCTCTGTTCAAACTGTGGACCCGCTTACTGCCAGCTGTGTGAGCTGGGAGTGGTTACTTCATCTCTAAGTCTCAGCTTCCTCGCTGGTAATGTGGGGAAAGCAGTAGCCTCATTACGTATCGAACAAAACATCTGAGAAGGCCTTAGGATAGAGGCTAACGCACACTCAATAAGGCAGTCTCTGGCTAGAATACAAATAACCTTTGATTTCACCGAATTCACTTATAAATAGAAGCTCAGTGTTAACTCTAAGCAACTAGAGTGGGAACAGGGTTTTGAAAAACTTTCAGTTGAACAAACATTACCTGGGCTCTTGCTGCATATTAAGAACTATACTGCACTGCTTGGTATAGTAAGATAAAGCAAAATGTGGTCCCAGCTCCAGAGAACTTCACAGTGTGGTGGGAAGGACAGAAAGGAAAATAGATCATTTCCACATTACATGCTGGTGTGAGAGATTAACAGAAGTTACTATAATTGAAGCCCAGAAGAGCAGGAGTTCGCCAGCCAGCCTGCAGGTAAAGGGAGTGAGGAAAGGCTCTCTGGACAAGATAATAGGTATTTTTTACTATAATGCAATAAAATTAGGAAACAATCCAAACAAAAACACATACAGGGAAATGCAACAACTGGAAAAGAAAGAAAAACAAGCACCTGAGTCAAAGAAGAATAAGTGAAATAATAGACTATCTAGAAAATATTGTAAATATGAGTAGACCAGAGAAAACTGAATTGTAAGCTGGCATTGTAGAAAGCTGGCCAACCCAATATACAGGATCACCAAAAGAATCAGAAACTGGAGGTGCCAGAGGCCTCTGGAAGTAAAGGGTGAAGTAAAAGAGGAATTAAAATAAGGACTTTCAACAAGAGCACCAAGATCATTCAATGAGGACAGTACAATCTCTTCATCAAATGGTGCTGGGACAAGTAAATATTTACTTGCCCCAGAATGGAGTTTGGTCCCTACCTCATACAATTTATAAAAATTAACTTAAAATGTTTCAACAACCTAAATGTAAGAGCTAAAACTACACAACTCAGAAGAAAACACAAGGGTAAATCTTTATGACCTTGGATGTGGTGACGGATTCTTAGATATGACAACAAAATTATGAGCAACAGAAGAAAAAATAGATTTCATCAAAATGAAAAACTTTTGAACATCAAAAAACACTATCAAGAAAGAGAAAAAACCCAGAGAATGGAATAAAATACTTGCAAGTCATATATCCCATAAGGGTCTAGTATTATACAACCTTACAAAGAATTCTTACAACTCAACAAAAAGTGCAATTTAAAATGGGAAAAAGACTTGAATAGACATTTCTCCAGAATATATAAATGGCCAACAAGCACATGACAAGATGTTCATCATCATTTACTACTAGAGAAATGCAAGCCAAAATCTTAATGAAGTAACACTTCACATCCACCAGGATGGCTAAAATCAAAAAGATGAAAAATAAATGTTGGCAAAGATGTGGAGAAATTAGAACTCTCATCTATTGCTGGTGGAAATGTAAAACAATCCAGCTCCTGTGGAAAACAGTTTAGCAATTCCCAAAAAAGATAACCATAGAATTATGATATGATCCATCAATTCCATATACCCAAAAGAACTGAAAACAGGTATTCAAACAAATACTTGTACACAAATGTTCATAGTAGGACTATTCATAATAGACAAAAGGTAGGAAAAAAACAAAAGCCCATCAATGGATTAATGGATAAAGAAAACGTAGTACATGCATATGTATGTATGGAATAATGTTCAGCCATTAAAAAGGAATGAAGTGGATCCGTTCCAAGATGGTCAAATAGGAACAGCTCTGGTCTGCAGCTCCCAGCATGATGGATGCGGAAGATGGGTGATTTCTGCATTTCCAACTGAGGTACCTGGTTCATCTCATTGGGACAGTTGGACAGTGGGTACAGCCCACGGAGGGCAAGCTGAAGCAGGGCAGGGCGTCACCTCACCCAGGAAGTTCAAGGGGTTGGGGGATTTCCCTTTCCTAGCCAAGGGAAGCTGTGACAGACTCTACCTGGAAAAACAGGACACTTCCACCCAAATACTCCACTTTTCCCAAGGTCTCAGCAACCAGCAGACAAGGAGATTTGGGTCCCACGCCCATGGAGCCTTGCTCACTGCTAGCGCAGCAGTCTGACAACGAACTGTGTGGCAACAGCCTGGCTGGGGGAGGGGCATCCACTATTGCTGAGGCTTGAGTAGGTAAACAAAGCAGCCAGGAAGCTTGAACTGGGCAGAGCTCCCCACAGCTCAGCAAGGCCTGCTGCCTCTATAGACTCCACCTCTGTGGGTAGGGCATAGCTGAACAAAAGGCAGCAGACAGTTTCTGCAGACTTAAAGGTCCTTGTCTGACAGCTCTGAAGACAGCAGTGGTTCTCCATCCACAGCGTTTGAGCTCTGAGAACGGACAGATTGCCTCCTCAAGTGGATCCCTGACTCCCATGTAGCCTAACTGGGAGACACCTCCCAGGAGGAGGCAACAGACACCTCATGCAGGCGGGTGCCCGTCTGGGACGAAGGTTCCAGAGGAAGGATCAGGCTGCAATATCTGCTGTTCTGCAGCCTCTGCTGGTGATACCAGGCAAACAGGGTCTGGAGTGGACCTCCAGCAAACTCCAACAAACCTGCAGCTGAGGGACCTGACTGTTACAAGGAAAACTAACAAACAGAAAGGAATAGCACGAACATCAACAAAAAGGACATCTACACCAAAACCCCATCTGTAGGTCACCAACATCAAACACCAAAGGTAGACAAAACCACAAAGAGGGGGAGAAATCAGAGCAGAAAGACTGAAAATTCTAAAAACCAGAGCACCTCTTCTCCTCCAAAGGATCACAGCTCCTCACCAGCAATGGAACAAAGCTGGATGGAGAATGACTTTGATGAGATGACAGAAGTAGGCTTCAGAAGGTTGGTAATAACAAACTTCTCTGAGCTAAAGGAGCATGTTTGAACGCATCGCAAGGAAGCTAAAACCCTTGAGAAAAAGGTTAGACAAATGGCTAACTACAACAAACAGTGTAAAGAAGAGCTTAAATGACCTGATGGAGCTGAAAACCATGGCATGAAAACTTTGTGATGCATGCACAAACTTCAACAGCCGATTTGATCAATTAGAAGAAAGGGTACCGGTGATTGAAGTAAAGCAAGAAGACAAGGTTAGAGAAAAAAGAGTAAAAAGAAATGAACAAAGCCTCCAAGAAATATGGGGCTATGTGAAAAGACCAAATCTACATTTGATTGGTGTACCTGAAAGCGATGGGAAGAATGAAACCAAGCTGGAAAACACTCTTCAGGATTATCCAGGAGAACCTCCCCAACCTAGCAAGGCAGGCCAACATTCAAATTCAGGAAATACACAGAATACCACAAAGATATTCCTCGAGAAGAGCAACCCCAAGACACATAATTGTCAGATTCAGCAAGGTTGAAATGAAGGAAAAAATGGTAAAGTCAGCCAGAGAAAAAGGTCAGGTTACCCACAAAGGGAAGTCCATCAGACTAACAGCGGATCTCTCGGCAGAAACCTTACAAGCCAGAAGAGAGTGGGGGCCAATATTCAGCATTCTTAAAGAAAAGAATTTTCAGCCCAGAATTTATAGCTAGCCAAACTAAGCTTCATAAGTGAAGGAGAAATAAAATCCTTTACAAACAAGCAAATGCTTGTCACTACCAGGCTGCCTTATAAGAGGTCCTGAAGGAAGCACTAAACATGGAAAGAAACAACTGGTACCAGCCACTGCAAAAACATGCCAAATTACAAAGACCATCAATGCTAGGAAGAAACTGCATCAATTAACGGGCAGAATAACCAACTAACATCATAATGACAGGATCAAATTCACACATAACAATATTAACCTTAAATGTAAATGGGTTAAATGCCCCAATTAAAAGACACAGACTGGCAAATTGGATAAAGAGTCAAGACCCATCAGTGTGCTGTATTCAGGAGACCCATCTCACGTGCAGAGACACACAGAGGCTCAAAATAAAGGCATGGAGGAAGATCTACCAAGCAAATGGAAAGCAAAAAAAAGCAGGGACTGCAATCCTAGTCTCTGATAAAACAGACTTTAAACCAACAAAGATCAAAAGAGACAAAGAAGGCCGTTACTTAATGGTATAGGGATCAATTCAACAAGAAGAACTAACTATCCTAAATATATATGCACCCAATACAGGAGCACCCAGATTCATAAAGCAAGTCCTTAGAGACCTACAAAGACACTAAGACTCCCACACAATAATAATGGGAGACATTAACACCCCACTGTCAATATTAGACAGATCAACGAGACAGAAGGTTAACAAGGATATCCAGGACTTGAACTCAGCTCTGCACCAAGCAGACGTAATAGACATCTACAGAACTCTCCACCCACAATCAACAGAATGTATATTCTTCTCAGTACCACATCGCACTTATTCTAAAACTGACCACATAATTAGAAGCACTCCTCAGCAAATGTAAAAGAACAGAGATCACAACAAACTATCTCTCAGACCACAGTGCAATCAAATTAGAACTCAGGATTAAGAAACTCACTCAAAATTGCACAACTACATGGAAACTGAAGAACCTGCTCCTGAATGACTACTGGGTAAATAACGAAATGAAGGCAGAAATAAAGATGTTCTTTGAAACCAATGAGAACAAAAACACAATGTACTAGAATCTCTGGGACACATTTAAAGCAGTGTGTAGAGGGAAATTTATAGCACTAAATGCCCACAAGAGAAAGCAGGAAAAATCTAAAATCGACACCCTAACATCACAATTAAAAGAACTAGAGAAGCAAGAGCAAACAAATTCAAAAGCTAGCAGAAGGCAAGAAATAGCTAAAATCAGAGCAGAACTGAAAGAGATAGAGACACAAAAAAACCTTCAAAAAAATAAAAGAATCCAGGAGCTGGTTTTTTGAAAAGATCAACAAAATTGATAGACCGCTAGCAAGACTAATGAAGAAAAGAGAGAAGAATCAAATAGACGCAATAAAAAATGATAAAGGAGATATCACCACTGATGCCACAGAAATACAAACTACCATCAGAGAATACTATAAACGCCTCTACACAAATAAACTAGAAAATCCAGAAGAAATGGATAAATTCCTGGACACATACACCTTTCCAAGACTAAACCAGGAAGAAGTTGAATCTCTGAATAGACCAATAACAGGCTCTGAAATTGAGGCAATAATTAATAGCTTACTAACCAAAAAGAGTCCAGGACCAGATGGATTCACAGCCGAATTCTAGGAGCTGGTACCATTCCTCTGAAACCATCCCAATCAATAGAAAAAGAAGGAATCCTCCCTAAGTCATTTTATGAGGCCAGCATCACCCTGATACCAAAGCCTGGCAGAGACACAACAAATAAAAGAATTTTAGACCAATATCCCTGGTGAACATCGATGTGAAAATCCTCAATAAAATACTGGCAAACCGAATCCAGCAGCACATCAAAAAGCTTATCCACCACGATCAAGTTGGCTTCATCCCTAGGATGCAAGGCTGGTTCAACATACGCAAATCAATAAACATAATCCATCACAAAAACAGAACCAATGACAAAAACCATATGATTATCTCAATAGATGCAGAAAAGGCCGTTGACAAAATTCAAGCTAAAAATTCAAGTTTTTAGCCCTTCATGCTAAAAACTCTCAATAAACTAGGCATTGAAGGGATGTAACTCTAAATAATAAGAGCTATTTATGACAAACCCACAGCAATATCATACTGAATGGGCAAAACATGGAAGCATTCCCTTTGAAAACCGGCACAAGACAAGGATGCCCTCTCTCACCACTCCTATTAAATATAGTGTTGGAAGCTCTGGCCAGGGCAATCAGGCAAGAGAAAGAAATAAAGGGTATTCAATTAGGAAAAGAGGAAATCAAATTGTCTCTGTTTGCAGATGACATGATTGTATATTTAGAAAACTCCATCGTCTCAGCCCAAAATCTCCTTAAGCTGATAAGCGACTTCAGCAAAGTCTCAGGATACAATGTGCAAAAAAATCACAAGCATTCCTATACACCAATAACAGACAAACAGCTAAATCATGAGTGAACTCCCATTCACAACTGCTTCAAATAGAATAAAATACCTAGGAATTCAACTTACAAGGGATGTGAAGGACCTCTTCAAGGAGAACTACAAACCATTGTTCAATGAAATAAAAGAGGACACAAACAAATGGAACATTCCATGCTCATGGATAGGAAGAATCAATATCATAAAAATGGCCATACTGCCCAGGGAAATTTACAGATTCAATGTCATCCCCATCAAGCTACCAATGACTTTCTTCACAGAATTGGAAAAAACGACTTTAAAGTTCAGATGGAACCAAAAAAGAGCCCGCACTGCCAAGACAATCCTAAGCAAAAAGAACAAAGTTGGAGGCATCACGCTACCTAACTTCAAACTATACTACAAGGCTACAGTAACCAAAACAGCATGGTACTGGTACCAAAACAGATATATAGACCAATGGAACAGAATAGAGGCCTCAGAAATAACACCACACATCTACAACCATCTGATCTTTGACAAACCTGACAAAAACAAGAAATGGGGAAAGGATTCCCTATTTAATAAACGGTACTAGGAAAACTGGCTAGCCATATGTAGAAAGCTGAAACTGGATACCTTCCTTACGCCTTATTCAAAAATTAATTCAAGGTGGATTAAAGACTTACATCTTAGACCTAGAACCATAAAAACCCTAGAAGAAAACCTAAGCAATACCCTTAGGGACATAGGCATGAGCAAGGACTTCACGACTAAAACACCAAAAGCAAAGGCAACAAAAGCCAAAATTGACAAATGGGATCTAATTAAACTAAAGAGTTTCTGCATGGCAAAAGAAATACCATCAGAGTGAACAGCAACCTACAGAATGGGAGAAAATTTTTGCAATCTATCCATCTGACAAAGGGCTAATATCCAGAATCTACAAAGAACTCAAACAAATTTACAAGAAAAAAACAAACAACCCCATCACAAAGTGGGCAAAGGATATGAACAGACATTTCTCAAAAGAAGACATTTATGCAGCCAACAGACACATGAAAAAATGCTCATCATCACTGGTCATCAGAGAAATGCAAATCAAAACCACAATGAGATACCATCTCACACCAATTAGAATGGCAATCATTAAAAAGTCAGGAAACAACAGATGCTGGAGAGGCTGTGGAGAAACAGGAACACTTTTACACTGCTGGTGGGAATGTACATTAGTTTAACCATTGTGGAAGACAGTGTAGCAATTCCTCAAGGATCTAGAACTAGAATTACCATTTGACCCAGCAATCCCATTGCTGAGTATACACCCAAAGGATTATAAATCATGCTGCTATAAAGACACATGCACATGTATGTTTATTGTGGCACTATTCACAATAGCAAAGACTTGGAACCAACCTAAATGTCCATCAATGATAGACTGGATTAAGAAAATGTGGCACATATATACCATGGAATACTATGCAGCCATAAAAAAGGATGAGTTCATAACCTTTGCAGAGACAGGGATGAAGCTGGAAACCATCATTCTCAGCAAACTATTACAAAGGCAGAAAACCAAACACTGCATGTTCTCATTCATAGCTGGGAATCAAACAATAAGAACACTTGGACACAAGGTGGGGAACATCACACACCAGGGCCTATCGGGGGATGGGGGGATGGGGGAGGGATAGCATTAGGAGAAATACCTAATCTAAATGACAAGTTGATGGGTGCAGCAAACCAACATGGCATATGTATACCTATGTATCAAACCTGCACACTGCACGCACATTTACCCTAGAACTTAGAGTATAATAATAAATAAAGAAAAGGAATGAAGTACTGTCTCATGCTACAACATGGATGAACATTGAAACATTATGCTAAGTGAAAGAAGCCAGACATAAAAGGTCCCATATTGTATTTTATTTATATGATTTTATTTATTGATTTTATTTATATGAAATAGCTAGAATAGGTCAACCCAGAGAAAAGAATGCAGATTAGTGGCTGTCAGGGCCTGGCGGGAGGGGAGAATGAGAAGCAATTGCTTAATGGTCATGGGGTTTTCTTTTGGTGTGATGGAACTGTTTTGGAACTACATAGAGGTAGTATTTGCCTGACACTGTTAATGTACTAATACCATGGAAGTGACCACTTAAAAGTGGTTATTATGTTAAGTAAATTTCACTGAAATTTTTTAAAAACGAGAAAATGACTACCAACATGATACGCCAAAATGCCCCTCCCACTCCAGCAAAGACAGGGATGTCTGGACAGGGAGGCAATCCAGGAGAAGGTGAGGGCACTGTATTAAAACAAAGGGGTGAGCAAACATCTCAGCTCTTTCCCGTCACTCAGCACCTAGGGTGCTGGCAACCAGGCCCCACCTTCCAACAAGGAGTGTAGAAAGGTCTCCTTCAGGAATTTAACCTGCCCCAGAAGAATATATGAGGCCAGGAGTTCAAGACCAGCCTAGGCAACATAGCTAGACCCTGTCTCCACAAAAAAATTAGCCAGGCAGATGGCACACACCTGTAGTCCCAGCTACTCGAGAAATTGAGGCAGGAGAATCACCTGAGCCCAGGAGATGGAGACTGAAGTTATGATTGTGCCATTGTACTCCAGCCTGGGTGACAGAGTGAGACTGTCTCTAAAAATCAAAAACAAAATACATAATGGGAGTGGGAAGGGGGTCACTACTCACAACAGCAATAAAACACCTAGGAATAACTTTGAAATAGGTGCAGAAAATCACAACTTTCCCAGGAATAAAAAAGGCGAGTAAATGCAGATATCACGTTCCTGAGTAAGCAAGTGCAATCCTGTAAAAATGCCACCCTCTCCCAGTTAATTCTATACATTTACCCCAACCTTAAAATTATGATTATAGGAACTTGACAAAACTATTATCAAATGTATCTTAAAAGTATAAGTAAACAAGGGGAGCCATAAAACATCAAAAACTGAATAATGAAGAAGAGGACTGCACTGACAGTAATGTTTTTCTGCCCTCCCCTAAACCAGTGGTTAACAGTCCTGGTAGCACATTAAAATCACCAGGAAGGCCGGGCACAGTGGCTCACACCTGTAATCCCAGCACTTTGGGAGGCCAAGGTGGGAGGATCACCCGAGGTCAGGAGTTTAAGACAAGCCTGGCAAACATGGTGAAACCCCATCTCTACTAAAAACACAAAAAATTAGCCAGACGTGGTGGCAGGTGCCTGTAATCCCAGCTACTTAGGAGGATGAGGCAGGAGAATCGCTTGAACCCGAGAGGTGAAGGTTGCAGTGAGCTGAGATTGCACCACTACACTCCAGCCTGCGCAAGGCGAGACTCCATTTAAAAAAAAAAAGAGGTTTGAGAAAAGACAGGATATTTACATATTGTCAAAGTATCTCACCACAAGATGCTTATTAATTACAAGGGGAAAACAGTAGCTTAGTACTAGGGGAAACCTGGCAGACATCACCTTAGTTATCAAAGTTACTGACAGCAATAGGACACATAGGTGTCACATACCTCCTGCTATGATGCCATGAGAAGGACAAAACAACACTTCATGGTATTCCTGCCAGAAATACATAACCGGAATCTACCGACGACGAAATGTCAGTCAAACCCAAAATAAGGATGTTCTACAAAACAAAGGGCCCATACTCTTCAAAAATGCCAAAGTCATGAAAGACTAAAGAACTGTTCCTGACACATGAAATCAAAGAGAAATGACAACCAAGCAAACCATGATATTCGATCCTGCATAAGAATTTTTTTTAAATTTTGCTATGAAGTACAATAGTGAGACAAATGGCAAAATTTCAATAAAGTCTGTAGGTAAAATGATAGTATTTCAAATCTGGAATTCGGGAGAGAAGTCCAAGATAATATAATCAATATGCCTGGTATGTTTCTGATGCTCACTCCATCTGGAAGTGGATCATGCAGTAACAACTTGACAACTAGTAAAAAATTATCAGGCTAAAAAAATTGTAGTATTGTACCAGTCTTAATTTCCTGATTTTCATAACTGTACTTAGATTATGTAAGATAATATCCTTGTTTTTAGGAAATACATAAGGTATTTAGGCACAAAGAGTTAATATATCTGCAATTCACTCTCAAATGGTTCAGAAAAAGATTATAAACACACACATATTACAGAGAGAGAACAAATGTGATAAAACAGTAAAACGTTAACACATTGGGGCATCTGGGTGAAGGATATATGGAAATTCTTGGTACTATTTTTGCAACTTTTCTCTAAGTCTGAAATTATTTCAAAATGAAAAGTTAACAATAGGCATGCAGTTTTTTCAAGAAGCACTGTTTTTCTTCTTTGCTTCTTTAATAGGAAGAACTGTGCTTGAATTCTGTCATTCACTGATCTCTCTGGCCCAAACCATCATTCACTTATCCAATCAACATTCATTAAGTCCCTACCATATGACAGGTATTAAGGAGGCTAATGAAAGGCAGATGAAAGATAACCCATAGCCTTCTCAGTCTAGTAGGGGACACACACATACAAATAAATATTAGGAACTATGTGATGTCATAATATTCGTATGCACAGAAGGTCTGTGTCAGCTGATGAAGCCAAGTCTGTTAGTAGAGGTCACAGAAGATTCCGGGGCTCCAGATAAGATTGAAAGGAGTTCCTCAGGCCAAAAGGGATGAGGAGTACATTTCAGAAAGAGTAACCAGTATGTACCCCAAAAGCCCCACAGGTGTGAAAACACATGCATTATTGCTTTAAATCCTCCTAACACCTATGGAACAGGCATGACTCCTCCCCAGACTGTACTTGTGCCCTTAATCATGAGGGTTTGATAGCAGACACATGATGGACTGGCAGAGGGACCGAAATAAGGGCAGACAGGAGACTCTGCTCTAAGAAAGAATGATGGTCTAAAATAAGAACAACAGGGCAAGTGGAGCAGAAGAAATGAGTATAAAATATTTAGGAGGCAAAATGAACAATAAGGGTTCAGGTGTGAACAGGGTGAGGTTGAAAGAGAAGTTTGATTCTCAAGCATCTGTCTTGGGAGACTAGATGGATCACGGTGTCATTCACTACAATAAGGGATGTGCGAAAGGAGCCAGTCTGAAAAGAAAAAACAGAATACTATGTTTTAAAATTTGAGGAATCTGTGGACAATCGAGGTGAAAGTAGTAAGCATCTGGACGTGAAGTGAGATTTCGCATCACATCTGGATATGAAAGTAATAAGTAAAGATAGATGGTATACAAGAATGGCAGTTCAAACCGTGAGTGCTCAACAGACAGGCCAAAGAGAGGGTCAAGACCAAGACAAAGGATAACAGCAGGACCCTTGCGAACTCCAAACTTTAAGGGTGGCCAGAAGAAAGGCCCCAGCAAAAACACCAAGGAGGGAGGGTCAGGTGGGTCCTTGAACACAGGTGGTGTTGTGTTCAAGGTCAAGCCCAGGCTCAGCGCAGCAGCTGCACTCCTCCCTGATCCACACGCCTCCGTTCTGTTCAAGTGCCCAAACTCATCACCCACTCTGTCGACCTTGCCTCCTCCTTTGCTGGGATGAAGTCTTCCTGATCCAAATCACTTTGCCTTCCCTCTGCTCCACCTTGAATGTCTCCATCTTCACCCACAGTCCCCCTTCTTCCTGTCTCAGAAAAAAATGCCCCTTCACCTTTTAAAGGTTGAGCACAATCTACGACCTGCGTTTTACACTAAGGTCAAAAGAGGAAAACACACCCTGACTCCCTGTCTGGCCTTCTGCTTATTCCTTAGCCCATCTCACTCTGGCCTCTGCCCCTCCCTCCTACTGAAACTGCAAGCCCTTTCTTCCACACTTCTTTGCCTTGGATAGCCCACCCATCCTTTACATTCAAATCTGTCCCCTCCCCTGTGGCACCACCCTGATCCAGCCCAAGCAGTCTAGTGGCTCCCTCTAACATTTTCCAATAGTTCCATTTATACTTTACTTGGAACATGGATAATACTCCTACATAAACTGACCAAGGCTAAACTATTACTAAGAGGTCACTAAATGGTGAAATTTTTGAAGGCCAGAGTTTGGTCTTAGTCTTCTTTGTGGTCATCAGTACCTCCCACATTATCTTCACTAAATAATTTCAATAAATCTCTGTTTGGATAGTACCAAAAACCTAAAATACACTTATTTTATATTTACCACTCATGCTAATTACAGCAGAAGTTATCTACAGGTGCACAAAAATATTTGTAATTGACTGATTCATTTATTGCTGGAGCAAAGACGGTCACCTCAACGTTGGCTTACCAGTAACGAACACTGGAAGCAATAACCAGAAATATGAAAGTAGCTTTCATTTATTGAAGACTTAGTATAGTCAGTCCCTGTGGAATGTCTGACGTGCCTGATCTCATACAGTCTTGACATCAACACTATAGTGATTATTCCTCTGCACTTCATGTAAAGAAACTAAAATTTTAAAAAACTGGGTAAGCTAGGAAGCAGCAGTCTCCCCAGGTCTGACACAAAGCCTAGGTGCTAGTCTCCCTTACGCTAACACAACTACTAAGGTGACCACGGTTCTGGTTTGGACCCTTACAGAAAAATCCAATGAGGCTTCTACCATTTCAATTACTCTATTCATGGAAGTTTACCCATCTGCTCGAAAAGTCTGTTAACCGGAACAACTTGACAGCCACCATGAAAGAATAATGTTGGGCCCTTACCTTACACAACACAAAAAATTAACTCAAAATAGTTCAAAAAACTATAAGAGCTAAAACTAAAAAACTCTTAAAAGAAATTATGGGGTAAATCTTTATGACTTTGGATTTGATAAAGTGTTAGATATGACAACAAAAGCACAAGCAACAACAACGAAAAAAGATAAACTGGACTTCAACAAAACTAAGAACCTTTGTGTTTCAAAGGACATCAGGTAGTTAAAAGATCACTCACAGAATGGGAGAAAATATTTGCAAATCATATATCTGATAAGGGTCTAGTATTCAGCACATGTGAAAATTCCTAAAACTCAACAACAAAAAGCAAACAATGCAATTTTAAAATGGGCAAAATATTTGAATAGACATTTTCCCAAATATGATATACAAATGGCCAACAAGCACAAGAAAAGATGCTCAACATCATGTCAGTCACAAACACAAATCAAAACCGTAATGAGATACCACTTCATATCCACTACGATGGTTAAAACTAAAGAGTCAGATAATAATCAAGTATTGGCGAGGATGTAGAGAAACTGGACCCTCAAACACTGCTGATAAAAATGTAACATGGTGCAACACTTTGGAAAACAGTCTGTAAGTTCCCCCAAATGATTAAACATACAGTTACCACACGACACAGCAGTTCTATTCCCAGGTATGAAGAGAAATGAAAACATAAGTCCACACAAAAACTTGTGTGGAAGGCCGGGCGCGGTGGCTCAAGCCTGTAATCCCAGCACTTTGGGAGGCCGAGATGGGCGGATCACGAGGTCAGGAGATCGAGACCATCCTGGCTAACACCGTGAAACCCCGTCTCTACTAAAAATACAAAAAACTAGCCGGGCGAGGTGGCGGGCGCCTGTAGTCCCAGCTACTCGGGAGGCTGAGGCAGGAGAATGGCGTAAACCCGGGAGGCGGAGCTTGCAGTGAGCTGAGATCCGGCCACTGCACTCCAGCCTGGGCTCCCGAGCAAGACTCCGTCTCAAAAAAAAAAAAAAAAAAAAACTTGTGTGGAATGGTTCACAGGAGCATTATTCATACTAGCCAGAAGGTGGAAACAACCCAAATGTTCATGAACAATGAATAAACAAAATGTGATCTATTCAAACAATAAAATATTATTTGGCCATAAAAAGGAATTAAGTGGCCGGGCGCGGTGGCTCACGCCTGTAATCGCAGCACTTTGGGAGGCCGAGGCGGGCGGATCACAAGGTCAGGAGATCGAGACCATGGTGAAACCCCGTCTCTACTAAAAATAGAAAAAATTAGCCAGGCGCAGTGGCGGGCGCCTGTAGTCCCAGCTACTCGGGAGGCTGAGGCAGGAGAATGGCGTGAACCCGGGAGGCGGAGCTTGCAGTGAGCCGAGATTGCGCCACTGCACTCCAGCCTGGGCGACAGAGCAAGACTCCGTCTCAAAAAAAAAAAAAAAAAAAAAAAAAGGAATTAAGTGTGATATATGCTACAACATGAATGAATCTTGAAAACATCACACTAAGTAAAGCCAGTCACAAAATATCATATTATTTTATGATTCCATTTATATAGAAGTCTAGACTCAGGAAATCTGTAGAAACAGAAAGCAGAATAGTGGGCCGGATGTGGTGGCTCATGCCTGTAATCCCAGCACTTTGGGAGGCTGAGGCAGGCGGATCACTTGAGGTCAGGAGTTCAAGACCAGCCTGGCCAACATGGTGAAATCCCATCTCTACTAAAAATATAAAAATTAGCCAGGCTTTGTGGCATGTGCCTGTGATCCCAGCTACCCGGGAGGCTAAGGCTGCAGTGAGCTGAGATCGCACCACTGCATTCCAGCCTGAGCGACAGAGCAAGACTCTGTCTGAAAAATGAAAAACAAAAAACATACAACTATGGCATAGTATATCTTCCTGAATGCCATAAGATGCCAAAAAGGCTACTTAAAGGAGGTCACAGTCAGTCCTGAATCTCAATATAAGGTTTTCCCAACTAAACTATGGACATATCTTTGCCTAAAACAGTAAGAGTTGCCTTCTTCTAGGAAAATATTACTATAAGAGTTTTACCATTATACCATCAAAAAAATACATATGTGCATTTTACCACAATTTTTTAAAAATGTGTATCATTATATAATAGACATCTAAAAAGGTAGACTATAGTTAAACCTGCAAACCCAGGTGGCATTATGAAAACAGGAGCTCACTTACCTCTTTGACTGAGAATTCCTTCAGGCCTAAATATTTCGGGAGTCTCAAAGGCAAAAATGCAGTCGCTTTCATGGACTGTTTCCAGGTCGTCTGTATCACAAAAGGAACGATGGAACCCATCATAGTACATTTCTGTTAACACAATCTAAAAATAGGAAAAATGTAAACAGTTGGGTAACTGGAAATTCAATACTAATTGATCTCCCAATTCTAGGAACTTCTCCAGACCATCAGGACTGGCAGTAGTCTGAGAGAGCTCTGAAACATCTCGCAGAGCCCACTTTATTTGCCTTTAATGAGAGAATCTTGGAAGCACAATATCCTCTGTAACTATATTAACAATATACAGTCACCCCTCCATATCTGTAGGTGCTACATACGTGGATTCAACTAATTGCAGATCAAAAATATTCAGAAGAAAAAAAAAGGACGATTGAATGTATACTGAACAGTCTTTTACTTGTCATTATTCCCTAAACAATATAGCATAACAACTATTTACATAACATTTACACTGCATTAAATATTATAAGTTATCTGGAGATGATTTAAAGTATATTGGAGGTACAACTATTATGTATCCATAAAATAAAAAGTAAAAATAAAGTATACAGGATGATATGCTTAGGCTCTATGCAAATACTGTGCCATGTTATAAAAGGGATTAAAGCACCATGGATTTTGGTATCCTAATGCAAGGGTTCCTACAACCAATCCCATGGACACTGAGGGACACCTGTACTCTGATGTCAGAACTCTATGACTCTAACTCCAGGGTTCCTCTAAGTTTTGGTATAGAAGAGAACCAGGAGATCATAACGTCTAACCCCCATTTTCACTGAAAGGAGAGAAGCCAAGAGACTTGCCTCAAGTTCTACAACGATTCAGCCTCATGTCGAGGACGGAGTCCACATCTGACTCTGAGGCTTTCTCCTATATCATTTTATTTTCTATTTTTCAAGCCTAAACCATGGATATTTGTATTGAAAAAAAAATCAACTCAAATGTCAAAAATACTAACTAGTTAAATATAGTATAGCCTTACTGGAATTATAAAGCTACTCTTAAAAAGAATGAACTATATATATTTGCACTAACATGCAAAGATCTAAGTAAATACAAAGCAAGGTAAAAACAATAAGTGTAAATGATTCTTATATAAAATCATTAATGTATATATGCATGGAAAAAATCTAAATGAATACTATATAACATAGTATTAAAGTTAGTAACCCTTAGCATTAAGATACCTAGTATGAGATACTTTCTCTTTCTGTTATATTTCTGAAATGGCTGAATATTTTACAATAAAACAGAAAAACAGGACAGGCATGGTAGCTCAAGCCTGTAATCCCAGCACTTTGGGAGGCCAAGACAGAAGGACTGCTTGAGGCCAGGAGTTCAAGACCAGCCTGGGCAACATGCCAAAACCTCGTCTCTATGAAAAATACAAAACTCAGCTGGGCGTGGTGGCATGCGCCTGTAGTCCCCACTATTTGGGAGGCTGAGGTGGGAGGATCGCTTGAGTCTACAAGGTTGAGGCTACAGTGAGCCATGATTGCACCAATGCACTCCAGCCTGGGCAACAGAGTGAGACCCTGTCTCAATCAATCAATACATACATACGTACAATATACATACATACAAACAAACAAACGAACAAAAGAAACAAAAGATGGAGAGGAGAACACTGGAGACATTTAAAGACTTTATTACATGCTCAGCCACGCTGTCTACTGAAAAAGCACTGGACTGGGCATGCAGGTTCCAGTCCAGCCTATCACCAACCAGCCCTGCAAACCTGAACAAGTCACACGTCTTCTCTGAGCCTCTTTCAAATAAGAGAGTTGGACTGGACCCCTGAGGTCCCCTCTACCAGCACTAACATTCTGCAGATCTACCAGGTAAAAGAGGTTGGTGGCATATTCCACAAATAGTCCAGCAAAAATGTTCCTGGCACATTTTCCTTTTAATGAATTTAATGACCATGTTGTTTTTCTGCCAGTGAACATGCAAGTAAAATTCACTCTCTTCAGCAAACTGAGGTCAACAGCAAACTTGTAATTATTTCACCAATTTAAACCACATGCAAAAGGAGCCAGACAGTGCTGGAAGCTGTAAAGATGCAACCAGATTTGCCCTGGATACCACCAAAGCCTCGCTCCCTCTCTTTCTGCCTTTCCCTCATCCTGAGAGGAAGAAAGAGCCAATGGGCTTTTCAGAGTAGGAAAGAATATGAACATTTTATCAACATGCCAGTACTTGGCCTACAAAAATATGAGATATTTGCCATATTAGGGTAACACTGCTGGTTGTATTTGTTTTACCCGTGGTAACTTCCCAAATAAGGCCACATAAGGCCAAAGTACAAAACACCTTTATTATTCCAGGGATTACATAGTAGTTTCCAGAAGCTACTATCTAGGGAAAGCAATTTAGCTACTGAGTCATCTTTCCTTAATAAATCTTAAATAAGGAATGTTTTTCCAAATAAAATAATAATAGCAAATTGAGTAAAAGCTATATGCAGAAACATGTCAAGTCCAAACAGGTCAAAAGTATTTTTGGTCAATTTCAACATAACTGCTTATCAAACATGCATCCCAAAAGGGAAGCGGCATGGGCACAACTTTCCTTTCTCTTCTCTAAACAAGGTAAGAGACTCTGATCCAGCCATAATGAGAAAACAAAACGTATTGAGCATCTATTACGTATAGAACACTGTACTAGCAAGATATCCACTCTTATCACCACAAGGGGTTTTCTAGCGTCACTGCTCAAGTTTTCAAAGCCTCTTTGACTATCAAACGCTGCAAGGATGCTCCACTGCCCACATACACATCCATGGGAATGATTTAAGAAGGGTTAAGTAATTATACCTTATGAACAAAGCTACAAGAAGGTCCTGGTACACAGCTTCTCCTTTTCTTTTTTGAGAGGAGTCTCGCTCTGTTGCCCAGGCTGGAGTGCAGTGGCGCGATCTCAGCTCACAGCAAGCTCCACCTCCGGGTTCACACTATTCTCCTGCCTCAGCCTCCTGAATAGCTGGGACTATAGGCACCCGCCACCACACCCAGCTAATTTTTTGTATTTTTAGTAGAGACAGGGTTTCGCCGTGTTAGCCAGGATGGTCTTGATCTCCTGACCTCGTGATCCACCTGCCTCGGCCTCTCAAAGTGGTGGGATTACAGGCGTGAGCCACCGTGCCCAGCCTCCTTTTAAAATTATATATACAATTACATGAAACATGAAAAGTTTCTCTATATATTTTACTCTGTGGGGTCTTGATTTTTTTCCCCTCAACTCTAAATGCAACTGGTTTTAAATCTCTAATCATACTCAGCAAAGAACTATAAAAAATTCTAAGAGAACAGAAAGCAATACTTTTGTGGTTCATGTGTAACTTGCCTTAGCAGACTTATTACCTGATCAGTGGGGATCTTTGTTTCCATAGACACTGCTTCCCGAAGTCTGGCAACAGTCCCAGACAGAGGCACGGCCACACCAATCCTCATGCAGTGAGAACATTTCCCTTGATACACTACAGTGACATAGAGAGGCCTGTACAGATCAAAGTCAGATCTTCTCATTAGTCACTTATTTCAACTAAAACATAGAAATGCAAAATAAACCTGAGCTGAAATCAACAAAAATCTAAAGCTAACCCACAGTGTTACTCTGAAGCCAAATGGAAAAATTTCACTTGGCTCTAAGCAGAACTATCAAACAATCATCAAGATCTTTGGAAAAGGCAATCGTCACAAAATGAACATTTTATGAAGCAAACAAAAATATATCTACACTTGATTCTGTGCTTTGTATTTTCTTTAGAACAGCGTAACTCCTGGAAATGTTGAGAAATTGTTCAAAATAAAGCAACTAAGAAACAAGAAATGTAAAGTAAGGTCTCTAGAGAATCCTGAAGCCACTCAACAGCCCTCTCCCTCCCCCGATACTATGTGAGGATGACAAACCGGGTCAGACTAAACAGCCCCTGCTTGCCTCATGTGCCTGCTTACCCTGCAAACTCAGGAGGGCATTTATTCTTGTAAGGTTGTAGCAATGACTGTATTCAATCCCATTATTAATCCCATTACCTGTCTAAATAAGTAAGAAGATCTAATAGGAGCCTACAGAGGAAAAGGAATACAGTAAGAAAATACAGTCTTCATTTTACTAAATCCATTCTTACCTTGTGTGGGGTAGAGGAATTGGCAAAGAAATGCAAAGGAAAGGATCAAAAGTGTTGCTCTGTTTCTGACAATGAGGACACGTCAAAGAAGATCTTTAAAACAAAAAGTAAGACACTCAACATTAAAATCACCCAGAACTATGTCAGGTAAACAAAATAAGTGGGAACATCTGATTTGCTCATACCGGTATTGGGCTTGAAAGAGTTCTTGTACAAAAGTGCTACAGACAGGAAAAGGTCCCTCAGGCATCATATCAGTCTCTGACGGTGGCTAAAAAAAAAAGAAAGTACAATTTCACAGACTAGGAAGACCAATTCTTGGCTGAAGATGAAGTCAGAGAATCACAAATGTCCTTGACTTCCTTTACAAGCTATGCATCAAGTGCAGATACTTCAGTGACGGGCACCTGCTAAAGGAGCCAGAACACAGCAGGCAGGATGTGGGTCACGTGGACTCATCCCCTCACACAGACTTTGCCAGCGATCGTCTCTGCATGGCACTCAGCCAGGCAGCTCCCCTTCCCCAGGACGCTCCAGTTTCCCTCCAATTCTCCAAACTCCTCTAAGAAGTAATCCTCAACCACTTTAAAAGTACTAATGGTAGCCAGGCACGGCGGGTCATGCCTGTAATCCCAGCACTTTGAGAGGCCGAGGCGGGTGGATCACTTGAGCTCGGGAGTTCGAGATCAGCCTGATCAACATGGAGAAACCTCGTCTCTACTAAAAATACAAAATTAGCTGGCTGTGGTGGCGCATGCCTGTAATCCCAGTTACTCAGGAGGCTGAGGCAGGAGAATCACTTGAACCCAGGAGGCAGAGGTTGTGGTGAGCCGAGATTGCGCCATTGCACTCCAGCCTGGGCAACAAGAGTGAAAGTCCATCTCAAAAAAAAAGTACCTATTAGCTGTGCTGTGTATGTTAGTGCCTAATCACACTCTACTTCATGTTGTATTTAACTTTTCATGTCCCTCCACCTAACAATTAGTTACTAAGCACCATATGCAGAGAGAACTGTACAGAACGTTAGGATACAAAGATAATAAGACCCAGTGCCTGACCTTGAGGATGTCTCAATTTGGTGGGAGAATCAGCCACATGCATATAGTCATATGACAGAAGAGAGTGTTCAGGCACAAAAGGATCTTGAATTAGAATAATTTAACAACTTACCAAACCTAGAAATTTAAAATTTGAAGTACAGAGCAGACTCATCAAAAACTTTAAAAACTGCCCAAGGGAAGCAACTCTTTAGTCTTAATTTTTTCCATTATATAAGTCATTTTATCCATATTTGTAAGACTACATGTATACAATTAAAAATTAATCATTATGTTTCTCAATGAGAACATTCTGGGGCTTCTATATTCAAATCCAATCCTAACAGCAGAGAAAATCCATGTTTCCTTTGTGATTGTGTATTCATTCGAGTGAACTACAGAGTATGTGTCTTACTAGAATAGAAAGGAAACACATTCTGCTTTAAAAACAGTTTAGTGAAATGGAATCACTTTTTTTAATCTGAAGTTCACCATACATGCAAATGTTTCCCCTCTCATTAGACTATAAATTCCTTGGGGACAACAGTTCTTGTATCTCACACTGCCAGCACAGTAGCAAACAAAATGAAATGTCCTTTAAGTAGCCACTGAATCTTCTACTCACTCAGAGCTTAGTCAATTTCATTGTATTAATGCAATGCAACAATTCCTCAGTAGAAGAATCTACACGCTCTCATGACTAGCTGACTGCCCTAGGGGAGCATGCGTCCTTACCTTCAGAGGCGGCTGGCCACTCTGCTTCACTGAATGGTTGAGGTCTTCGTGAACTCGGTCCAAAAGCCACAGTAGAAACTCCTGAGCATCATGCTGGGAATTTCCCCGGTACTGCAGTGCATTCTTTGACACAATAGTCTATGCAGGTAAATAAATCAGCATGAACAGTTGTGAGTTCCTGGCTTTAAAGAAAAACTATTTAGTCATAATCCCAAAAGGGATGCAAGACCTCAAGCATGTTAGAGAGTACTTCCCAGAAGGAGTGCAAAGTAAAAACAGATGCTGGTGTAAAAACCTCACCCCTAGAAACATGTACCAGAACCCTTAAAATACACTTAATCCAGCAATTCTACTTTTAGGAGTGTATCTAAGGAAATTATCAGAACAGCCTGTCAAGACTTCTAAGAAAATATTAATCAGGGTTTATGAAAGCAAATAATTGGTAATAACTTGGACATCTTAAAAAAGAGAATTGGTTAAGAATAGGAGGAGATGAAACAGTAAAGACAGTTAAATTAGGATACAACTACATGACATCCTTAAGAAATACTATATTAAGTGAAAAAAGTTATAAATAACTCATGTGAAATGTGAATGTATTCTTGTAAAAATTGTTTGGGGGGTGTAGACATGTACATACAAAGAAAAAGTTCTAAAATAACACATACCTACATATTAAGTATTATCTCTGGGTGATAGAATTACAGGTGCTTTTTTTCCTTCTCACTTTTCATATTTTCTACAATGAGCATGTTACATACAAAGCAGGTAAAAGTTTTGTTTCAAACTTTACGAGATTGATTTACATTGCTTTTGCTAAAATGCTGGACTTTTATTATGTAAGATACATAACAGCTTCAAGATTCATCACTCATCAACAAAGATTTAATAAGTGTCTAAGATACAAACAGCCTAGTGAAGGGGACAGGGGGAAAGTCCATCTTACAGTGTAGCATGATGGGATAGTGGTAATGGATACCAAGTTTCTCATAGAGAGGGAAGTTACAGATAAGCAAGGAGGGAAGGCAATGAATCAGCTGAAGTCAGTATAAACTCCTATTTAGCTTAATATAAAGTGAACAGATAAATAAATACAGATATTTATATAAACTTGGGTTCATATCCATATATGTACACTGAAAGGCAAAGAAGTAGTGACACCCCAGTAACAATGTGCACATCCAGTGCCCATATCTTGGTTTCTAATACCATTTTCCAGTATAAAACTAGGGCTCCTTGGAGAAATGCCGATTCTAGGGTTGGGACAGGAGACATATCAAAAAGACACAGGAACCAACCTAAAAGAACTCCCAACAGCCAAAGCTAGAACAATCTGATCAAAAGAATAAATAATATTAGGTTATAACCCAATGTATAAAAAAGTATAAATTGACATAATGACTGAATGAATAAATGAGGGAGAAGAGGTAAATCTTCCTTACAGAGGAATTCCAAATAAGTTATATCAATAATCCCCCCTCCAGGAGGTAGAGCTTACCACCCCTACACCTTGAGTGTGGGTTGTGATAATGACTTACTTCCAAAGACAGGAGATTGGAAAGAGGAGTAGAAAGTAACTTACAGTTACTAACACAGTAACTAACACTGCTTTAGAGAGCTGGGCAAGGTTGACATCATCAGTAGTAAGTCATGTTGCTAGCATGTGCACTTGATATGTGACAAAAAGAACATTTTACCTCTGGTCTTCCTCCCAAAAACCCATGGCCTCAGTCTAATCATAAGGAAAACATCAGACAAAACCCAAACTGAGGAACATTCTGCAAAAAAAAAAAAAAAATGTGACTGGTGCTTCCCAAAACTATCAAGGTCATCAAGGATAAGGAAAGTCTGAGAAATAATCACAGACCAGAAGAGACTAAGACGACGTGACGACTAAATGTAATGTGTTATTCCATGGGAGCCTGGAACAGAAAAAAGGCACAAGAGAATAACTGGGGAAATCTGAATAAAATGTCAAATTTAGTCAATAGTAACGTACCAATGTTAGCTTCTTAGTTATAACAAATGCACTACGGTGACATAGGATATTAACAAAAGGGAAACTGAGTATGGGCTTCGTGGAAACTCTATGCTACCTTTGCCACTTTTCTGTAAATCTAAAACTATCCTAAAATTAACAGTTTATTTAAAGGCGAATATATATATTTACAAACTTTCTATAAATATAAATATGGCAGTTGTATATAGGCATATCATGGGAAAAGAATAGAGGCTAATTAAGAAGTAGGAGGATAGTGGTGTTAACTAATAGACAAGAAACCCTTTCAGGAGATGTCATTTGAGCTGGACCTTGAAGATAAAGAGGCAGGGATTCAAGGCTGAGGAAGCAACATGCACAAACACACAAAGGTACAGTATGACACCTTCAAGGAAGACCAAAAAGGTCAATAGGCCTGAAATTCCAGGTCTATTAGACAGAATGGAAGGAGATGAAACAGTAGACAGATTAGGCAGAGTAGGAGGAGATGAAACAGTAAAGTCAGAGGCCAGTTCAGGAAAGACATATAAGACCACTCAAACATGGCAAAGGGAGCTGTAAGTGAACTGGTAAATTAAGATCATGGGCTCTGGAGCATACAGCCTGAGATCAGATCCCCATTCCCCCACCTCCTATTTGTGAGGCCTGGGACTACTCCCCTCCAAAGCAAAATGGATAATAATGACTCAGTATGATGATTAGATTTTGAGAATGCATGCCAAACATTTCACATGTAAATGAGATATAATCAGCACTCAAATTTTAGCCATATTATATATGGGAGTAAAGAAAAAGCAGGGGGCCCGGTGCAGTGGCTCACGCCTGTAATCCCAGCACCTTGGGAAGCCAAGGTGGGTGGATCACGAGGTCAGGAGATCGAGACCATCCTGGCTAACACAGTGAAACCCCGTCTCTACTAAAAATACAAAAAATTAGCCAGGCGTGGTGGTGGGCGCCTGTAGTCCCAGCAACTTGGGAGGCTGAGGCAGGAGAATGGCGTGAACCTGGGAGGCGGAGCTTGCAGTGAGCCGAGATCACACCAGTGCACTCCAGCCTGGATGACAGAGCGAGACTCCATCTCAAATAAATAAATAAATAAATAAAAAAGAAAGCAGGGGAGATAACTGCACAATGGGAGAGTAGTTAGGAAACAAACTAAAGAGGCAAGAAATAATGACAGTTTAAGCTAAAGCAGTGAGGACAGAATGGGAAGGCAGATTTAGGAGAGATTTAGGAATTTGAGTGGTAGAATCATTAGGATTTGTGATCTAATGAATGTGGAGAGGGAGGAAGGAGGCATTAATGTCACTCACTCAGGGGTCTTACCTAGATGATGAGCAACTGGTAGCATCAAGACAGAAAATAAAAAAGGAAGAAGTCTGGGAAAGAGTTCCCAGAATTGGTCCCCACTTTCGAATCCATTGTAGCTAAAGTTCTATGGAACCTCTGAATGGAAGTTATCTGGTAAACAACTGGAAACTACAGATCTGTGGGTTCACTGCAGGAGTCTGTGCTAAGGACAAAGATTTGGAATTCAACAGATGGGTGGTGGTAGAAACCTCAACTAAGGCTGAGAGTGCCCAGACATCATCTATGGGAGATTGAGTCAGAGGACAGAATGCAGAGGTAACCTATATTTAGGTGGGGGGCTCAAAGAAGCCCAAGAAAAAAACCATCAAAGATGTAGTGAGAAAATCAGGAGAATGGTGTCGAAGAGTCAAATGAAGACAGCTTCATGAAGAAAAGGTTGATTGACAGTGTGAAATGTTGAAGAATGGTAAAGGAGGCCAGAGAACTAAAAAGTGTCTGCTATATTGCAATTAAGACAACGATAACAGAGGTGAAAAGAAGGAAGAGATTTGCAATTTGCATCACAATCTGATGATCAGTTTGATGTGAATCAACAAGAAAATGTTCATTTATAGATCTTGAGATTCAGATTTGGGAGGAAAATAACAAAGGGATATTACAGAGAATATGGAGGTGTCACTGACACAACTTACTGAATAAAATGAGCACAGGAGAAGGATCCTGATAACGACAAAGTTTCAAATACCTGGAAGGACCACTGAATGCCATCTCAGAAACAGGTACACAAGGAGGAACAGGCATGATAGGAAGTCTTCACCACACTACAAAACCTCCCCACTAAATCATCAAATCCAAGGGCTTTTTTCTCAGTCTTCACATCTGTCTCCCTTTAGCATTTTGTATATATATAAACGTCCTGTGCGTGGTGGCTCATGCCTGTAATCCCAGCACTTTAGGAGGCTGAGACAGGTGGATCACCTGAGGTCGAGTTCAAAACCAGCCTGACCAACAGTAGTTAGCCCATCTCTACTAACACAGAATTAGTCAGGCATGGTGGCACATGCCTGTAATCCCAGCTACTTGGGAGGCTGAAGCAGGAGAAATGCTTGAAGCTGGGAGGCGGAGGCTGCAGTGAGCTGAGAATGCGCCATTGCACTCCAGCTTGGGCGAGAAGAGCAAAACTCCGTCTCAATAAAAAGAATAATAATAATTTTTTTTTAAAAAAACCCTTATTCCATCTTGAAATGGTGGCTTGTGGCCTTATGTTCCCCTCATTTAGAAGAATCAAAACCAAAGGCATTAGTATGTATAACGGAAGAATGTGAGCTACAGAAGAGAAGATTTCCTAATTAAAAAAAAAAAAAATGAATAGCCAGGCACAGTAGCTCACACCTGTAATCCCAGCACTTTGGGAGGTTGAGGCGGGTGGATCACCTGAGGTTGGGAGTTCAAGACCAGTCTGACCAACATGGAGAAACCCCGTCTCTACTAAAAATACAAAAAATTAGCCGGGCGCGGTGGCGGGCACCTGTAGTCCCAGCTACTCAGGAGGCTGAGGCAGGAGAATTACTTGAACCCAGGAGGAGGAGGTTGCAGTGAGCCGAGATCATGCCATTGCACTCCAGGCTGGGCAACAAGAGCGAAACTCTGCCTCAAAAAAAAAAACACAAAAAAGAATTGATTAAAAATATCATTAGCACTAATGAAACCTTGGTTGACTCGGGATGGAAGACAAACATGTAGATGTCACTATACTGACGGATTGAAAGAGGAAAGCAGATGACACAAGGTCTCCCACTTCTGACTTAGGTAGATAATGAAACCAAGAACAGAGGAAGAGATTAGGGGACCACAGTTTTGAACAAGCTGCATTTGAGGTATAAACATGATCCCAAGTGAGGTTAAATCTGGTGCTCAGGAAAGAGATCTAAGCTGGAAATCTGAATCAGAGCAGCACACGCCTATCATATAAGACAGAACCCAGAGAACATCTGGTGAGAAAAGGAAGCAGCTGGGACGGAATCTTGAACACTGGAAAAGGTCACAGAAAAGCTGCCCGTGAAGAAGCAAAGAGGTGGCAGCCAGGAGAGAGAGAGTGGCATCACAAGTGAGGACAGACAAACCTCCATGGAGGCAGAAGCCACAATGAAAACTACCGCAGAAAAGGCAAGTCAGACAGGCTCTGAAGCAGATCCTCTGGAATAGCAAATTAAGAGGTTGCATGCTCATGTAATCTCAATGAAGCAGAATATTTATCAGAGAGGGTTAAAAGAAACAAGGCAAGGATTTGAATGACTGCCAGAGACCATTCTTCATTACCAACGAGCTCAGTTATAAAAGGATGGAGGAAAGATGCTGTGACCATCTGGAGGGGACCTTCAGGAGCAGAGGGACCCACATGCTAAGGGAAGGAGCTAACAGAAGGGAGATATCTGAATAAAGATGATTCTTCGGGCTGGGTGCAGTGGCTCACACCTGTAATCCCAGCACTTTGGGAGGCTGAGGCGGGCAGATGACCTGAGGTCGGGAGTTCAAGATCAGCCTGGCCAACATGGCAAAACCCCATCTCTACTAAAAATACAGAAATTAGCCAGCCGTGGTGGTGGGCATCTGTAATCCCAGCTACTCAGGAAACTGAGGCAGGAGAGTTGCTTGAATCTGGGAGGTGGAGACTGCAGTGAGTCAAGATCGCATTACTGCACTCCAGCCTGGGCAACAGAGCAAGACTCTTACTCAAAAAAAAAAAAAAAAAAAAAAAGGTGATTCTTTGGTAAGGGGAAAAGGAGAGATTGATTTAACAGAGGCTGTAGAGGTACTGGCCTTAAACAGAAGATAGGTAGGAGAGATGGAAGAGAAGGGGGTAAAGATAGTCCTGGATGCAGATAAGCTAAAGACAGGAAGGCAGGGAACCTGGTTGAGTTTGTTTTGTAAAAAAAGTAGGCCGGGCGCGGTGGCTCAAGCCTGTAATCCCAGCACTTTGGGAGGCCGAGACGGGCGGATCACGAGGTCAGGAGATCGAGACCATCCCGGCTGACCCGGTGAAACCCCATCTCTACTAAAAAATACAAAAAAAACTAGCCGGGCGAGGTGGCGGGTGCCTGTAGTCCCAGCTACTCAGGAGGCTGAGGCAGGAGAATGGCATGAACCCGGGAGGCGGAGCTTGCAGTGAGCCAAGATCACGCCACTGCACTCCAGCTTGGGCGGCAGAGCGAGACTCTGTCTCAAAAAAAAAAAAAAAAAAAAAAAAAAAAAGTAGACGACAACTGCTAAGAGGAGCTCTTAGGTGTAACAGGGGTAATGACAATCTCATGGCATATGGTTGGGCCACAGAAACTGTCAGAAGTACAGCAAGCTTCTCTTCTGAATCCTCTCTCTTATGGACTCCCAATGGAGAAATAAAAGGAAAAAAAAAAAGTTTTCAACATAGACATTCCAAACAAATTAACTGAAATCAAACTCTTCATTATGTTTCAAAGCAGATAATTTATACACAGCATCCATTCAGATTTCAGGGTGGAGATGACATTCAATTATCAAGACTGCATTAAATTTATTTATGCTTCTGTCCACTATCACTTCAACGCATCCACACTTATCCACCAGATGCTGTGTTCTAATGCAGACTGCCAAGGCTGCTCAACAACATGTTTGTTGGGCATGACCAAACAGGTAACAGGACGTCCACAACCCTCGTAACTACGGCAAAAACCATTCTGGGTCAACTCCACCCTAAATCACTACATCACACCCTAAAGGAAATTTAAGGAAAAGAAAATCTCAATACACAAACACAAAAGGTCCTCTTTCTGCCTTTTTACCCCTCACAATGGTAACTTACTCCCACTGCAGATACCCAGGGGACTATTTATCTTACCTCTTCCCCAGACAAAACAAAACATAGAAGAATCTAATGGCCAATCCTTTAGTATGTGTCACAGAAAAAAGAAAAATAGCAGGAGTCAGGAATCCTAAGTTCAAGCTCTGGCTCTGCCACAAACCACTGGTTATCAGAGGCAACTCACTGAACCTGTGATTCGAATCCTCGTTTATCAAATGAGCAGATGAGACCCCTGCATCCCAAATCTTCACCCAAGCTCTTCCCTAGGAGTCCTGGAAAGTGATCTGGTTTACATTTTTGGTCACATCTGATGCTGCTTTGATTTGTCTTTACAATTTTTTTTTCATAATTAAACTTTAGTTTATTTGATGTCAAATTAATCTTTCTGTATGTTTGCAGTTTTGAAAAAGTTGATTATCAATGTCCTCTGTAAACAGAAGCAGTGCTACAATCTGAGAAATCATTTAAGTATGTCATTTCTATAGAAAATAGAATGTGGGCCGGGTGTGTTGGCTTATGCCTGTAATCTCAGCTCTTCGGAAGGCCAAGGCAGGAGGATGGCTTGAGCCCAGTTCAAGACCAACCTGGGCAACATATCGAGATCCCATCTCTACTTAAAATAAATAAAAATAAAATAGAAAAGAAAAGAAAAAATAGAACATGGTCCTTCTGAAAATTAGTCTTACATATTTGTGTCTATTTTACAGAATTTGGGTACAGTGCTTCTGTTTGGAAAAAATATTAAACTGAGTCTCTTGATCTCCTGGCTTAAATCCTATACATCCTACTATAAACAAGTTTGACCACTGCTTCAATTTTCCCCTCAATTGGGATGATCCTTAGCATATAGTTACTAAAAAATAAAGTAAAAGGCAAAACACTTACCAGGTTTTCAAGTTTCACAAAATTTCTCCTTACCCTTCAAAGAGAGAATGTTTTTATTTTTTTCCCTTAAAGAAAAAAAAAAAAATGAGTTGGAAACATGGGTCAGAAAAGCAAAGAGCCATAAAATTAGACATGAGGGTCTTTCCTTCTGCAGAGCCCTAGTAAAGAGGCCGAAGCATCCCAGGCTCCAGGGAAAAGGTACTGACTGGTCCAAGACATCCTTCACCTAACACCAGGAAGAAGAAGAAAAAGCAATGGTCGGTCACTGGTGATTTCCACCCATGGGAAACGGATGTGGCAATACTGGTCTGACATGAATGATCGGGAACTGGGCTCCTCTTTTGGGAAGAAGGGTAGCTTGCAAGACTCATCAAACCCAATCATTGCCCACTTTCTTTGATTATATGCCAGAAGAAACACAAAATTTGTTTCCAGTGATCAGGGACAAAAAAAAAAAAAAAAAAAACCCACACACAGAAGAACTCAGGAGGACAATAGTATTTACATTTTTAGAAAAAGAAATAGACAAAATGCAAACAGCTGGGTTTATAGATGGTATTTAAAAGTGAAATCTGGTTTCTGGGCTGCTGCTAGAAATAAAATAATAAGCACTTGTCTTAAGAAAAGTTTCATCTTTTGAATTTTACTTTCAGGACACCTACTAAGTTGATGAAGAATAATTAGCTAAAACATGAGGGATAAAATTTGTACAAATAAATGAACACTGTAAAAACAGATATGAGCCATGAAAAAATGGTAATATAGTGTCCATGCAATAGTATGACATACTAGGACACAGAATAAATAGGGCCTTCTGTGCCCCTCATCCATTCTTCCTCCTTATCTTCTCCTCTGAGGGAAGGTCTTTTAACAGAAGGCACAAATAAGACTGAGAGACTCCTACTATTTGCTGGCTGGGGCAAAAGGCCCTTGAAAGGGACCCTAAGGCCTCTAGGTTTTCATATGTACTTCCCCTAGGGCTGGAATGCCCTCCACCACACTCCTCAAACCACTCTCCCTCCTCAGAAGGATAAGCAGGGGACCCTGGTGGGAGAGGAGAGAGAGATAAATGAGGCACAGGGAAAGGGGGCTTCCATGCAGGATGGAAAGACAACCTGATGAGGACAGGAGCAAATGCCACACACATTCTTTGGACTCTGTTCACATTTGGTCACAGAGCAAAGCATGTTATTCCTGGTACAGGTTGAGTATCCCTCATCCAAAATGCTCAGAACCAGAGGTATTTTCAAGTTCATATTTTTTTTCAGATTTCTGATTATTTGCATTATATTTACCAGCTGAGCATCCCAAATTCGAAAAGTCAAAATCCAAAATGCTCCCATGAGCATTTCTTCTGAACATCATGTGAGTGCTCACAAAGTTTCAAATTTTGGAGCATTTCAGATTTCAGATTGTCAGATTTAGGATGCTCAACCTGTACAGAGCTCCTGATCCTTCCAGGCACAAGGGCCAAGCATAGGATAACTCAAGAATCGGTGTCCCTCATATCCAAGTTCTCAGGATCCAAACTCAGGAACCAAACAGATTTGGATAGCAAAGAATATCTGCACTGCTATAAGATTAGTGTCAGATTTTAGGCCGGGTGCGGTGGCTCACGCCTGTAATCCCAGCACTTTGGGAGGCTGAGGCGGGCGGATCACAAGGTCAGGAGATCGAGACCACGGTGAAACCCCGTCTCTACTAAAAATACAAAAAATTAGCCGGGCGCGGTGGTGGGCGCCTGTAGTCCCAGCTACTCCGGAGGCTGAGGCAGGAGAATGGCGTGAACCCGGGAGGCGGAGCTTGCAGTGAGCCGAGATCGCGCCACTGCACTCCAGCCTGGGCGACAGAGCGAGACTCCGTCTCAAAAAAAAAAAAAAAAAAGATTAGTATCAGATTTTAAGCAAATGCATATGTACCAGAAAGACCCGGTGGCAAGGGCTCACTGCTGAATAACGACTAGTAAAGTATACATTCCTCACCTAAAAGAAAAGGCTATAATAAAGGGGTTGAGAAATGGTTACTGCATTTCAAGAAATTATAACTGACTCGTGAAACCACAAAACTAAGGGATGAAGTATGGTCAAGAGCCAGGATAAAAGGGAGAAAAAGTGAAGTGGATTCAGCCAGATGAACAAGAAGCAACAGCTGTCCCAACAGATTATACAAGTAACAAGAGAAGACCTCCAAGTAAGTATTTACACAATGGCTAGAACTTTCTGCTAGAAATGCAGTAGAAAAAGGCTGGATTATGAATACCAGGGTTCAAGTTCTCTTCCTACTACTTCTGATTTCTTTTTCTTTTCTTTTTTTTTTTTTTTGTTATTATTGTTGTTGAGATGGAGTCTCTCTCTGTTATTGTTGTTGTTGTTGAGATGGAGTCTCTCTCTGTCTGCCCAGGCTCGGGTACAGTAGTGCAATCTCAGCTCACTGTAACCTCCGCCTCCTGGATTCAAGCGATTCTCCTGCCTCAGCCTCCAAGTAGCTGGGACTACAGGTGCACGCCATCACATCCTGCTAATTTTTGTATTTTTAGTAGAGATGGGGTTTCACCATGTTGCCCAGGCTGGTCTTGAACTCCTGACTTCAAGTGATCCTCCCATTTCAGCCTCCCAAAGTGCTGGGATTATAGGTGTCAGTCACTGTGCCTGAACTTTCTACCACTTTTTACTTAACATGTGTTTTCTCTGAGCCTCAGTCATCTTTTCTGCAAAATGGGAATGGTGAGAGTAATGCTTTTCTAAAAGGATTACTGTAAGGCTTTAATGAGATCATAAAAGCATTGTATAAAGTCTAAAACTCTGTACCGATGCTATTATGCAGTTTTGAAAAAAAAAAAAAAAAGAATAGAATCACCCTATAATACTACATGATCCTTAAAAATGCCAAAGAGAAGGAGAAAACATCTAAAGCACTGGTTCTCAATCCTGGCTGCATATTAGAATTACCTGGGGAAAGTTAAAAATAAAAACCACATCCTGGCAGCAGCCCACTGCTAATTTTTTCTCAAGTGTGACGTATTTTTAATGACTATTTCTAATGTGAAGCCAAGTCTGAGAATGAACACAGCCACACTGGAAAAGCTCTGGAGTTTCACTTCCAAAAGCACCAAAACTTACAGGAGGCTCCTTTGTCATAAGTGCATTATATGACCTCTTACAGTATGTTTTATTCATATCTCCAGGACATACCATCTCACATGCATCCCTAGACAGTGAACAGGAATAATGTCTTACTCAATATTACTTCCCCAATACCTGGCAAATACAATGCTTGGTGCAAAGGGTAACAATAACAGATAATATTTATTGAGCGCTTATACTGTATCAGGCATTACACTTATTGCTTACAGATGTTGTTTTCTATAAAATTCACCCTTAATGGCTAGGTGCAGTGGCTCATGCCTGTAATCCCAGCTACTCTAGAGGCTGAGGCAGGAGGATCACTTGAACCCAGGAGGCGGAGGTTGCAGTCAACTGAGATCGCACCACTGCCCTCCAGTCTGGGCGACACTGTGAGGCTCTGTCTCAAAAAAATAATAAAATAAAATAAATAAATTCACTCTTAGGAAATTCCCTATGCTGTATTCTTATTTATAGATGAAAAAACTTAGCCTCAGAGAAACAAAGTAACTGTTCCAAGTTATCACTCTTCTTTTTTTCTATTTTGAGACAGTCTCACTTTGTCCCCCAGGCTGGATCGCAGTGGCGGGATCTCAGCTCATTGCAACCTCTGCCTCCCGAGTTCAAGCGATTCTCCTGCATCAGCCACCCAAGTAGCTGGGATTACAGGCGCATATCACCATGCCCAGCTAATTTTTGTATTTTTTGTAGAGAAGGGGTTTCACCATGTTGGCCAGGCTGGTCTCAAACTCCTGACCTCAAGTGATCCACCTGCCTTGGCCTCCCAAGTGCTGTGATTATAGGCATGAGCCACCGTGCCCGGCCAGTTACCACTATTCTTCAACCTCATCTGAGTAAAATAAAATATTTTTTGGCCGGGCGCGGTGGCTCAAGCCTGTAATCCCAGCACTTTGGGAGGCCGAGACGGGCGGATCACGAGGTCAGGAGATCGAGACCATCCTGGCTAACACAGTGAAACCCCGTCTCTACTAAAAAATACAAAAAAACTAGCCGGGCGAGGTGGCGGACGCCTGTAGTCCCAGCTACTCGGGAGGCTGAGGCAGGAGAATGGCGTGAACCTGGGAGGTGGAGCTTGCAGTGAGTTGAGATCCGGCCACTGCACTCCAGCCTGGGCGGCAGAGCGAGACTCCGTCTCAAAAAAAATAAAATAAAATAAAATATTTTTGCCTATAATCCTTTTTCAACAAAGTCCCTTAAAATGCTTTGTCCCCATATAGGATTCAGCATCACACAGGGCTCAGGTTCTTCATTCTAAATGTCAATTTTCAATTAGACATAAAGCATGACTGAACTACAGCTGCACCAACCCTGAGGCTTCGGGGAATTTATTTGCTTTTAAATAAATCCTTGTTAAGCAGTTTTTGTTTTGTTGCAATTTGTATTTCCTCCTATGACTGAAATATGGCCCAGAAACAAAAATGCAGTTTATCTAATTGGGATGTTATTATTTGAGGAGTAAGGAGGAATGCAGATGATGTAGAAAGATCAAGTTGCGGCATGTGAAGAACTATGTCCTGCCCAAGTGTCCCAGGATGCTAGAGAAAGCAAACACACCAGCGACAAAGATCTGGCTTTGGGGAACTCCATCTGTCTCTCATCAGTAACGTAAAGGGGGTGTTCTTCACCTTACAATGCTCAAGCTGCTCTTCTGGTGGAGATTAATTCCACCAACAGTCCATCCTTCCCCGTACAACTTAAGTGGCCAAACATTGCTGACTCCAAGTTTAGAGTCAGCTCAGGTCACCAAAATGTATTTAACTACCCAATTAACTAACTCAAGTAACTCAAGATACTTTTGAAAGCATCTTCTTTCTGGACTCTTTTTGTCATTTTCCAACACAATCTACAATTATTTTCAACCATAGTAAAACAAACCCTTTTTTTAAGGAGGAAGGGGGGAAATTTTGACTTACAATCAACACAAAAAAGCAAACGTGCAGTCCCAATGCAACTTGGTCATCATACAGAAAGAATGGTAATCTGAAAGAGTTAAAAGTTAAAACTGGGCTGGGCACGGTGGCTCACACCTGTAATCTCAGCACTTTGGGAGGCCAAGGCGGGCGGATCACGATGTCAGGAGATCGAGACCACAGGGAAACCCCATCTCTACTAAAAATACAAAAAATTAGCCAGGCACAGTGGCGGGCGCCTGTAGTCCCAGCTACTCAGGAGGCTGAAGCAGGAGAACGGCGTCAACCGGGAGGTGGAGTTTGCAGTGAGCTGAGATCGCACCAGTGCACTCCAGCCTGGGCAACAGAGCGAGACTCCGTCTCAAAAAAAAAAAAAAAAAGTTAAAACTGAAAAGTCATCTAAATATCTAATAATTATTATATGTTCCTATCATGAAACATTATAAATGGTTAAGGGTTTAAAAAGCACCAAGTTGTACACTTTAAATACACACAATTTTTATATGCCAATGATATCTCAGGCTGTTTAAAAACAAGAGAGACCTATGGAGCTTTAAACAAAAGTTTTACACTTATAGTAACTCTAAACCCAAAGCCCAGACCAACCTCTGGATCTTAACCACTGGGGAAAGAGACAAGAGCCAGCATCAAAGAAAAATGAGAGAAAGAGGGAAAAAGAATGTATCCCTACGGCTATATCCAGGGGCCTTTTCAGGCCATCCTGGCTTGCCAGGTGGTGGGAGATGAATGCTTAACCCTATGAAGAGAAAAAAGGAATGGCAGTGGCAGCTTTTTGAGCAAGTAAAAGAAAGTACAGGAAGAACATACAGACTTACGAACTCAGCACAATGGCCCTGCACACAGCACAAGAGCCAATCAACGTTCTTTGCTGAGTGGCGCTCCTCTCCGAAGTGGAAGTAAAGCGACCTATACATCCCAGGAGGCAGAATAAGGTGGGAAAGGCAAGGAGTAGAGGAAAAATGAACTAACCCTAAGCCAAACATGAATATATTTCTTCTATAAACACAGACAGATTATATATACACACACAAGAGGCAAAATCCTCTTGATTTTGAATATATTGACATTTGATTATAACAGACCTAAAATGTTTTTGACTGAACAGCCGATTTTATAAGGGGATCCAAAATATTCTGGAAATAACCTTGCGTTGACTCACTGTTCTGCTATTGCATCTTTATAACTGCAACATCACTTAGTAGTAACTAAGGGAGATTATTCATAAGCAGATCCAGCAAGTTTCACTATAAATTATGCATTCACATCACCATAAACTCAGAGTACTCCCAGTAAATTTTAACTGCCTGAGATACTTGCAAGTCATAGACCTGCTGTGGTACTCTACACAGCCAACCCTATGGATACTTGACAGGCAAACCAGGCTGACTCTTAGGCCTCCAAACAATCACAGCCTCCACCCATTCTTTCAATCCTGGCCACAAGAATTAGATCTCCTAAAAACCAACAAAGACACCTCCAGCTCATCCTGGCTCCAGTCTTCTCCTAGCAAAGTAAAATTTAGAACCTTCCCAGCCTAGGCCTGGCCTGGCCCAATCTTGACCAATTCTAGTCAGTCCAGGCCTTGGTCATCTGCCTGTCTTACGTGGATGCTAAATGGATGTGTGTGTGTGAACATACGGACAGTAAAAAAAAGACAACGGTGTAAAATCAAAATAGGGCAATTCCCTAGTATCAAAATGTTACTATCATATAGTAACTTCAAAGAATAGATCAAGCTGTTCTCCCTCACTACTAACCAAAGAAATGCAAATTAAAACAATGAAATGCTATTTTCTACTTAGCAACTTAAAGATTTCTTTTCTAATTGCAACAGTGGGGTACCACACATTCTTAATAATGCTCGTGGTAAAATCCTTCTGTAAATAAGGTAATAATATGATTTAAGAGCCTTTGAAATATATAACTACTGAAAGGAATTTCCTCATTTTATATAGCCTCAAGAAATAATCAAAAGTGAAAGGTTTATAGCAGATCCAAAAACTGAAAAGTTTTTATGATGAAAATTACTGATAAGACCATACGAAATAAGGATCACATGATGAAAATCTGGATATATGGTTTGATATCAATTATGTTATACACACACAGGGGAGGGGAAGGCAAGTAAGTCAATTTTATTATTTCAACTTGCACATATTTTCCATGTTTTCTACAATAATTTAGGCACTACTCTTACAGAAATAGATGTTATCTCATATCAAATTTTAGCAAAAGAACCCAGACACAAAAGAATATATACTTACTGCAAACCAAAACCACAATGAGATACCACTTCATGCCTACTCAAATGGCTATAACGAAAAAGACAGACGTTAACAAGTGTTGATGAGGATATGGAAAAACTGGAACCCTCACACAGTGCTCGTGGGAATAAAATGGTGTAGCAACATTGGAAAAGAGCCTGACAGCTCCTCAAACAATTAAACAGTTACCATATAACCCAGCAATTACATCTCTAAAATATACCCAAGAGGAACAAAAACATATGTCCACATAAAAATCTGTATGTGAATGTTCACAGCAGCATTATTTATAATAGCCAAGGTAGAAACAACTCAAATGTCCATCAGCAGATGAATGGATAAACAAACTGTGAAATATTCATATAACATTTTGCAGCTATAAAAAGGAATGTAGTATGATATATACTACAACATGATTAATCTTGAAAATATGCTAAGTGAAAGAGGCCAGATGCAAAAGGCCACATGTATGATTCCTTTCATCTGAAATGTCCAGACTAGATAGATACACAATGTAGCTTAGTGTTCATGCAGGGCTGGAACGTTACAGGGAAATAGGGAGTGACTGCTAATGAGTATGGGGTTTCTTTGGGGGATAATTTAAAATACTCTAAAATGGATTGTGATGATGTTTGCACAACTCCAAGAATATAACCTAACTGTACACTAAATGGGTGAATTAAATGGTAGGTGAACTGTATCTCAATAAAGCTGTTTTCAAAAAAACATATACTTATTTCACTCATAATAAAGTCCAGCAACAGACAAAACTAATCAATGGTGTTAGAAGACAGTCTAACTGTCTGTTTAATCAATGGTGTTAGAAGACGGTCTAATCGATGGTGTCTGGAGTGTTAGAGATGTCCTATTTCTTGATCTGGGTGACAAATTATCACTTTAAGATAATACATCAAGTTGTACACTAACAACATATATATTTTTCTGTATGTACGCTATACTTCATTTAAAAAGTTGACATCAGGCTAGGCACGGCAGCTCACACCTGTAATCCTAGCACTCTGGGAGGCCGAGGTGGGTGGATCACCTGAGGTCAGGAGTTTGAGACCAGCCTGGCCAACATGGTGAAACCCTGTCTCTACTAAAAATACAAAAATCAGCCAGGTGTGGTGGCACATGCCTGTAATTCCAGCTACTTATGAGGCTGAAGCAGGAGAATCACTTGAACTGTAGCAGGACAAGCCGCAGACAAAACTCCTCGGACATTCAGTTAAAGAAGGAAGGGGTTTACTCAGCCGGGGGCATCAGCAAGACTCCTGTCTCAAGAGCCGAGTTCCTCGAGTGAGCAATTCCTGTCCCTTTTAAGGGTTCACAACCCTAAGGCGGTGAGCGTGAGAGGGTCGTGATCTACTGAGCAAGCAGGGGGTACGTGACTGGGGGCTGCATGCACCGGTAATTAGATCGCAACAAAACAGGATAGGGATGTTCACAGTGCTTTTCTAATACAATGTCTGTAATCTATAGATAACATAACCGATTAGGTCAGGGGTTGATCTTTAACTACCAGGCCCAGGGTGTGGAGCCGGGCTGTCTGCTTGTGGATTTCATTTCTGCCTTTTAGTTTATACTTTTTCTCTCTTTGGAGGCAGAAATTGGGCATAAGACAATATGAGGGAGGGTCTCCTCCCTTATTCCCTACCTTTGAGACTCTCACTCAAAAGTGGGAGTTCCCACTTTCATTTTTACTACCCATGTCTTCTTGCAAGACAGACTGACAGTGATTCATACAGTACACTTGTGCTGAAGCATTCTGGTGAACTAAGGTAGTGATGAAGTTTTTTATCATTTGAAGAAATACAGGTAGCAAACAAGGGAGCAGTAAGTAGGTTCCTATTACTATTATAACTCTTATTAATAGTTTTAAATCCTCCTAGCACTGGGAACCATTTTCTAAACATGGCCCCAGGATCAAATCCATGTCACACTTGCATGGGCACATGTGCCAGTTTTATCATATCTCTAACTGTCTTCAACTACTTGCCCTTGATACTCTATGTGTAGGCAGCAATTAGTAAAGTTAAATTTCCTACAGCCCTCTCCTTCAGCTGATAGCAAGTAGTCAAGAGCTAATCTATTTTGATAGATAGCATTTCTCATCTGAGTTTCTTGCCAGGCCAGAATAGTCAAGGTTCTGCCAGTTTTATTAGTGATTATGTTTAAGACAGCTTGTAACCGTATGATTCGGTTGATCATGTAAATGGCGGTCTGGTATGCCCACAAGTCGTCTTGTGCCTAAGTAGCAGGCCTATAATATTGTATGATTCTCTCAGGGGGCCATTTATCATTTTTTTAATTTCCTATAGCTATGCTTCTCTTTTCGTGGGAAGCATAGACAGGGAAGCCCAGGAGTTCGCCTATTTTTATGGGCAGTAGGAAGAAAGATGGTTTAATAGTGCCAATAACACAACTACTTGTCTGCTGGTCAGGCAGCTTAGCATAGGCTCTATGTCCAGATATCCAATATAGCCCAGTGGGGGGCCATCCAGACCCGGTGGGACTCTGGGTGGGCCTGAAATGTCTGCAACTTTGGAAATTTACTGAATGGATTTTTCTCTGTGTGATTTGAACTCCACCATGTAGTCTTCCTACAGGAAGGGTGAAGTCCTTCTCCACTCTTGCTATACAGTATTGTCTAATGATTGAGGCTTTTAGGACCTAGAAGTGATCAGGGTGATTCTTTTGGGCCGGGAATTCATCAGGAACTGGGTCTGTAGGTACTAATTATCGGGCTTCCTATGGCCATTGATCTCCTATTACAGTTCCTCCACATATATAACACGAAGTGACACTGAGAGACTGGGCTACATGCTCAGCTAATTGCAAAAACAAATATCTTGTTTTACCTGGAATTTCTGGTACTGGCACATTTAGTTTATCACAGAAGGTTTGAAATACTGGCTCAGGACAGCGTTTATAAGCTTTTTCTCAAACCATGATATTTACTTGAAGATCCAGTCCAGCTCCATCAATTTTTAGGGTTACACGTTCCCCTTTTTTCCAGCGAGGTTCAAGGGGATTGGTTATTACTAGCTCTAAGAGGTTACATTGTACCTTAGTACAGGAAGGGCCATTTTTTCCTTTCTGAAGGTGGACTGGATCCTTTTCATTTTTTTTTTTTTAATCCAAGTGGCCTAAATGACACAAGACCGGTATTTACATTTATTTCCACACAGTCCTAATTTACGACAGATGTACTTATTTTCTGCCATATAGCCTCTTTTCTAATTAAGAGAACTATACCTTATTCCTAACTTAATACTATTCATTTGATTACTATTAATTTGATGCACAGGCATCAAATTTTAAGGTGACTTGTTTGGGCACCCCTTTTTTTCTGTTTTGGCTAACACTTTACTCGTATCATTTATGAACCCCTACCAGTCTTCAGTTCTTAATCTTATTTTAAAAATTGTGGTCATGGGAGGCTCAGATGGGTCATAACACACATCAGGTTGGTCATTTCCTGGGCTACATACCTTGTATAGAATAACATTATACAAACAAGTTCTTTTTAGAGTTTCAGTACACTTAAAATAACTATAAAATAATAGGACCATAGCAACCTTTTGTCCTACCTCACTGACTTGATGTATACACTGCGAACAGCCCTCAGTTGAGGAAGGTCAGTTGAAGTCCTTACTGTACAAGTCCAAATTTTAAGGAAAATGAGTCCCACGATGAATTTCCTTATGCTTCTGCCATGCGTGGACCAGTCAGTCAGCTTCCGGGTGTGACTGGAGCAGGGCTTGTCGTCTTCTTTAGAGTCACTTTGCAGGGGTTGTTGAAGCTGCTCCCATCCATGTACTGCTGTCTATTGATGTTTAAGGATGGTCTCAGAGGTTGGGCCTGCTAGAATAAACTGAGTCCAACAGCTCTACACAGTATGTTCAACTGGGCTCTCTGATACCAGGAGCAAGGTGGTGGGTTTTAGGGTGTTGCAAACTTCAACAGTTATGTGGGGATTTTCACATAGCAAGCTTTGGTACTTGGTTAATCTAGCATTTGTTAACCAATGCTGACTTTGGTATTTATTAAAGTTACCATAGCACGGGTGGCCTTTATATTCAGGTTTTGCCTAAGGGTTTGTTTATCTGCTTTTTGTGCTACCAGTGCCGCTGCTGCTAGGGCCCTTAGCCTTTGGAAATCCTGTCTAGTTGTTTTGAGAGACAGGCCACTGGCCTTGGCCAGTTCCCCACAGTCTGGGTTAAAACTCCAACTGCCAATTTTTCTCTTTCTGACACATAGAGTGGAAGGAGTTTTGTCAGGTCAGGTAGCCTCAGTGCTGGGGACTGACATGAGTTTTTAACTCATGAAAAGCTCATTGCTGTTGGTTGTAACAGATGTAGTTTATCTAATCTATATTTTTATTAACTGTTACCCCCAAAATATTGACTTAAAGCCTGCAGCTATTTGATTTCAAGCTTTAAATTGATCTAGTATTCCTTGTGGGACTCCAATTATGTCTCAATAGACATGAGTCAAAGGACCCATAAGGGGCTTCTCTCGCTTTATGATGTCTTATTTTTTTTCCTTCTTGTTGATGAAATGCCAAGGTGAAAGGCATAGCCAACTGGACTAAAGTACAAGTGCCACTCCAGTTATTCAGCAGAGTGCCCAGTAAAAGTCCACCACAATACCACCACACATCCGCTCAGAGATGAACAAGGGCTGACTGACTGATAAGCTCTTGAAAATTCTTAAGCTCATCGCATCCCTTCAGGTCTCCAAGGAATGCTAAGTTTCCTCCCTGTCGTGAGAGACACGAAGTGAACTTAGTGTTGGGAGAAGGAAGCTGGATGGCCCTCGGGGGCTGAACCGCAGGGTGCCGGACTTCCGGATATAGCAGAGAGAGCTTGGCATGACTTATTACTCCAGGCTGCAGAATCCTGTGAAAGAGCTACCATGCAGCCTACGCCTGGTCGACTGGAGGACCACCTTAGTGGAAGGGGGACAATCAGGGCCTCTGGCCTGCCATGTACACAAGCATAACAATTGCTTTTGTTTAACGTGCAGATGAAATATTTGATCCATTTTAACCAGGCATTTGCATCTTGGTATCCTGTCTTAATTGCTAAAGTTTAAGTCTTTAACTTCTATGGTCCTCTAGTAAAATGAATGTAGGGTTTTAGGAAATTACAAAAACTGGTTGGGGCAGTCCATCCTTGCTCTTTAGTGGTCCACAGAACGTTGGACCAACCATGGCATGAAAGCTCTACGTCGGGGGGCAAGACTCCTCGTTGGCACTGGGGTCTTTATCGAAATCTCCCCAGATTAAATGGTCCTAGTTTACTAATGCCCAGTCTGAGGAGAGTCAGGAGGAACAGAAGTACTTTTCTGAAGTAGAAAGCTGTCTTTGACTTGGCAAGTCCTCACAGGGTATAAAAAGGCAAGCATTAAATGCAATAGTTTGAGGCGAAATTGACTTGGTTATGTTAATAACTAGTGGTCAGCAATAAAGCGTGGAACGAAGAAAGGGTAATAGAATAGATGAAAAGAGTTAGATTTTTCTTAGCTTTAGTTTGGTAGGATTTTCCTCTGGGACTATGGCCCATAGCTCTGGAGCGGGTGGCGCTTTCTTGACTCGGGTGTGATGAATCCATCCTTTTTTGCTGTACGAACAGCAGTCTTGGTGGTTAGCAGCACAAGGTAGGGTCCTTCCCAGGCTGGCTCGAGTTTTTCTTCTTTCCACCTTCTGATGAGAATGTCATCTTCAGGCTGGTGCTAGTTTACCGCAAATTCTAGGGGTGGTACATGTGCTAAAAGACTTTTAGTTTTGAGGGAAAGGAAAGTGGAAGATGAACTAAGTATATAATTTCTAAGAAACTGACCTTTTGTTTTAAATGTGGGGACCTTGGCAGTGGACTTCATAGTCCTAAGTGCCTTTTTACTGAGAAATCTCCTTTAGCATCTACTTTTATTAGTTTTTATACCAAAGAAAGCTAAACACCATTTTACATTTAATAATGCTTTTTGTACGATTTTTACACCAGATAAGCTAAATTTCATCTTTATGTTAGTGTGTTATTAATGTTAAACCTAATTTTAATAAAATCTTGTAGACATATTTATCTAATTTTTATGACTATAAGGTAAGATTTTATGGACTCCTTTTAACCTTTTATAATTTTTGCTACAGAGCAGGTTGGTGCTTTAAGAAAAACCCGTTATGCTTTTACTTTAACATCCAGTTCATAGAAAAACTGAATGATACTTCTTTAACTTTAGCTAATATGTTTACACACAGAATTTTCTTTAACAATTAACGTTTTAAAACTTGCTTAAACCTTCAAAACAATAATTTTTTTAACTGTTTAATGCAGGTAAAATGTACATTCTTATACCTCCTTATAATCCTTTTAGTAAAGGTATATTTTACTTTTCTTATACACCTTGCACATAAACTGGTTTTTTTTCCCCAATAATTTTACATTCAGGAGGCCTCGTTACTTTTAAATTATACAACATTTTTTGCATAAATGCTTTTTTTAACACACTTTTTTTATAACCTTTTTTTTCTTTCACTACTTTTACAGGGAATTTTTCGACATGCCTTAACTTTCTGACTTATTACAAACATTTCTTTAACCAACCAGTCAATTCATTTCAGGACAAGAATTTACCGTATAACACTCTTTTTATATAAATTTCACCCCCTTTTTTTCCCTTTTTTTTTTCCCGAAGATGATAACCATTCTTTTCCAAAGCAAACCCTTTTCTATGTCTGTGGACTAGACTGTCTAAGGCCACAAGAATAGAAGTTATTACAATATGTGTTACACTATTAACTTTTAGCCAACTTTACTTTTGTTGAAAATCTTGTAAGTTTGGGATCTTAACTATCCTTTGCTATTAATAAGACCTTGTTTTGTCCAAATTAGAATTCGTATAGATGGCTTTTTTTTTTCAATTACCCCGGAGGAACCATCAATCATCCTGTCTTGAAGGGAGTTCCTCCTAGGTCTGGTCAGACCTTCCTATGGTAATTAAGATTTAGATCCCATTAGGAAACCTGCTGAGTTAAGGGAATTTTCAGTGGTTAATGTTAAATCAACTTTTTCTTTCTCTCTTTGACTTTGTCTCCCTCTCTTTGACTTTCCTTTTGTCTCTGTCTCTGTCTCTTTCTCTGCCTCTCTCTTTCTCTCTCTCTCTCGTTGACTCCTTCTTCGTCTGTCTCTTCCTCTCTCTTTTTGCCTCTTTTCCTCTCTATCTCTTTTCCTTCTCTCTCTCTGCTGGTCTTTCCTTGCCTCTGCCAGCTGCTTATGGTGCTGTTCTCTCAACCACTGGGTGTTGGAGGCGGGGTGTCTAAAACCAGCTGTAACCAAGTGTCTATGTATGGGAGCTGGTGTGGGTGCCCTGGCTTATAGGTTACCTTGTGCCATACCTTTGAAACAGGGGGCCTGTCCAGGCTTCCTTCTAATGGCCAACCTACCTCTGATGCTGGCCAGTCTATCTTACACAGAGTTTTAAGTTTTCCTGGTGTCACAGTACTCCACGGTCTCCCTTAAATCTTTTTCTTGAAAATTTTCAACATAGTTCCTAGTGGGGTGGGCTTACTTTGTGTCTCACCCATGTTTCCTCCAGACCAAACACCACGCTCACACCACATGCATACCACAAAACAAAGAACTAGTAAAAAGGGTATACACACACTTTTGTAGTTTACACCAAACCAAAATCAAAACCAAAATCAGAGTATCCAGAAATCCAAGCCAGGTCAAAATCAAAACCAAAGTATCAAACAATCCAAGTCAAGTCAAAAACAAAAACCAAAGTGCCAGTACAGGCACACCATGGGTGATCAGGCCACGCTTCCACTCAAATGGAGTAGGCAAGTTCCCAAGACCAGTCCTGTCAAGCAATTTAAATCAAGTCAAAACCAAACCCAAAACCAAAGTGCTGATAAAGGCACGCCGTGGGTGATGAGGCCACGCTTCCACTCAAATTGAGTGGGCAAGTTCTCAAAACTAGTCTTACCAAGTTTCAGATGTCCAGACTCCAAGTACCAGTTCCTTCCCAGTGTTCATCCACTGCACTGATCCTCCACAGCGGCCTGCCACACACTGCTCTGGTGAGGCATCCCACCAGGACAAATGCCTACTCAGGAGCGCTCTCAGGATCCCCGTCACTCAGGCTGGTCAGAGTCCCCCGCAGGGATGTTCCACTGGCAGGCTTAAGCCGCCTAAGGAGCTGCCTCAACAATCCGCCAATCACCTCACTTTCCGGTTAGGGAACCAAGAAATGTAACAGGATGTGCCGCAGACAAAACTCCTCAGACGCTGACTTAAAGAAGGAAGGGGTTTATTCGGCCGGGAGCATCGGCAAGACTCCTGTCTCAAGAGCCGAGTTCCCCGAGCGAGCAATTCCTGTCCCTTTTAAGGGCTCACAACTCTACCAAGGTAAGCATGAGAGGGTTGTGATCCACTGAGGAAGCAGGGGGGTACGTGACTGGGGGCTATATGCACTGGTAATTAGATGGGAACAAAACAGGATAGGGATTTTCACAGTGCTTTTCTATACAATGTCTATAATCTACAGATAACATAACCAATTAGGTCAGGGGTCAATCTTTAACTACCAGGCCCAGGGTGTGACGCCGGGCTGTCTGCTTGTGGATTTCATTTCTGCCTTTTAGTTTTTACTTTTTCTTTCTTTGGAGGCAGAAATTGGGCATAAGACAATATGAGGGGTGGTCTCCTCCCTAAGAACCTGGGAGGCAGAGGTTGCAGTGAGCCGAGATCATGCCACTGCACTCCAGCCTGGACAACAGAACAAGACTCCATCTCAAAAAAAAAAAAAAAAAAAAAAAAATGTTGGTATTAAAAAGGAAAAACACTAAAGTTTCTTAATTTAGTCAGACTCTCAGGCCCTAACTCAGTTTAGTTAGTCTTATTTAGAGTCGATTCTATTTATCTAGTTACTTAACTAAAAAGCAGATTAGAAACTGCAAAAGAGTAGGGCATGGTATCTCATGCCTATAATCCCAACACTTTGGGAGGCCAAGGCAGAAAGATCGCTTGTGGCCAAGAGTTTGAGACCAGCCCAGGTAACAAAGAGAGACCTGGTTTCTACCAAAATTTTAAAAATTAGCCAGGCATGGTGGTGCACACCTGTGGTCCCAGCTACTGGGGAGCTGAGGTGAGACGATCACTTGAGCCTGGGAGATCAAGGCTACAGTGAGCCATGATCACACCACTGCACTCCAGGCTGGGAGACAGAGTGAGATTCTGTCTCAAAAAAAAGAAGAAAAGTACAGGAGGAAGTAGGAGGTACAGGATCCCAGAAATAGGATAAAGCAAGAGAAAACTAGCATGAAGGAAGACAGTAGGGAGCAATGAAAGGAAATATCATAACAGAAATAAGAATTCGAACAATATAGCAATCCAGAATCACTCAATAGGGCCTATGTAGTCCCACTAGCCCCAAAAGAAACCTCCATATTACCTAAAAGGAGATCAATCAATGATGTTCACAACAACCCTAAATTGCCAAGGAACAACTGAGTATGTCCGGGATTCTCACCCTGGCAATGAGTCCAGGATAATATGATGAAGCCATCTAATCAAAAGAAAAGGTTAAAATTGTAAGGATCTGATGTTCAAATAAGTAATTGTAAGGATCTGATGTTCAAATAAGTAATTACTTCAGAAGTCACTTACGTAAAAGACTCATTCCCTAAAATGTCAGGCACATGGGTTATCATTGTGTTATTCAACAATGATACAATGGCACAGAATGTATCATACTGAGAAGTGAGTGCCCTCTCGGGGACAGACTCCTCAGTGAGTCATCTGGCACTACAACACTGGAGATATAAATAAATACCACCTCTTCAAAAACAGTCTGAAATTCAAGGGGTCATAACCTAGAGCATCATGGCCGGGCACAGTGGCTCACGCCTTTAATCCCAGCACGAGGCTGAGGCAGGTGGATCACCTGAGGTCAGGAGTTCAAGACCAGCCTAGCCAACATGGTAAAACTCTGTCTCTGCTAAAAATACAAGTTACTTGGTAGGCTGAGGCAGAAGAATTGCTTGAGCCCAGGAGGTGGAGGTTGCAATGAGCCAAGATCACGCCACTGCACTCCAGCCTGGGTGACAGAGCAAGACTCTGTCTCACACACACACCCCCCAAAAAAAAAAACCTACAGCATCTACGCATCAAAGGTAAGCTATAAAACAATCAGACTTGCAAAGCTAGACCCACAGAAAGTGTGGAGGTGGAGCATACTTCTCTTCAGCACTTAACTACGGTGATATTTTGCAATCTCCTCTCTACAACTCCGTCCTACTAGCATCCCCTTCCTATGTCCCAGAACTGCTGTCACAGGCTGGGTTGGTTGGTGTGCTGGTTGGTTGTTCTTGCTAAAATGTTTTCACCACTCAAGTGTAAAGGAGCCAATGGTTGTTAAACACCATGATCTGTGAGGCTGGTATTACTATGTGGCAATGAAAAGGAAAATATGGAAACTGAGGCTCAGTGACCTGTCCAAGATCTCAGCTGCACCAGGAGTCTCACTACATTCAAAACTCATAGGCTCACAGATTTTCAACAGGAAAGGAGTAGCCTCTGACCCTGGCTGCCCTCCTCCTCCCCCAGCTCTACCCTCTGAAGCTTGAGAGAATCCAGGAAGGGGTGGGGACAACTACAACAGCTTAACCAGCTGCCTGACATCACAATAGAGCCTGAAGGGTAACTAACCCCTTCCTCCAGCTGGATATAAAATAAAAAGCAGCCAAATACTCCTTTCTTTCCCATCTGTAGGGAAATGAAGCTACTCTCCTTTCTTCCTGTCACTATTAAAATTGTGAAATCATTAACTAGTAGGTATTTTCCATGAGCTGTTGCTTTTAAAGGAGTCTGTCCTTTTCCTTAGCTACCCTAGTTTATTATAACTTCCATGACACAAAGACTCTAAAATGAGGAAGATTTACCAAGTTGTCACTGTACTGTTAAAAAGGAACTCTTATTTTAGAAGATTAAAGAACTTTCCAACTTAATGTATCTGTGCAACTACTGGGAGCAACTCTGGTCAAGGAATAAGTTCTTACTATTATTCTCTTCCAGCTACAGAGAGCCATAACCTTCAAATAAAGAAAGCGTTGAATTTCCTTCTCTAGAGTTTGGAAACAGCCTTTCTCTGCTCCCATTAATTGCTCAAAGTAAAGTAAATAGAGAAGTTCATTCCCTGCTCACTCATTTGCTCATGAATATGCACACGAGGGACATGACTAGTTACTATAGGGGTTAAAGGGAATCATAACCACCACACACAGTGCCTCATGCCTATAATCTCAGCACTTGGGGAGGCTGAGACAAGAGGATAAGTTGAGGCCAGGAATTCAAGACTAGCCTAGGCCATATACCAAGAATCTGTCTCTACAAGAAAAAAAAAAAGTTTTAATTAGCTGAGAGTGGTGGCAGGCACCTGTCGTCCCAGCTACTCCAGAGGCTGAGGTGGGAGGACTGCTTGAGCCCAAGTTTGAGGCTGCAGTAAGCTATGACTGCACCCCTAAACTGTAACCTGGGTGCAGAGTGACACTGTCTCCTAAAAAAAAAAAAAAAAGGCTGGGCGTGGTAGCTCACGCCTATAATCCTAGCACTTTGGGAAGCTGAGGTGGGTGGATCACGAGGTCAGGAGATGGAGACCATCCTGGCTAACATAGTGAAACCTCGTCTCTACTTTAAAAAAAAAAAAAATTAGCTGGGCATGGTGGTGGGCACCTGTAGTCCCAGCTACTTGGGTGGCTGAGGCAGGAGAATGGTGTGAACCCGGGAAGTGGTACTTGCAGTGAACCAAGATCACGCCACTGCATTCCAGCCTGGGCAGTAGAGCAAGACTTCATCTTTTTTTTTTTTTTTTTTGAGACGGAGTCTCGCGCTGTCGCCCAGGCTGGAGTGCAGTGGCGCGATCTCGGCTCACTGCAAGCTCCGCCTCCCGGGTTCACGCCATTCTCCTGCCTCAGCCTCCTGAGTAGCTGGGACTACAGGCGCCCACCACCGCGCCCGGCTAATTTTTTGTATTTTTAGTAGAGACGGGGTTTCACTGTGGTCTCGATCTCCTGACCTTGTGATCCGCCCGCCTCGGCCTCCCAAAGTGCTGGGATTACAGGCGTGAGCCACCGCGCCCGGCCAAGACTTCATCTTAAATAAATAAATAAATAAATAAATAAATAAATAAGGGACTCAGAGAAGTAAAGGTCTACACAGAAATACCTCTGTCTCCAACTATAAAACAGAAATTGTAACACATGCATCTTACATCATAAGCAGCAAATAAAATAATCCACAGTGCAGGGCATGTGATAAGCACTCGTACATCAGCGATATGAAAAAACCAAGAGGATAAAATTATCCATAGTGTGCTACAACTTATCTAACTAAGAGAGAACATGAATACACACCCATATATGAATACACACATATATTAATATATACCTACACATACTGCCTTGTATTTAAATACTGAAAGAATAAATCATAAAATTTAGGCAGAAAGGCAACAGAGTGGAAGGATCAGAGACAGAGCTAGATTTCCAAATAGATGTTGTTTTGCAGATTTGACTTGAGGCCATATATTGCATTTTTTAACATAATTATGATGCAACAAAACCAAATTTCAAGAACCAATCTATCAAAATGAAAAGCAAAAAAAGAAACAAATGGGCCAGTGTGGTGGCTCACTCCTGTAATCTCAGCACCTTGGGAGGCCAAGGCAGGAGGACTGCTTGAGCCCAGGAGTTCGAGACCAGCCTGGGCAACATAGTGAAACAGTATCTCTACAAAAAATAAAAAATTAGCTTGGCATGGTGGTGAGCACCTGTGGTCCCAGCTACTCCAGGGACTGAGGATCACTTGAGCATGGGAGGTAGGCTGCAGTGAGCTATGATCGCATCACTGAACTCCAGCCTGGGCAACACAGCAAAATTCTGTCTCAAAGAAAAAAAAAAAGAAAACCTTATTTTTAAAAAAAAGATTAAAAAAGAAACAACTGAATTTTTTTTTTTTTTAGATGGAGTCTCACTCTGTCGCCCAGGCTGGAGTGTAGTGGCGTGATCTCAGCTCACTGCAACCTCTGCCGCCTGGGTTCATGCGATTCTCCTGCCTCAGCCTCCCAAGTAGCTGGGATTACAGGCACTTATCACTGCGCCCAGCTAGTTTTTGTAGCTTTTTTTTTTTTTTTTTTCCAGTACAGACGGGGTTTCACCATGTTGGCCAGGTTGGTCTCAAACTCCTGACCTCGTGATCCAGCTGCCTTGGCCTCCCAAAGTGCTGGGATTACAGGTGTGAGCCAATGCACCTGGTCAAAACGACTGCTATTAACTACATATCCTGTTGACAACAAAACCACACAGAGAACTATTCCAAGTAACTTTAAAACACAGTAATTTGTACTATACAGTCCTAGTAGAATATATGCTATGGACAAAAAAACTACCAAATAAGTCTTCAGCCATTTTCAAATACTAACCCTGCTGGTGGTAGTATTGGGATTATTATTCTGAGACTTAGGAGCATACTGTGGGATAAGGCAAACAAGAATTTACGCTGGTGTTACAAATAGGATTTTCAGCATGGGAGGAAGGAGCCACAGATATAAGACCAATGAGGGTCAATAAAACCCCGAAACCCTGTATTGGAACAATTAGTGTGAATTCGTGATTTAGCTTTAAAAGAAATCACCCCTTTCTTAGAAACCATGTGCATTCCTTATGCCTCAACTGTGGTCTCTCAATATCACTGTACCAAAGAAACCTGATTCCAGTATCTGGAAACCACTGATTCCCAATCTGGCACAAGAAATGATGAGCCTGGAACATCTTAACATCCTTGCATTCTCATTTGACATCCCAGGCTACTAGTATAGCGTCAAAAGGACTTGACGGTCAACTTGTCCCACTGGCCAAAAATGGGACAACTTTGAGCATCAATAAGTATAACTGACTGAACACATCAAATATGCTTAAACCCATGAGTTCATAAGGTTACAAAAATTCACTAAACACAATTGGAAATCAAGTATTTTGAAAACTGGAAAATAAAGGAGGGGGAAGAAATCAAGCTTTTATCTAGCCTTTCTTCTGCAAAATTTACTTCAGGGAAACCAAATAACTGGACAAGAGTCTCTGCAGAAGTGTTCCAGCTAACAAGTAAAAAAGGAATGTCAGAATTATAATTTCACCATTTTAAACCCTTAACAAATTAATGTACCAGGGAACAATCATCAGTGACTCTTGGCACCACAAGAGATAGAACCAAACAGCGCAGACTTTCTGATGGAAGTTTGTAACACTACGCACAGAAAGTTTTGCCAAAAAGAGGAGGAAAAAAACCTCAAATGTGAGTCTCTAAACCTCTGGCTCTAACCACCATTTTACAGGAAATACATGGACAGAGGAACATCTTATTTGACACTACTGGAATATAATACAAAACATCAAGACTATGAAGTTTTTGTTGCCAGTCCATGATGACATTATAGAAGTTGAGAATAAGCATTTAGAAGTATTTACAAATTAAACCATAACTTTATGTCTACTGATTTTAACAATTTTTTAATGGGGCTGGTCTTACATACACCTTTTTTATGTCACTTTTCTATTGATTCATTTGTATTGTATTTTACAAACAGTCCACAATAGATTGGATATTTTAAAAATTAGTCCTAAATCACAAATAATATGAAAAGTTTTGCTCTACCAGACAAACATGCATTCAACAAATAAACTGCCAGAGGAAAAATAAATAAGAGACAGAACGTGAGAGACAACAGATTCATCAATCCATTGAAATTTTGGAAACTTATCTGGATTCTTATACAAAGTATAGGAAATACATATGCACAGTTGTACACATATATGTGTATGTACACGTGTGTGAGAGACAGAGAAACAATATCAGAGAAATATGAACACTGGTGGATATCTGATGATATTAAGGAATATTAGTTTTCCTTAGGCAGATAATGGCATTATGATTTTTCTAAAGCATCCTTATCTTTTAGAGATATATACTTAAATATTTATGGATGAAATGCATTTGGAATTTGCTTCAAAAGTTTGGGGGAAGTACAGGCAAAGGTTATACAGATGAAATAAGATTGTCCACAAATTGGTAGTTGTTGAAGCTGGGTGACAGGGAAATGCAGGTTCATCGTACTGATCTCCCCTCTTAGTTATATAGTTGAAATGTTCACAAAGAAAGGTTTTCTGAACATTTGGCTATTACTACTATTAAACATAACTAAGAGGGAAGTGTATAAGTACTTTAACACGGTTCCATGTAAAATGTGATCTGCTTTCAAATGAGGGAGCCATAACGTTCAACTATAGGGGTGAGAGGAACTTTAATGTAGTAAGAGTAACTTCTAAAACGAGTAAAATGGGGGTATGCTCTGGACCCAGGAAGGAGAAAACAGAAAAAACATGACAGGGGGGAGAGTATAGGGCACAAACAATAGCCAGCAAGGTAGTCAGGGGACTGTGAAATAATAATGCTAACAGATTTCTCTATACCAGGTACTGTATTAGGTACTTTACAGACATTTCTCACCTATTCCTGGTTATCAATCCTATGAAGAACGCATCACTTGCCTCAGGTCTCAGAATCTGAACCAAAGTCTCTGATGCTACAACTCTTTCCCTGTGTTCCTCTGCCTTTCCAGGATAGGGGGAAGATAAGGTTTCATCATGGGGAAGCTTAAATACCAAGCTAAGAAATTTACATGGTACTTTGTGTATAAAAAAGCAATGTTAATTTTTGAAAAGAAAAATACTGTAATTTCAAGTAAACTTTAATAAGATTCATCTGGCAGCAATCAAAACTATCAATTAGGCCAGGCATGGTGGCTCAATCCCATAATCCCAGCATTTGGGGAGGCCAAGATGGGAGTATCACTTGAGGCTGGGAGTTCGAGTCCAGCCTGGTCAACAAAGTGACACCCCATCTCTAATATTTTTTAATGTAATAAATAAAATTTTAACAAAGAAAAACTACCAACCAGAAAGGACAGAATTTAGCAATAGCAGGGGGGCTAGAAGGCTACTGCAATTGTGTGACTGAGACATAATGAGGGCCGGAATTACAGGAGTTGAAATTATGTGCAAAGACAAATGCTTTCTCTCACAGTAATCCCCTCTCTCTGCTGACAGACTCCCCAGGGAGTCTTCCACCACCAACTCTAGACACACTACAGTTTGTCAGCCCAGAAATTACATGATAGCCTAGGTTTCCAGAATGACACATAAACATAAAATCCTAGGTGTGGTCTGACAGGAACAGCACTATCACCCACCACCCCAGATCAAGATACTTCTCCGAAGGCAGCATAAAAACCTTAAACATTTTTGGCAGACACATGAGCATAAGTCACATGCTAGTAACACACCCAGGTCCTTTCACATAGGTGCTATGGGGTAGTTACTTCATTTTTGGATCCAAATGCAAGATGCAGGATTCTATTCCATGTTAGCTGTTAATTTCAATTAAAGATCTTAATGGACCTGCATTTTCTAACTTGGAGTATATGCTATATCCGTCAAGGCATTTACAAATTCAGCTGGGCGCTGTGGCTCATGCTTATAATCCCAGCACTTTAGAAGGCCAAGGTGGGAGGATCACTCAAGGCCAGAAATTCGAGACCAGTCTGGGCAACATACCCCATCTCACAAAAAAATACAAAAATTATCCAGGCATGATAGTGTGCACCTGCAGTCCTAGCTACTCAGGAGGGTGAGGCAAGAGGATCTCAAGCCCTGCAATTCAAGGCTGCAGTAAGCTATGATCATGCCACTGCACTCCAGCCTGGGCAACAGAGCAAGACTCTCTAAAAATAATAACAATTTAAAGTTGTATTTTATTTTAGTTTTGTAGACACCGGATCTTGTTATGGTGCCCTGGCTGGTCTTGAATTCCTGGGCTCAAGCAATCCTCCACCCTCAGCCTCCCAAAGTGCTGGGATTACTATCATAAGCCACTATGCCCAGCCAAATTTTTTTAGAAGACATTTACAAATTCAATTAATATACCTAGGTTAAGTCCTCATCCAACTCACTGGCAAAAATGTTGTTGGACACAGGATCAAACACAGAAACCTGTTGTGTCACTAGAGTACTAAAGGACTGAAATGTGCAAGCAATAAAATGAGTGTAGCAATGAATGGGAGGGCATTTGATGCTGAAGAACTCTAATGAACCATAAAAGGCACATAGAACGTGCCATCATCAGCTTGCTTTTCTCTCTGGGCTTGAGAAAGCCAGAAAGAATGGATGATGAATTCATCCATTGCACATGAATTCACTTTGTAAATGATACGGCCCTACATAAATAAGCGGCATTTTCATTACTGTAATTATTATTGTTTCTTAAATCTCCTGACAATCAGATGGCTCTCTGCCTTGCTCTTCAAGATTAGAAGAATACCAAGAATTAAAGCCAAAACATGTACTGAACTGGTGATGGGTTTACAAAGAAGGGTTCTTTCCAGTAGAAGCAGATACCAACAAAGGCATTTCCTGACCAGTCCTATGAAATCTTCTAAAGCGTGAACTGTTTGTTTGTGGACACATTGTTTGCTACCATCCGAACCCAACAGCTGGAGGGAAGAAGCAACAGATGTTCAGTGACTGGCCAATTGCTCTAGGAACTGCCACAGTCCATGGTTTAAAACAATGATTTCTAAATAGAGAAAGATCACAATCAAATCAAAGACAAGAGATCCCCATGTGCTCCACTGCAAAAATGTTTGTTACACATAAAAGGTCATCTGAGGAACAGCCAATGAACAATTAATTAGCAGAGCAAACAAGAATATTTTTGAAGGAAGAAGCAACAGAGGACAGAACTTTAAATTACTGAATTTTGAATGATTTATTTTCCCCTAATAAATATAAAAGGTTTTTTTTTGTGGAAACTATGAGGTCATTGTTTTCCAGAGTCTTTACTATAGGAAACAGCTGTGGGGACTACACAAACAGAGAACACTGCCCTATTTAGTAGCCCCTCATTGTGACCAGTGTATAGATGGGGACAGGAAAAATCCATCAAGCCGCACACAAATAAAACAAAAGTAGCAGAGTCAAACTAAAAACTTTAAGTCACACAAAGGAAGATGTAAAACAACTAACCTAGGAAAAGCATCTGTATGATTACAATTGTATCTTGATTTAAGAGACAGTTCCATGTTTAGACTAGATCAGTTTCTTTCTACATGGGTCACCAAAAACTTACATGATTCACATTGCGCAGTACCTGAAAATGGTAATATTCAATAAATATAGCTTTTAAAAAAGTTTTCTTGGGATTCTTATGTTCAAATACTATATGACCCAATCAAAATGAAACTTATCCACCCACATCCAGAATGGCTTTCCATTTTATTTTTCCAGTCGTCAAGAGTGCCATCCCCAAACACCCTGTTTCAAAACCTCTATGTTATTTTCATCTCCTCCTCCTTATCCACTCTTCACACACCCATAAAGCTGCTAAACACTGTCAACACTGCTTCTAACATACATTTTACATAAGCTCAAAAGTCAAAAGAAAGGAGCAAGAGACAAAGAGAAGAAAGTAAGTGATCTTACAGAGCCAAACCATATCATTCCACCCTGGCCCCTCCCAAATCTCATGTCCTTTTCACATTTCAAAATCAAAAAAAAAGAAAGTAAGTAAGGTGAATCCAGCCCAGTCCACTAGGAGGCATGTGACTGCCCTCCTACAGTATCACCCAAGACTCTGCTTAAGCTTGTGCAGTGATAGGAAAAATACTATTATGTGAGGCAGCTCATCCTATTTTCAGATAACCTGCTCATAAATCCTATATACAAGGCCCGCCATTCCCTTTTCTAATTTCTCCTCTCCCCTCTCAAAGCTTCAAGCCCAAGAGTAATCACAGTCCTCAAGTGAGGTCTGACCCAAGCCCACAACAGAACTGGCCCACCACCAGCACATCTACATTTATAACATCAGAGGCTGGGGCTGGCTGCTCTGCAAGCTGTCTTTGGTTGTGGCATGTTCCTCTCAGATTAACCAACACGTTGTGCACCTCCTACAAACCAGGCACAGAGATTCGATGTTGAATAAGACATAAGCACTGCACGGGAGGGAGTGGAGGGGAGATGGCAATGGATTTAGGAAACAGAATCCTTTTGCCTCTGAGAGTGATTTTTCTATGTTTTTAAACAGTTCATACAACATGGGGATTATCTGATCCTTGGAAGAATGTATGAATAAATCCATCCAATCCTGCTACCCTTTAAGGGAACAGGCAGTTCTTTAAGAGCCTTCCATTTCTTCCTCAGTTATCAGTCAATTCAGGCTCTCCTACTGTAACATTTTTAGTTGATATTTTGTGAAGAGTTACTGATTGTATCAGTGACAGGCAGGCATTCAGTAAACATGGTTACCTGCCCCAAATTAATACACATATTTAACATTAAAATTCACACAGATTGGCCAGGCGCAGTGGCTCATGCCTATAATCTCAGCACTTTAGGAGGAACAGATGGGCAAATCACTCAAGCCCAGAAGTTCAAGGCCAGCCTGGGCAACATGGCAAAACCTATCTCTACAAAAAAATACAAAAGTTAGCCAGGCATGGTGGTATGCACCTGTAGTCCAAGCTACTCAGGAGGCTGAGGTGGGAGGACCACTTGAGCCCGGGAGGTCAAGGCTGCACTGAGCCAATATCATGCCACTGCACTCCGGCCTGGCCAACACAGTGAAACCCTGTCTCACACACACACACAAAAAAATCGAACAGATGACTGTTTTTGAAACTTGACAAAACGATTCTAAAATTTGAAGGAACTTTAAATAGCATGAGAAAGAAGACTAAGCAACAATAACACTATACAGCACCAGCAAAAGAATTGATGAAACAGAATACAAAATTCAGAAATAAACTAAAACTCTAAATATACAGAGAAACCTTTCGTAAATAAGCAGGATGATAGTAAGGTCGGAGTAACCAATGGTAACAACATCAGTTAGCTCTCAGTGAGCCCTGGCGGTATGCCAGACCCCCTGCCAAGTTTTTCTCTCATTTGTTTTCAAAACAGCCTTATGAAATAGATATACTCTTATCTAAACTTTACAGATGAGGAAATTAAGCCCAAAGAGTTAAGTGCCAAATGTCCCGAGGCTAGCAAGTGGTGCAGCCAGGATTTGAACGCAGGCAGTCTGGACCCCCAGTCAAGCTCTTAACTACTCACTATACTACACAAGAACACAAGATGGAAAATACCAAACCTTAAAATAAATCCTCACTGTATGCATGCACCAAAGTAAACTCCATATTCTGAAGAGATAAATATTTTAGAACACAGTAGAAAAAAAGCTTAAAAAAAAAAAAAAAAGAAAGAAAGAAAAATTATCCTATATGCAAGAACACCATTTTCAGCTATATAATAACAAAAGCAATAAGGGAAAAGGTCAGGTTAAAAAATATAAATTAAAACTTTCTGTAATATACAAAAGTACCAAACTAAAAGAGCAAGAAAATGAAGAAAATATTTTTATCAAATATACCAAATGTTTAAAGTTGTTACCTTATATAAACATACACACACACACACACACACATATATTCTATAGAAAGCTCTTATAAAGTTTAAAAATCAAAAACAGTCTTCAGAATCTAAATAGACACCATAACCAAATGGGATTTACTTCTGGAATGAAAGGAGGTTCAACATATGAAAATTGATTAACAACAACATTAACAAAATAATGAGAAAAAAGCAAACCATGATCATCTGACGCAGAAGAAAGCATTTGACAAAATTCAACACTCTTTCATGATAAAAAATACTCAACAAATTGGGAATAGAAGGAAACTTCCTCAACATGATAGAAGCACCATATTAAAAAGCCCTCAGCTAACATCATACTCAATGGTCAAAGACTAAAAGCTTTTCCTCTAAGTTCAAGAAACAAGACAAGGATGCCTACTTTTACGACTTCTATTCAACATAGTATGAGAAGTTCTAGGCAGAGCAATTAGGCAAGAAAAAGAAACAAAAGCCATTGAAAATGAAAAGGAAGAAGAAAAATGATCTCTTTTCACAAATGACATGATCTTGTATGTAGAAACACCTAAAGATTCCATACCAAAATCTGTTAGCACTAATAAATAAATTCAGCAAAGTTGCAGGATACAAAATCAACATGCAAAAATCAATTGCATTTTTATATACTAGTAATGAACAATACAAAAATAAAATAATTCCATTTACAATAGTATCAATAAGAAAAAAAATACTTAGGAATAAATTTAACCAAGGAAGGAAAAAAACAGCACACTGAAAACCACAAAACACAGTTGAAAGGAATTAAAGACATAAATATATGGAAAGACATCCCATCTTCAAGGCTTTGAAGACTTAATATTGTTAAGATGGCAATATTACCCAAATCGATCTACATATTCAAGGCAATCTCTGTCCAAATCCTAACAGTGTCTTTTTGAAGAAATAGAAAAGTCCGTCCCAAAATTAATATGGAATAATCTCAAGACACTGAAGCAAAAAAATCTCGAAAAAGACAAAATTGAAGGACTCACACTTCTGATTTCAAAACTTACTACTCTACACAGCTACAGTAATGAGAACAGTGAGGTAAAGATACATAAAGATAAAGCCTAATAAAAACAGACATATAAATCAATGGAATAGAACACAGAGTCAAGAAATAAACCCTCACATACATGATCAATTGATTTTCAACAAGGGTACCAAGATCATTCAATAGGGAAAGGATAATTTTGTTAACCATGGTATGGTCCTGGGAAAATTGGACAGCTACATGCAAAAGAATAAAGTTGGACCCTTACCTAAAAATTTAATTCAAAATGGATGAAAAACCTAAACATAAGAACTAAAACTATAAAACTTTCAGAAGAAAACAGAGGCTTTATGACACTGGATTTGGCAATGATTTCTTGAATATGACCAAAAGCACAGGCAACAAAAGAAAAACTAGAAAAAGTGGATGTCATCAAAATTAAAAACTTGGCTGGGCACAGCGGCTCACACCTGTAATCCCACCACTCTGGGAGGCCGAGGTGGGCAGATCACTTGAGGTCAGGAGTTCGAGACCAGTCTGGCCAACACGGTGAAACCCCGTCTCTACTAAAAATACAAAACACTAGTCAGGCGTGGTGGCGGATGCCTGTAATCCTAGTTACCCAGGAGGCTGAAGCAGGAAAATTGCCTGAGCCTGGGAGCCGGAAGCTGCAGTGAGCCGAGATCGTGCCACTGTACTCCAGCCTGGGCAACAACAAAGCAAAACTCCATCTCAAAAAAAAAACAAAAAACAAAAAAACACTTTTGTGCCTGAAAAGGCACTACCAAGGGATTGAATGACAGAATGGAAGGTAATAGCTGCTATTCATATATCTGATAAGAAATTAACATCTAGAATATATAAAGAACTCTCACAATTCATCACCACCACTAACAAAAAAACTAATTCAAAAATTAGCAAAGACCTGAATAGACATTTCTCCAAAGATATACAAATGACCAATATGCACTTGAAAAGGTGCTCATCATTAGTCATTAGGAGAATGTAAAACAAAACCACAATGAGGCCTGGTGTGGTGGCTCATGCCTATAATCCCAGCACTTTTGGAGGCCAAGGCGGGTGGATCAGTTGAGCCCAGGAGTTCAAGACCAGCCTAGGAAACATGGTAAAACCCCATCTCTACAAAAACACAAAAATTAGCCAGGCATAGTGGCACGCACTTATAGTCTGAGCTACTCAGAGGAACTCAGGCAGGAGGATCCCTTGATCCCAGGAGGTTGAGGCTGCAGTGAGCCATGACTGAACCACTGCACTCTAACCTGAGTGACAGAGCAAGACCCTGTCTCAAAAAGAAAAAAAAAACACACACACACACACAATAAGATACCACTTTACACCCACTAGGATGGCTATAATCAAAAGCAAATGGAAACTAACGAATGTTGGTGAAGATGCAGAAAAATCGGAACCCTCATCCATTATCGGTGAGAATGTAAAATGGTGCAGTTAGTGGAAGACAGTTTGACAGTCCCTCAAAAAGTTAAACATAGAATTACATGATCTGAAAAAACTGAAAACAAGAACTCAGATACTAGTACATCAATATTCACAGGATCATTATTCACAATAACCTAAAGGGGGAAACGATCCAAGTGTCTACTGACAGATAAAAGAATAAAAACCTGTTACATACAAATGATGGAACAGTATTCAGTCATAAAAAGAAATGAAATTCTGATACATGCTATAATATGCATGTATAGAGCCTTGAAAACATTATGTTAAGTGAAACAAGCCAGACAAAAAATTTTTGCATATTATAGAATTCCCTTTTTATACGGTACCTAGAATAGGCAAATTCATAGAGACAGAAGAAAAATAGAGGTTATTGAGGACTAGAGAAGAGTTACCGTTTAATGCATACAAAGTTTCTGTTTGGGATGATGAAAAAGTTTTTGAAATGGAAAGATGGTTGTACCACACTGTCTGTACGTAACGCCACTGGATTGTGGTTTTTTTCATTTTTTGTTTTTGCTTTTGTTTTGAGACAGAGTTTCACTCTTGTTGCCCAGGCTGGAGTGTAATGGCTCAATCTTAGCTCACTGCAACCTCCGCCTCCCAGGTTCAAGAGATTCTCCTGCTTTAACCTCCCTAGTAGCTGGGATTACAGGCATGTGCCACCACGCCTAGCTAATTTTGTATTTTTAGTAGAGACGGGGTTTCTCCATGTTGGTCAGGAGGCTGGTCTCAAACTCCCAACCTCAGGTGATCCGCCCTCCTCGGCCTCCCAAAGTGCTAGGATTACAGGCATGAACCACTGCACCCAGTCCAATTATATACATAAAATGGTACATTTTATGTTGTGTATATTTTACTACAATAAAAAAAGTTTTTAAATGCTAACAGATAAATGAGCAAAGAAAGGACATAACAAATTTAAATTACAAAGCCAAACTCATTCTACAAGTGGCTTCTGGGTACCCAACATGTACCATTTACTGTGCTGGGTGAAGTTTATTATCAACTAGCAGCACTGTAATTTTTGTAATTTCTTTTCTTTGCAATGTAATATAACACATGAGAAATCAAAAAGATGTCCATACGTTTTTGATGTTCTAAGGATATGTCTGGAAATGTATCCTAAAGAAATAACCCAACAAAGCAAAAGCTATTAACACAATTCATGTTCATTATAGTTAAAAAAAAAAAAAGAGTAGGGAAGAAAATGTACAAAGGAAGAGGACAGGATAAGTAAATTATCACTTAGCAATGTGATAATACCACATAAATCATTAAACACTAAACAGTATTACAAATGTTCTTTAGAAACATTAAAAAATGTTTTACAAGTTGCATTTTTTTTTTTTTTTTTTTTTTTTTTTTTTGAGACGGAGTCTCGCTCTGTCGCCCAGGCTGGAGCGCAGTGGCCGGATCTCAGCTCACTGCAAGCTCCGCCTCCCGGGTTCACGCCATTCTCCTGCCTCAGCCTCCTGAGCAGCTGGGACTACAGGCGACTGCCACCACGCCCGGCTAGTTTTTTGTATTTTTTATTAGAGACGGGGTTTCACTGTGTTGGCCAGAATGGTCTCGATCTCCTGACCTTGTGATCCGCCCGTCTCGGCCTCCCAAAGTGCTGGGATTACAGGCTTGAGCCACCGTGCCCGGCCTACAAGTTGCATTTAAAACTCATAATCCGAAGTGGTCTGACCAGAATAACAACTATATAAAATATCTTAAGTGGACAAGAAGTACAAAAATGTAAATCAATGGCACCTTAGGGCAGTGCGTTCCACAGAGTAAGAGCATGTATGTCACACTGCCCTAAGTTCAAGTTGAAGCTCTGCCCCTGCAAACGTGTAAAGAACCAAACTAGGTCAAATCAGAATGACAGATTCAGTGCTAGTTTACATCGTTGGTTGGGAAGACATTTTTTAAAAACCTCAGAATTGGAGTTTTATAACAAATAGAAATATCTAGCCAAAACTCTATCTTAAACTACCAAATATTTCCCCTCATGAATTACCATGGGACCACAAATATAACATGTCTAAAATAGAATTTATCATCTTTGAAAAGTTCTAAATTGCTTCAGTTTCCCAAATGTTACCAGTTTCAAAGAGGCTAAAGTATATATATATATAAACACTGTTTGTCCTGAATCAGTTTCTGTCCTTTCCCCTCTTTCATCATCACTCAACCCATCCTCAATGCACCTAGCCTCGTGAGTGAACATTCTTTTAAAAATAAAAGAAAAAAGACAATCATACCACAAGCTTGTCTAAAATTATTTGGTTTCTGCCTTTGCAGAATGCCATTCTGCAACATGGCACCCAAGGACTTCCAGAGGCAGCCCTGCTCAAACCATCACTCAGTGGGCCTCCTCCCATTCTACCTTGTCAACCACTACTCTTCTGCTACAACCACCCTAGACCTTGACATTTTCTGAAGAAGCCATGTTGTTTGAGGTTCCAAACCTTTGCACTTACGGGCTTTGCTACCCTGCAAAGGACTTTCCCACCCTTCCCCTATCTACCTAGAAAATTCCTACCAAATCCTTCAAGACACGGAGCAGGTATTGTTTCTTCAGTCACCCCGCAGGCCCCATTCCTCCCTCAGGTGACCTCACCCCTAGGTTTGCACAGCACTTTTGTACGTAACTCTGTCCCAGTACTCATCCTATCCTATTGCAATTATTTTTATACCCATTTGTCTTCCCTTCTAAACCCTGAATTCCTTGAGGACATGGGCCACTTCACTCATTGCCATATCTCCAGTGCCTTCTAATGCAGGACCACCACAGTATATGTGCTCAATAAATCTGTGGACTTAATAAATCTATACCCTGTCTGCAAAATACCAACCTGATTTGTTTCTTAATGGGCATAAATTGATATTTCAGGCTAGGCGCGGTGGCTCACGCCTGTTAATCCCAGAACTTTGGGAGGCTGAAGTGGGTGGACCACCTGAGGTCAGGAGTTCGAGACCAGCCTGGCCAACATGGTGAAACCCCATCTCTACTAAAATACAAAAATGAGCTGGCCACAGTGTTGTGCACCTGTAATCCCAGTTACTCGGGAGGCTGAGGCAGGAGAATTGCTTGAACCCGGGAGGCAGAAGTTGCAGTGAGCTGAGATCACGCTGATCATGCAACTGCACTGCAGCCTGGGCAACAGAGCAAGACTCCGTCTCGAAATAAAAAATAAAATAAAATAAATTGATATTTCTGCAGCTCTACACTGTATTCAGCGCTAAGAGCAGGTCGTCAAACTGTAAAGCAAACCAGGTATCATGACTCTGCCTTCCTGGTTTTGCTGCTACTTCTCTGACTGCCCCTTAAGAGGTCCTCTTTCTCCTCCTGTCCTCTCAGTTTTAGTTTCCCTCAAAGGCTTTGTCATGGGCCTCAGACCTTCTAAATATGCTCCTGGCTTCAATTATCACCTCTATGCAGCTGAATCCAAGTCTATACAGCTAGTCCTAAATTGCACCTGATTTCCAACTGTCTATTAAGACTTCATCTCTTAAGTGGGAAGGTCATATCCTATGACTCCCAACCCCACATATTCAAATTAAATGCACAATCTTTCTGCTCCTCATGCTCCACAAACCACTTCCCTTTCTAAGTGCTCAATTTTTATCAGCTATTAAATTTATATCAAATATCCCTGTTATTTCTTTATCACCTTGGCCTGAAATCTCAGTATTCCCTTTACCACTCCGCGTCTTGTAGTTTCCTTAATAATGTCCAATGTCCTCCAAAATGTCTCTTGGATTCACCTTTCCTCCCCCTTTTCCTCACTTCATTCCTGTGATTGTTTTCTCCCTGTATTTATTTTCTCCTCCATTTGATTCATTTTCGCTCACCATCAGACCCATTTTTCTAAAATAGTTTTCATCAAATCAATCTCTCTGCACAACTCAAGAAGCCTCAGTTGAATCACTACTGATTGCAGCCTCAAGGCTAAACTGTTGTGACAGACTCTCAAAGTCATCCATAATGTGCCCCCTCTCCTCTCCCCAGTCATCTAAATTTATCTCCCCTTCATTCCAAATCAGTGGTTCTCAATTTTGCTGCCCAGGGACATTTGGCAGTATCTGGAGACATTTTTAATTGCCATGCCTTGGAGTAGCAGGGAGGGAGTACAATCACATCTAGTGAGTGAAGGCCAGGGATGCTGCTAAACATCCTACAGTGCCAGGACAGCCCCCAACAACAAAGAATTATCCAGCCCAAAATAGCAACAGTGCCAAGGCCGAGAATCTGCTCCAAATCAAGGCTCTCTGTCCCCAAACCATGCTATATCTATATCTCTGCTCAGAATATTTCCTTAGCAACCTAGAATGTCGTCTCTCTTCCCCTTAACTATCAATGTTTTATTTATCTTCAAATCCCATTCTAAGTCTATAGCCCATGGCTTTAAATACGTCATCTACTGGGGACGACTCCAAAATGTTTATCTTATCTTCTGAGTTCCTTACTGCCTACCAGACATCTCATGAGTGTACTATTTAACATATCTGAACCTGAATTCCTGACTCCCCCAAAACCGCTTCTCCTCAAATAGGTATACAGCCCCAGTTGCTCAGGATAACAGGTGGGAGTTATTCTGGATGCTCTCCTCGATGTCCTCTGCTCCAGTGTCTGGCCACAAATCAATCCATTAGCAAGTTCTGTCAAAAGTCTACCTCCAGACACATCTTAAATCCATCCACTTCTCCACCTCCCTCCATCATCCCTTTTACCTAGTTCCTCACAAAAGCCTCCTGACTGGTCTCTGCCTCCATTCTACTCACTATTCAGTGCCCGGAATGGCCACTTCACATTTTCCCAAAATCATACCAGGACTCTGTTTAAAGCCTACAACAGCCCCCATGTGTCTTGGAATAAAATCTAAAACCCCTTACCTTGGTCTATAAGACACTATAGCTACACAAGGCAGACTCGGCCTCTGCCTACCTGGCCCCTGCCTCTCTTTCCACCTCCTCCACCCCACTTTCCTCCTGGCTCTCTAGCCGCAAATAAGATCCGTCAGACTTTTAAGTGTACCCTCAGCTCTTTCCAACTATAGCACATTCTGCATTTTATTCCTCCTGCCTGGTCACACCCACTACTCCCTCTCATACACCTATTTCTCTTTAGCACTTATACAATATTTTTTTTTTTTAATTTTTATCTTTTGGACACAGGGTCTCACTCTGTAGCCCAGGCCAGAGGGCAGTGGCGCAATCTCAGCTCACTACAGCCTTGACCTCCCAGGCTCAGGTGATCTTCCCACCTCAGCCTCCAAAGTAGCTGGAACCACAGGTGTGTGCCACCACACCCAGCTAATTTTTGTACTTTTTGGAGAGACAGGGTTTCGCCTGTTGCCCAGGCTGGTCTCGAACTCCTGGGCTCAAGCTATCTGCTTGCCTCAGCCTCCCAAAGTGCTGGGATTACAGGCGCATGCCACCATGTCTGGCCTACTGTAATTCTTAATTTCATATTTACCAGTGTTTATTGAATAATATCTGCCTCCTCTGTAGCAATAAAAGTTCCATGATGGAAGGGACCACATGGTCTTTTACAGTTTTTTTACCATTATCATATCACCTTGTTTTCCACTATATAACAAATGACCTGTACAATATGTGGCATGGAGTTAGAAACTCAAATTTGTAGATGCTTAATTGCTGACAACAAATAAAAGGATGAATAAATCAATCTTTCTACTTACACTTTCGTACACAATGATCTCACCTCTCTCTGAGCTCCCAGTGAACTTTCCTCACCAGTACAACTTAAAACAGCTTCTCTATTAGCAGCTAAGTTCTCTGAGGGCATGAACCTAGTCCTATAACCTTTGTACTTAATCCTCTATTCCCAGCCCAACACCTAAACTAACAATAACTGTGCAGCAAATGTGATTCAGGTCCACAAATATGGAGTTCATAATTATCACATGTATTTTTATTCCTCAATTAGTCGTCTTGGAAAATTTACTGTAATTCTTAACACTTTACTTTTACCAAACTTGGTAAGATGTGGCAAACATCAGCTTAAAGCTTACTGGAGAGAGATCCACACGTGTTGATATATGTGTTGAAACAGTCTGAAAGGAATGTGTTTTAAGAAAGACTTCCAAAAACACCTAAGCCTTAGGAGCAATCGCACAAACGTGAAGCCAGCTGCAGATGACCTTATTTTCACTCCAATTCAGCACCACAGTCTCAGAGGAAAAAATGTTACACGTTTCAGCACGTCCCCTCTGCCCGTGTATGTGTTATGTTGAGACCTGTCGTTTCATTGCTTGTACTGATAAGGTCATCCCAGGCCCAGGACCATTTGTGCACCAGCAGCGCAGGGGTACACAGAGTTGACAGTCAGTGGAAGTCAGAACTCTGGTTCTGCTCCCTCAACATCTAGCCAGCAGGTGAACTCAGTTCCCTCATCCTGAAAGGCTACGGACTACTCACACCACATGAGTCTCCTTCCGAGTCTAAAATTTCATGATTCTATCAACTTTCTCCCTCAGAGATTTGGAGCTTTGCTAAAACTCAAGTGATGGCATTTGATGGACCAGAGAACTGACCAGGAAGGGATGTAGTTTCTATTTTATACTCTGTCACAAAACTAAATGTGACCTACACAATTTCATTTTTTCCCCCAAGGGACACCCTGAAGTCAGTGTGCTTTGTGGAAAACACTGAAATAACAGTATACTAAAAGAGCTTGACACAAACCAGAAAAAAACTGTGTACCATGGGTGTGCAGCATAGCACCAGAACCCCCAGCATGGGCGCATGGAAAAGCAGGCTGGGAAACTCAGCAAGTGTGAGCCTCCAATTGCCAGGTTGTTCCCCACTAGTCTCTTATGCATGTTTATTCCTTTAGTGACTTGAGAATTCTCACTAATAAATAAGCACTACAAGGCACCAAAGTTCAAGGAAAAAAAAATATGTGAGAGAGAATTCTATTCATCAATTACTATTTGTTTCACTGCAAATTTGGAAGGAGTCCCCACAATTCTTTTATCAATAGATCACTCTGTTCTAGCTGTTCTTCGCCAGCACAATTTAAAAACTGCTGCCATAAAATTTATCTTTCTTGCTTGAAAGATGACCATCCATCTTTTTACTTGTTGCAAAACGGCTCTGAGCACTAAAACTCAGAAAGCATTTGTGAGAATCTGGGGCACCCATGCTCCTATGAAAGCAATAAGCTGATTTCCCTTTAAAACAGCATATTATGTATTCAAAGTGATTTATTTACTTTCACTATTTTACTAAGAAAGTGATGCAAGGGTCCTGCCAGTGAAGTCTAAGTTTTACCCTAGTGCTGCTGCAAACACATATACACACTCAGAGACAGGGGAGACAGAGAAGGAGAAAGAGAGAGGGAGAGGTTGCGGGGAAGAGAGTGAGACAGAGCAAGAGACAGTGAGAGAGAGAGAGAGAACACAGAGACAGAGAAAGAGAGAGAGAGAGATAACAAGGTAACCATTTTAAAGGTTAGGGAAGTAAGGGGAAACTTGTGCTGAGTCTCCAAACATTCCTCCAAAGTTTCTCAGCCTCAGCAATATTGACACTTGGGGGTGAAAATCCTTTATTAAGGGGGGCTGTCCTGCACATTGTGTGACATTTAGCAGCATCCCTGGAATCTACCCACCACATGCCAGTAGCATCCTGATCCCAGCTGTGACAACCAAGTAGGGTTCCAGACATTGACAAATGTCCCAGGGGGTGGGAGCAGGGTGGGGTGAGGACAGGCAAAAGTGCCCGTGTTGAAAACCAGTGGTCTAAGAGTAGGAAACAAACAAATAAAAAAGTGTAAAAAGAGAAAGGATAAAGGTAATGACTAGAGACGTTTTTTAAAGCGTATCAAGTTTCAGCTAGTCAATTCATTTCATCCTGGGAAACGAAAACCCAACTTTAACAACCATCTAGCCCATCCAAAACCAAAAACCATCTACTTGGCAAGCTCCTAAAACTCAAATCAATGTGGTTAGAAAGGAAGAAAGAATTCTAATTGAAAAACTTACAAGAAAAACATTAGTAACTTAAAGTTTTAAGATAATAAAAGCACAAAGACGTAGTAAGTGCTTTTCTAACCTCAAGGCAAACCATCTCAAGATGGCAAATTGGTTTTTATCTCCTCCGCCAACTTCAACCAACTGATGGTGGCTGCCTAGAGCCCTTCTAGAACTGAGCAGGATTCTACGGCTGAATATGAACGATCTGAGAGTGAAGGATATCTGAATGAAATAACAATGTCCACCCCAAGCAGGCGAAGCAAGAGTGAGCCCTCAGGTCCATCTTCTGGTGTTTAACTTTGTTTTGTTTTGTTTTGGCGGGGGCGGGGGGGACAGAGCCTTGCTCTGTCACCCAGACTGGAGCGCAGTGGCGTGGTCTCTGCTCACTGCAACCTCCACCTCCTGCGTTCAAGAGATTCTCGTGCCTCAAACTCCCGAGTAGCTGGGATTACAGGTGTGCGCCACCATGCTCGGCTACTTTTTGTATGTTTTTAGCAGGGACGTGATTTCACCATGTTGTCCAGGCTGGTCTGGAACTCTTGGTCTCAAGTGATCCACCCACCCTGGCCTCCCAAAGGGATTACACCTCCCACCTGGGATTACAGACATGAGCCACTGTGTCCTGCCTTAGCATTCAACTTTCTTTATACTCAAAATAATATCCATCAAATTTAGCTAAAATAAAACATTTTTTTAAAAAGTAATCAATTTGCCAGAGTTACCTAACTTGGGGGAATAAAAAGGGGAAAAGAATCTAATTATACCACTTCCTTGCTTAAAAATCAGCTCTGGATTCTCAACTTGCAGAGGATGAAATCCAAACCAGCATAGATCACGAAGCCCTTCACAGTGCGTTTCCAACACACTTCTCCCAGGCTTCCTGCACCCCCACTGCTCTCAGTGGTGCAGCCAGCCACTAAATGTCTATTCCCCAAAACCACACGCCCTTTCATGCCACTCTGCTACTTCCTCGCCCTGCAAATTTCTATTCATCTTTCAGAACACTGCTCAGGAGCCACCTTTTCGGTAATGCTTTCCTTGTTCCTTGGTGCCTGCTACACACAGGATGGTCCTTGAGCCAAAAGCACCAGCATCACCAGGGAGTTTGTTAGAAATGCAGAATTTTGGGCACCACTCCAGCTCTACCGAATCTCCATTTGCTTTGTAGCAAGATCCCCAGGTGAATTATGTGCACACTGACGCGTGAGAAGCGCTGTCTCTGGGAACTTCCTAGATCCCACTAGACTCAGCACTTCATAGCTGCCTGGGAGGTAAACCCCTCCTTTACTCATCTCCTCTATGGAGACAAGAAAACCCAAATACCCACCCTCCAGCCGCCATGACAGCCAACTGACATGGTTATAGTCACTGAGATGTCAGCAGAAGCCTGCTGAGGGGGCTTCTGGAAGAATTTTTATTTCCCTAATGACTTCCTGCCCTCCTGGGTAGAATGCTAGGTGCTGTGGCTGCCATCATTGGACAACCATGAGGTGACAAACATAGGAACAAAAAGTCAATGATAGCTAAAAAGACAACAGGGTGGAAATACAGAAATGGTCTGGATTCTTGTTGGGCCCAACAAGCCACTGAACCACAGAACCATTCAACTCCGGAATCACTGTGTGTGCCAACTGCAACGTTTTTATTGCTTAAGGCACTAGCATTAGGGCTTTTCCTTTCTTGGGCTGAAGGCATTCCTAACTGATTAAGTAAGCCTTCGATAAATGGGAGGTGAATGAATGAATGTAGAGTGAAACCTACTAAAGGTTCAGGAGATTACATCTTTTAAAAAGTCAGGCCTCTAAGAATCTTTCATGTCTGCCAAAACATGCCTATAAATCAGTCTCTGCACTTCTAGAATTATTGACCCATTTCTGTTCACAGCTTAATGGATAAAAAAGTGAACAAACTCATAAAAAGCAATGGAAATGTTCACATACAAAGATGCTGTAGAAATTGATTTTCACATTTTGGAAAAGAGGAGAAAACCGAACTTAAATACTAGGCTCTGACCTCGAAAAGTTTACAAATGCTGTGGCTACTTACAGGCAATTGTAAGCAAAGAGAGGCAGGATGGGGGGTGGGGGGTGGACCTACAGTAGCCAGTTCTCCTGATCATTCTCCCTTTCTAATTTTGAGATCTCAGCTGGGCACGGTGGCTCACACCTGTAATCTCAGCACTTGGGGAGGCCGAGGAAAGTGGATCAAAAATTAACTGGGCATGAGGTGGGCGCCTGTAGCCCCAGCAACTCGGGAGGCTGAGACAGGAGAATTGCTTGATTGAACACAGGAGGCAGAGGCTGCAGTGGGCTGAGATTAGGCCACTGCCCTCCAGCCTGGGCGATAGAGCGAGACTCCATCTCAATAATAATAATAATAATAATTTTGAGATCTCTGACATAGATCTCATTTTTTTCCAGTCCCTATCTCATTCAAGTACTTCCATTCAAGTCAAGATCAAACAGCAACGATTTTTTTCCAAGAAAAACAGCACTGAGCAGCATAAAATATAAGGAAAAGGTATTAAACGGGGAGAGATGCACACTGGCCATGTAGTTCGTCAGCAAGAAAGCAGGATCTTAACCAAGTGCAGATCCTCGGCTAGTTCACCTTTTTATATTTTAACAAAATCATCTCCTTTTACTTAAATAAATGGATGTTATAAAGAAGTTTTATAGCACCAATGGGAAACCAGTACCTTTTGCCAAGAATTGAAGACAAATGGAAACCCAATAAAAGCATAACCTTATTAAATTCTAGCTACTGTTGCCTGCCAACGCTTCTAGACTTGAAGCTTGTTCTCTCTGTTTAAAAAAAAATGGGTGGGCCGGGCGCGGTGGCTCAAGCCTGTAATCCTAGCACTTTGGGAGGCCGAGACGGGCGGATCTCGAGGTCAGGAGATCGAGACCATCCTGGCTAACACGGTGAAACCCCGTCTCTACTAAAAAGTACAAAAAACTAGCCGGGCGAGGTGGCGAGCGCCTGTAGTCCCAGCTACTCGGGAGGCTGAGCCAGGAGAATGGCGTAAACCCGGGAGGCGGAGCTTGCAGTGAGCAGAGATCCGGCCACTGAACTCCAGCCTGGGTGACAGAGCGAGACTCCGTCTCAAAAAAAAAAAAAAAAAAAAAATTGGGTGGGGGGTGAACAAGAAGTGTTAAAAACAGGCTAACATCAAGCTGAGACTTTGTCCTGGGCAAGATCAGGATAGGAAAAAAAAAGGAATTAACTTTTTCCCTGTGTGATTTCACACTGTTTTTTGTTTTGTTTTGTTTTCTTTTTAAAGACAGAGTTTCTTGTTGCCCAGGCTGGAGAGCAATGGCGCGATCCCGGCTCACTGCAACCTCCGCCTCCAGGGTTCAAGCGATTCTCCTGCGTCGGCCTCCTGAGTAGCCAGGATAACAGGCATGCACCACCACGCCCGTCTAATTTTGTATTTTTAGTAGAGATGGAGTTTCTCCATGTTGGTCAGGCTGGTCTCGAACCCCCGACCTCAGGTGATCCATCCGCCTTGGCTTCCCAAAGTGCTAGGATTACAGGCATGAGCCACTGCGCCCGGCCCGATTTCACGCTGTTTAATACCATATTCACGTCCCATCTAAAAGTATCCCTTACACAATCTCACATCATGTTCCCCCTCTGCTTAGAGTAACAGCCCAATTTCTTAGTGCATCCTAAATGGTCCCATACCATCCAGCCCCAGCCCACCACGCGGCTCTCAAATCTCACCCTCTCATTACACTTGCAGCCCCACCATCAGACAGCAAAGGAGGGCTTGGTCAAGGGCCATACATATCCCTCATGTAGAGCTCACCCTTGTAATCTCAGCACTTTGGGAGGCCAAAGCTGGGAGGGTGGCTTGAGGACAAGAGTTCAAGACCAGCGTGGGCAACACAGCAAAACCCTGGTCTCTACAAAAGTGTTTTAAAAATAAAAAATAGCCAGGTATGGTGGTGTGTGTCTGTAGTCCCAGCTCTTAAATACTCAGGAGGCTGAGGCAGGAGGATCGCTTGAGCCCAGGAGTTTGAGGCTATGTGAGCACTGCACTCCAGCCTGGGCAACAGAGCAAGACCCTGTCTCTACAAATAAAATAAAAATAAAAAGTAGCCTGTCAGCACATCAATCACATCAGCAGGTTTTTCTTTCTTCAAACCACTATCTGATATTATCTCGTTAACTTCTTCAAATGTTTAATAACAAAAATAATAACAACAAATACACATGATATTGCAGAATTTTACTTATCAAGTCGAACCCTATAAAAGTGCCAATCTGTAAATAAAAAACGGTGAAATATGGGTAATTCCACTGTGTTCGACCTAATATATCAACTTGTTTGCAGCTCACAACCACCTTATGAAGTAGGTCCCAGATGAAGAAACGGTAAGCACAGACAGGCTGCTTAACTTGCCCGAGGTCACACTGCTAGTAAGTGGCAGAACCAGGATTTGAACCCATGCTCAACACTCCCATCCCACAAAAATGCAAGTTCCATGAAGGCAAACAGTTGTTCACTGCAACGTCACTCCCATTGCCTTATATCACAGAGTACAGGCACGTATGTAGCAAGCTCTCAATAAATACATGTTGAGTGAGCGAGTGAGTGCGTGAGTGAGTGCATGAAAGAATGAATGAATGAATGAATGAATGAATGAATGAATGAATGAATGAATCTCCTTACAATCACTGGTAGATTGCCCAGACCACTCAGAGCAACCAATCAGAAGCCTGCCGGGCCAAGAGGAACAGAGGGAAGGAAGACCTGAGCGGGCAGGTGCCCCAGGGACTCGGGGTGCAGTTGGGGCGTGGCGGCACGCAGGCTCACCTTAAAGTCGCGGCTATGCTGCGGGGTGTACTCCAGGGTCCAGAGGGCCCGCACCAGGTGCGCCAGCTGCTCGGTGACCTCGCCCTGGCCCTGCGCGCCGCGGCCCGCAGGCTGCTCCGGGTCAGGCGAGGGCTCGGGTCGCCCCGCCCGGTACTGGCCCAGCGCCAGGTACTCGGCGAAGAGCTCGGTGTTGCTGAGGCACTGCAGCGTGGCGTTCATGAAGCACGTGTTGCCGTGGTTGCGGAGTCCCGCCACGCCGGGCACTGGCTCGGCGGCGCAAGCCGGCGGCGCGGGAGAGGCGGGCGGCGGCGGGCACGGCGGCGGCGTGGGCGCGGCGGCCGGCCCGGGCGGGAAGCAGCTGCGGAGGCCGCCGCGGTCCGGGGCGGCGCCCTCAGAGCTAAGGTGCGAGAGCGTGGACAGCGTCTTGAGAACGCGGCTCATGAAGCTGCCCACCGAGCGTGCCGAGGAGGGCGAGGAGGGCGAGGAGGGCGCGGCCGGCCCAGACGCCCCGGGGCCCCCGGCGCCGCCGCCAGCGCGGCCGCTCCGGAATAGCCGCTTGCTGAAGGAGCGCTTCTCCTTCCCGCCCGCCGCCGCCGGCGGCCCGGACCCGGGCGCCGTTACCTTGGACATGGCGGCGGCCGCAGACACTCATCACCGCGCCCGCCCGCCCGGCCCGCGGCCCCGCCACGGCCGCCGCCGCATCCCGCGGCGCCGCGCCTCACCGGGCCCGGGGGCTCGACGCCCCACACACCTCAGAGCGCCGCCGAGCCAGCGAGCGAGCGGCGGCCGGCGGGGCGAGCGGGCGCGCGCGCGGTCCGCCCAGCTGGGCCACTCACGTGACGCGCCTCCCAGCGCCGCCCGCCCCGCGCTGAAGCCGCCTCGGCCGCCATATTCACTGTGGGAAGGTAGTTGCCTCCCCAGCTGGACGGGATGCCCGCCGGCTGCGGGCGCGGTCCTGCTGCGTGAAGCCCGAGGGAGGCCATGTCTAGTGTGGGCGCGGTCCAGGCTTGGAGGAAAAGGCTGGGCTCGCGCTAAAAGGTGGATCCCATGGGTGGGTCTCCGTCTTTGCTGATCAGATGGCAGAGGCGGGAACGTGCAGGAATCAGGATGCTGTCAGTTACCAGACCGTGCAAGAGCTGGTGGACATGGCCCCGACAGGTACCGGGCAAGTCAGCCCCGCCTGGCTCCCAAGGGACGTTGCAGATACCTACCGTCTGTGTGCCACCGGAGCGCAGTCACAGAGCCTGGCACGTCCCAGCGGGCTTTTCTTCCCGGCTGCACCTTGGAGTCCCAGCGAAACGATGTTATCATAACTACTTTCCTTTTCATTCCAGCCTTTAAAACCCCGCCGGGCTCTCCCATCATTCATCCATCCAGTCATTCATTCACTCACTCATTCATTCAACAATTACTGGGGATATTATAAAGAATTAAATCTATTAAATTAGAATTAAATGTCATATCCCCAGCGGATCAAACTAACACGGTTTCTACCTGCCCTCTTGCAGCTTACATTCCTAGTGGATGTTTACAATAGCTGTTGTGTTCCACACATTATGCCAAGCATGCAATATTTTCTTTAATCTTTAATTCACCGTCTTTGAGCGTGGTACAATTCTTACCTGATTCAAATCCAAGTTTTATTCACAACCCTATACTTGACCTCTAAACCAAAGGTCACGAATCCACAAATATCACAGGTCACAAACCTACAAATGAGTGAAGAACCTGGTGTTTGAATCATCATATTGACTTTCAAGTGACTTGGCTCTCAGTGTTGGGGGAAATACAGGGAATGATGGGGACTATAGCAAACTTCAAATTAACATCTTTCTAAAGAGGTGGCTGCCACTCAGCTACAGCCGGTTGTTCCCATGTGAGAACAGGAGCTCAGCATTACCAGATCATCTGATGTTTTAAGAGAAGGCAGAAATCCTATTTTTAAACGTTGGTTCCATTAAAAAAAAAAAATAGTGCAGGGAGCAAAAAATAGTACATCTTTGGGATGTCTTTAGTCCAAAATCAACTAGTATATGACCTCCTCTCTGTAGGCTCCCCTCTGCTAAAAGGGCTAGTCTGAGTCCTGAGGCAGAAGAGAGAAATCAGGGAAGGGAGAGCCCTTCCTCCTTTTTAAAACATGAAGGCCACCTTACACCACGTTTCAAAGTAAATGGTTTTTACCTCTGACCTCCCTCCCCATTGTAAGTAGGGCTCTACGATGACATCTCCAGGGTGCTCTGCACTGTCCCTAATCGCCTCCACTCTCCTCTTAGTCAAAATTCTTATCTGGACACCAGGAAGAAAGCCATCTGATTATTCATACTAAAATGTGAAGGCAATGGCTCTCAACTTTTTTGATCCAGACTCAAGTTTGATCCAGACTCAAGGGCCCTTGCCAGAGCTGTTCCCTCTCCTTTGAACCTTTCCTTAGCTAACTTAGAATATTTCTACTTAGCTAACTTCCCTTCATCCTTAAAGTCTCACCTTAGATATCATCCCCTTCAGGAGATGTTCCTTCCACAGGCTCTCTTGGCACCTCTCATTCATGACACTGACTTGACGATACTGCAATTCAGTTTACTATCATCACTTTCACTAATATGTGGGCTTCAACCCAGCAGAGACCCATCTTACTCATTATTGGGTACCCAATAAGGTAGCCATCATATAACAGGTTATTTGGCAACTTTATACCTAAACAATGTTGTGTGTGTGCGTGTGCCTGTGTGTGTGTGTATGTGTGATGGAGTCTCACTCTATCACCCAGGCTGGAGTGCAGTGACAGGATCTCGGCTCACTGCAACCTCCATCTCCTGGGTTCAAGCAATTCTCCTGCCTCAGCCTCCTGAGTAGCTGCGATTACAGGCGTGAGGCACCGCACCTGGCTTCTAAACAATATCTGAACTCTCTGGTGAGATACCTAAGAACTGCCTTTCTAATCTGGGCCCCTCCCACTATTCTAAGCTTACAGGTCTCCACCGAGCCTCAAAGCTTGACGCAGGCTTGAAAAAATTTCTCGTTGGAATGTTCAGATGATCATTCTTAAAGACTCACCTTGAACATTCTGTAGTTAATCTTTCATTGCCCCTCTCTGTACCACCCCTTACCCCCAAGCTCGGGAAACATAAATTAGAAACAACAGTGCAGTGAATATCATCATGACCTATACCTTGTCCATCCTGCAGCTATCTCCTTAGGCTGAAACCTTGGATCAAAGGGTATGCGTATTCCATATTTGACACCTATTGTCAAGCTGACGCCCAGAAAGGTTTTATCCTGCCAGCAATGAATGGGAAACACACATTTCCCAATCCCAAGATACTGTTGAGTTTTCCAGTCTTTTTCACGCTGACAAGTTTGATGAACAAAAGATGGCATATCAATGCCCTTTTTGTTTTTATGAATGAGCTTGAACATCTTGTGCCAGTCTCTCTGCTATCCAACATCTAAACCAACTTCCTTTCTGCAGGGGATGCCAAATTAGGCAGGAAAACTCAAATTCCCATTATGAAAACTGGGTAAGGTGGTGGGGAGCAGGTATTCCCCTTCCTACCCCTGGAAGCTAGAGCCCAGGAAAATGACCTAAAAAAGACCACCGCTGGGTGCAGTGGCTCATGTCTGTAATCTCATCACAGGCAGACAGAGAAAGGAAGAGTTTGAGACCGGGCTGGGCAACATCGCGAGATCCTGTCTCTAAAAAAAATAAATAAATAAGCCTGCTGTGGTGGTGCACTTCTGTAGTCCCAGCTACTCAGGAGGCTGAGGTGCACTTCTGTATGCATTTCTGGGTGAACTTCTGTAGTCCCAGCTACTCAGGAGGCTGAGGCGGGAGGATTACTTGAGCCTAGGAGGTGGAGGCTGCAATGAGCTATGATCGTGCCACTGCCCTCCAGCCTGGGTAACAGAGCAAGACCAACTATATGTTCCTACCTAGACTTTGGCTTTAGAAGTATTGATACAAGGTTCATTGGAGATAATGCAGTGAATTAATGAATCTAGCAGCTATATATTTAGCAGTGTGACAGTACGGTGGTGTACAGTATGGGGGTGGTAGCAGCAAGTGTCCAGCTGCTACTCTAGTGGCAAGTTCTTACTGGTGTCTGCCTCCCTGGGTTTCTGCCCAAGCCTGTTTCTCTGGCTCTGTTCTTTCTGTGAGCTAACCTGATAGGTCTCCTGTAAATTCCTTTATTGGTGAAACAACCAGTGTCAGTTTCTGCTGTTTGCAATCAAGAAAACAACTAGGAATACCTTTTAATTAGCGATTTTATTTTTACTGGTGTGATTTACCTGCACACACCATTTGCCCATTATCCTTTTTGGTGTATTCCTTTATAGATGTTATCTCATAAAAGTTTTTTGTTTGTTTTGTTTTGTTTAGTTTTGTTTTTGAGACAGCGTCTCACTCCATTGCCCAGGCTAGAGTGCAGTGGTGGGCTCTCAGTTTACTGTAACCTCTGCCTCTCGGGTTCAGGCCATTCTCATGCCTCAGCCTCCCAAGTAGCTGGGATTACAGGCATATACCACCACGCCAGGCTAATTTTGTATTATTATTATCATCATTATTATTATTTTGAGACAAAGTCTTGTTCTGTTGCCAGGCTGGAGTGCGGTGGTACGATCTCAGCTCACTGCAACCTCTGCCTCCCGGGTTCAAGCGATTCTCCTGCCTCAGCCTCCCGAGTAGCTGCGACTACAGGCACGTGCCACCACGCCCAGCTAATTTTTGTATTTTTACTAGAGACAGAGTTTCACCATGTTGGCCAGGATGGTCTCGATCTCTTGACCTCGTGATCCGCCCACCTCGGCCTCCCAAAGTGCTGGGATTACAGTTGTGAGCCACTGCGCCTGGCCAAATTTTTGTATTTTTAATAGAGACAGGGTTTCACCATTTTGACCAGGCTGGTCTCGAGCTCCTGACCTCAAATGATCCGCCCGCCTTGGCCTCCGAAAGTGCTGGGATTACAGGCATGAGCCACCATACCAGGTCCATAACATTATTTTCTATACAAATTATTTATCAGTCTATACTATTCCCTGCTTTCAACCATGTTTACAGTGTTTTCATATCATATAGAGAACCTGAATTATTATTATTTTTATTTTATTATTATTTTTGAGACAGGGTCTCACTCCCTCATCCAGACTGGAGTGCAATGGTGCGATCATGGCTCACTGCAGCCTTGACCTCCCCGGGCTCAAGCAATCCTCCCACCTGAGCCTCCTCAGTAGCTGGGCTTACAAGTGTATGCCACTATGCCCAGCTAACTTTTTGTATTTTTAGCAGAGATGGGGTTTCACCACGTTCCCTAGGCTGGTTGCAAACTCCTAGGCTCAAGCCATCCACCCGCCTCAGCCTCCCAAAGTGCTAGGATTACAGATATAAGCCACTAAGCCCAGCCTAAATTATTTTATATAGTGAAATAGATGAGTCCTTTTCATAAAGATTTACAATCTTTTTGACATACTTAGCCTTCTCCCACTTTGAGATCATAAGAATATTCATCTGTATTTTAGTTCAGTGCAGTTCTTGTTTTTTTTTTTCTTATTAATATGCTCTCCATCTGGAATTTATTTTTGCATGAGAAATGAGATAGGGATCTTGCCTCTTCCCCACCCTACATGGCTAGCCAATTGTCTCAGCACTATTTTTAAATATAATTTTCCTACTATTTTAAAATGTTGCTTTTATCACCTATTAAATGCCCCATACATTTAAGATTTTTAAAAATTCTGTTGTATTCCATTGATAAGTCTCTGTATTCCAGGATAACATAGGTTTAGAATATGCTGAAATGTTTGATAGAGCATTATCTCCTAGTATTTTATTATCTATCTGTTTGCTTAATCTCTCAAATGAATTTAATCTTTTAGGGGTGTTAATTTGTATAGATTAAGTTAGGGAAAACTGGCATCACCACAATATTTATCTTCTATATCTGAGAAAAAAGTATGTCTTCAAAAAATTATACAAGGGCTTTTAGTACCCCTCCGAGTACTACAGTTTCCTCCCGTAGGTCTTGCATAATACTAATAAGTTTATTCCTATTGGTTGCTATTATGAATGGGATATTTTATGTCATTACATTTTCTGTTGTTTGTTTGTCTACAGGAAAAAAGTTATTTTTATAACCAGTCACCTTGATGTACTTTAGTTCTTTCTCATAATTTTCAGTAGATTCTGTTGAGTTTTTCAGGAATTTATATCAACATATGAGATAAAAACCTTGCCACTTTGTTTATAATACTTGTACCTCATCTTTTTTTTCTCTTGTTTAATTGCCCTTCCAGAATTTTGTCTGTAATAATAAGGAGAGTAGGAAAGCCTGCATTGTTTCTGCCATTAATCACATTTCATCCAGTGCTTTACCATTAAGCATGCTTGCTTTTGGCTTGAGATATATATTATTTATTGCATCAAAGTGGTATCCATTTATTCCTACTTCAGGAAGGGTTATTATCAGGAATTGGTCTTGAATTTTATCAGATGCCTTCTGGACATCAACAGAGATGAGCCTTTGCACTTTTCTCCTTTGACTTTTATATCCATCGTAATTTCTTAGTTACAAACAACACAAATGACTTTTGCTAACTTAAGCAGAAAAGGAGATCTTTAGAAGGATATCAACAGCTCACATAACTGTTAGAAAAGCTTCAGAATCAGACTTAGGAAACCAAGGAAGACAGTACATAGCCAGAACTCTGCTCCAGAAAATGCTGCTTAAGATGTCACCACTGGCGCCATCGGTGAAGCTGGCACCACCTTCAGACAGTGGTAGCTGCACCACTTGCCTCTTAGTTCTGCTGTAGCCACTATGCAACCTTGAAGAACTTCCAAATGTCTCTGAACTTTTGCTTTCCTACCTGATATAGTTTAGATATTTTTCCCCTCCAAATCTTATGTCGAAATGTGATCCCTGGCCGGGTGCGGTGGCAGACGCCTGTAATCCCAACACTTTGGAGGCCAAAGGTGGGAAGATTGCTTGAGCCCAGGAATTTAAGACTGGCCTGGGCAACATAGAGGGACCCCATCTGTACAAAAAAATAAAAATAAAAAATAGCCAGGCATGGTGGTGCACATCTGTAGTCCCAGCTACTTGGGAGGCTGAGGTGGGAGAATCACCTGAGCTCAGGCAGTCAAGGCTGCAGTGAACTGTGATCATGCTGCTGTACTCCAGCCTGGGTGACAGAGCAAGACCCTGTCTCAAAAAAGAAGAGAATCGAAGAGATGAGAAGGGAAGGGAAGATGGGAAGGGAAAGGAAGGAAATGAAATGATGTGATGTGATGGAAGAGGGAATGGAGGGAAGGAATGAAAAGGAAAGAAAGAAAAGAAAATAAAAAAGAAAAGAAAAGGAAGGAAGAAGAAGGAGGAGGAAGGAAAGAGGAAGGAATGGAATGGAGGGAATGGAAGGGAGGGAAGGGGAAGGAAGGAAGGAAGGGGGAGGGAGGGAGGGGAGGGGAAGGAGGAGGGAGGGGAGGGGAAGGAGGGAGGGAGGGGAGGGAAGGAGGGGAGGGGAGGGGAGGAGAGGGTCCCTGATGTTGAAGGTGGGTCCTAGTGGGAGGTGTTTGGGTCGTGGGAGCAGACCCCTCATGAATGGCTTGGTGCAGTCCTCGAAGTAATAAGTGAGTTCTCACTCTGTTGGTTCACAGGAGATCCAATTGTAAAAAGAGGCTGGCACCTCCTCCCTTCTTTCTTGCTCCCTCTCTCACCATGTGACACGGCTGAGTCCCTTTAACTTCAGCCATAAGTGGAAGCACCAGACTGGCGTGGTGCTTCTTGTACAGCCTGCAGAACCATGAGCCAAAAGAAACTCTTTTCTTTGTAAATTACCCAGTTTTGGGTATTCCTTTATAACAATGCAAAATGGGCCAATATAATACCTTTAGCGTTCTAAGTTCAAAATGAAGCATCCATTTGGTTGGGCTAGGTCCTAGGTCTGTCACCAGCAGCTGGAAGGTAGGGAAGGAACCACCATCTTCCTCCAGCTTCCATAGTGGGAGACAAAGCTGCCTCTCATCTGTCTTGAGGTTCCCCCAAAACGGGAGATTACTCAATGCAGGACAGTCAAAATAGACAAACGTCCACTACATCTCATTAATGTGGTATGTCATATTGATAACATTAAATTGTTGCTTTATCTATTTACTAAATTTATGTTTTGAAACAGGGTCTTGTTCTATTGCCCAAGCTGGAGTGCAGTGGCACAATCATAGCTCATAGTAACCTCAAACTCCTCCTGGGCTCAAGTGATCCTGCCATCTCAGCCTCCCAAATAGCTGGGACTACAGGTGTGTACCAGCCTGGGCAACATGGCCAAACCCTGCCTCTATTAAAAATAAAAAATAAAAATTAGCTGGGTGTAGTGGTGCATGCCTATAATCCTAGGTACTCAGGAGGCTGAGGCATGAAAATTGCCTGAACCTGGGAGGTGAAGCTTACAGTGAGCCAAGATCGTGTCACTATACTCCAGCCTGGGCAGCAGAGTGAGATTCCGTCCCAAAATAAATAAATAAATAAAAATAAATGAATAAATTTTGGAGGGACACAATTCAGTCTGTAACACTGACATGTTAGGGACTCTGTGAAGAGTTAAAGAAAGAGGAAAGAAACACGAAAAGTGGCTCAACAAAGACAGGTTTATTTTGGAGAATAAATCTAAGAGGGGCTTCTGGTTGATTTCTGTCAGGAGCGCTCTCTCTTACAGACTAAGAGTATTTTTCGGTTTTAGGGTGAGAGAGCTTATAACAGGTTTGCAGGGCAGAAGTTTATGGTGGGGTTGGAATGTCTTTGGTCGGGAGGTTATCTTGGGGCTAACATCTCTCTGGTCAGAGGGGAGGTTATCTCGGGGCTGGCATGTCTCCGGTCGAGGAGGGGTTTGGAATGTTTCTGGTCAGAGATGTCATTTGTGGTTTATGTTCATGCTGACCTTAGCCATTAGGTTGATGCCCTTTAGAATAAGGCAGTTTTTGATCAAGGGGAACTATAGAATGGCAGTGCTTATCCAAGATGGCGATGTTCCTGCTCTGTCAATGTGCATGCTGTTGGCTTCCTCTCTGCAAGTATTTGAGAGCTACAGTTCTCAATACTGCTAATATCTTCACCTGACTTCCAGCTTTTTGAAACCTCTTGACATCTCTCTGCTGGATTGTCTGTTATTAACCTGACAGCATTCCCTCCCTCTTCTACAGTGTTCTCTGCATCACAGAATTACATTTTCAAGAATCTCTTTCTTAGAGATTGCCAATGAGAGGTACTTGCAAAGATTTGGAAGACAAAAGAAAAAGCTGTTCTTTGGCAGCAGCTGTGGGCAGACTGGATGAATAGAACTGCAGACCTGAGGTCTTATTGGCTTCCAGGTACGCTGTTGCAAATGATGCATCTCAGGGCTGTGGGTCGCCAAGAAGACAGTAACTTAGTCCTCACAGAGCTCTTGAGCAGAGATGAGATGAGGGAGACGTGAGTGAGAGAGGGTTGTGCAAGTGCAGGATTGGATGTTGTTTTTATTAAAAATTCAGACATTTTGTTGATCATGGGTTTTTTTTTCACATTGTTTGTTTTTAAAAAATATTGCATTGAAATGTTAATTAGCTGGATTGGTTCTTTCTGCAATGCGTGCATAGATCAAAACATCACATGGTACTCCGTAAACACATAATTATTCCTTGTCAATGAAAAAAATTTTTTGTTTGATGGGCATGGTGGCTTGAGCCTACAGTCCCAGCTACTTGGGAGGTTAAAGTGGGAGGATTGCTTAAGGCCAGGAGTTGGAGACCAGCTTGGGCAACATAGCAAGACCCCTCACCTCTATAAATAAATAAATAATGCTTAAAAATATACTCCATGGCTGGATGCAGTGGTTCACGCCTGTAATCCTAGCACTTTGGGAGGCCGAGATGGGTGGATCACTTGAGGTCAGAAGTTCGAGACCAGCCTGGCCAACATGGTGAAACCCTGACTCTACTAAAAATGCAAAAATTAGCTAGGTGTGGTGGTGGGTGCCTGTAATTCCAGCTACTTGGGAGGCTTAGGCAGGAGAATCACTTGAATTCGAGAGGCGGAGGTTGCAGTGAGCCAAGATCATGCCACTGCACTCCAACCTGGGGGACAGAGTGAGACTCTGTCTCCAAAAAATATACACATATATATATATTTTACATATATATGTAAAAAATATATATGTATATATATGTATATACATATACACATATGTATGTGTATATATATTGCACTAAAATATTCTTTGATGCCCCCTTAAAACTTGTACCTGAGAAGACTGCCTCACTAGTCCTACTCCAGTCCCAGCCCAGCCCTTAAAAGATCCACAGAGTTTCCATGGGAGGTGGTGAGATTCACTCACTTCAGTGCTATCGTCTAAGACTGGTGGCAGTGGCTTGCCTGCCCTTCATTTCCCCAGCCTTCCAATGGTGGGGTAAGCCTGAAATTCCCCATATTCAAACCTTTCCTACTTGAAATATACAAGTTGGTTTCTGCTTTTCCAACGGAACCTTGACTTACACAATCCCTCATTGACTGGGTTCTCCTCTTCTGAGCTCTCTGTTGTGGATCTACATCTTTTTTACTCTTTTACTCTGATTTTAGTAAACTTCTGGTGTGGAGCAGAAGAAAACTGATATGTTTAACTGACACCAGCTTTCTAAAAATCCCTCCTCTACCCTCAAATTTCGTTTCTAAAGTTTTGAATTCAATTACACATTATCCATTGCATTATAAACATGATCACTGACAGCATCTTCTAAATTTTTGTTTTTGTCCAGGTAATCTTCAGCACTCTATACCAAGTCCCCATGAGGTCCTTTTATTTATTTATTTATTTATTTATTTATTTATTTTTTTAAGACAGAGTCTCACCCTGTCGACCAGGCTGGAATGCAACGTAACAATCTCGGCTCACTGCAACTTCTACCTCCCAGGTTCAAGCTATTCTTCTGTCTCAGCCCCCCAAGTAACTGGGATTACAGGTGTGTGCCACCATACCTGGCTAATTTTTTGTATTGTTAGTAGAGACGGGGTTTTGCCATGTTGACCAGACTGGTCTTGAACTCCTGAGCTCAGGCTCAGGTGATCCGCCTGTCTTGGCCTCCCCAAGTACTTGGATTACAGGCATGAGCCACCGTGCCCAGACTAAAGATTTGATAGAAGAAGTTTAAATTGAAAAGAAGAGTTGGAAAATAAACTTGTAGAAATCTCCTAAAAAGTAGAATAAAAAAGCAAACAGATGCAAAGAAAAGAGAAAATCATAATAAAATTAGATAATTAATTCATTGAACGTTAATAATCACCTGGCAGGAGTTATGCAAGAAGAGCGGTAATCTCCATCAGAAAATAATAGAAGAAAATGTCCAGAACTGAAGAACATGAGTGTCCAGATTAAAAGCATCCAGCACAATGTGTTTTTGAAAGACCCATGCCAAAGCATGTCATTGTTAGGTTGGTGCTATAGTAATGGCAAAACCGCAATTCATTTTGCACCAACATAATAGGAAATTTTAGATCACCAAAAACAGATATATCTTTGAAATGTCTATAATGAAAAAGCACAGGCCACAGAGTTACATTAAAAAGTAACATTGGGAGGCTGAGGTAGGTGGATCACTTGAGGCCAGGAGTTTGAGACCAGCCTAGCCAACATGGTGAAACCCTGTCTTTACAAAAATAAACAAAAAATCAGCTGGGCGTGGTGGCGCGCCTGTAGTCCCAGCTGCTTAGGAAACTGAAGCATGAGAATCACTTGAACCCAGAAAGCAGAGGTTGCTGTGAGCCGAGATGGCTCCACTGCACTCTAACTCAGAGTAAGACTGTCTCAAAATAAATAAATAAGTAAATAAATAAATGTGACAATCAGAAAAAAGACAATCAGAATGTCCTCAGACTTTTAAAAGCAACACAAGAAGCAAAACACAATGAAGTAATGCTTTCAAAATAAGAAGGAAATATTATTTCCAATACGGAATTCTATTCCCAAACTATCAATCAAGTGTGAGGGTGGAATAAAGGCATTTTCATGCGTTGTCTCAAAAAATGTACTTCTTATGACTTCTTTGTCAGGAAGCTATTGGAAAATATGGTCAACCAAAATGAAAGATTAAGCCATAAAGATTGGCAGGAGAGCCAGGATACAGAAAACATAACACAGAGAGAGGCCACAGAAAATTCCAGAATGCTTGGAGAACAACCAGTTCAGACTGAGTAAACTTATAGGAGGCCCTAGGAGAGATATGTCCAGGGAGGGAATTAAAAGAGAAATTTGATGTGCCTGATCACATGAAAAAAATATTTTTAGCAGAATTTTGCAATTCTGTTGGAGAGCTTAGAAAAAATTAGAGACAGCAGACAGGCACGGTGGCTCACGCCTGTGATCCCAGCACTCTGGGAGGCTGAGATGGGCAGATCACCTGAGGTCAGGAGTTCGAGACCAGCCTGACCAACATGGAGAAACCTCGTCTCCACTAAAAATACAAAATTAGTCAGGCTTGGTGGCACAAGCCTGTAATCCCAGCTACCTGAGGTGGAGGCAGAATTGCTTGAACCTGGGAGGTGAAGGTTGCGGTGAGCCGAGATCGTGCCATTGCACTCCAGCCTGTGCAACAAGAGCAAAATTTCATCTCAAAAAAAAAAAAGAAAAAGAAAAAGAAAAGAAAAGAAAGAATTAGAGATAGTGACAGAGAAAACTGAGCATACAAAAACAAGAAGCCATAATTCCAAGGAAAATACAGAAGCTGACCAAAAGAGAAAATGTAATCATAGTACTTGGCACGGATCAGTAGGGAATAATATTTGCATAGTCATAATAACGTAGAACATTAAATAAAAACTGTGCCTTAACCATATTGAGAGAATGGTAGGAGTACATGGCGCCATGAAACTGCTAAATCCTTTTCTATGTTGTGGCTGACATTGCTGGTTTCCCACCTAATATCTTTTCTCCTCTTATGATTTACCAATAGAACATTGATTCTGTTTGGAGCAGCAATGTACCTAATTTTAAAATCTCATTTTCAGCCAGGCACAGTGGCTCACACCTGTAATTCCAGTACTCTGGGAACCCCAAGCAGGCAGATGACTGGAGGCCAGGAATTCAGGACCAGCCTAGGCAACATAGTGAGACCCTGTCTCTATTTAAAAAAAAAAAAAAAAAAAAAAAAAAAAAAAAAAGCTGGGTGTGGTGGCATATGCCTGTAGTTCCAGCTACTTAGGAGGCTGAGGCAAGAGGATCACTTGAACCCCAGAGTTAGAGGCTGCAGTGAGCCAGTCACTCAAACCCAGTGATTGCACCACTGCACTCCAGCCTGAATGATGGAGTGAGCCCCTGTCTAAAAATAAAATTAAATTAAATTAAAAATTTAAAAATCCCAGTTTGCCTTCTAATGACTGAAATAGAACAGAAATCTGTAGTGACTTCTGAGAAAGTTTTTCTTTCTTGATCTCAGTGCTATCTTTTCCACCTTGTCACTTGCTGCTTCTTCCTCTTGGGAAAGGGTATTCCAGGCTTGGGGATGCCATAGTCATTTTGTGACCCTGACGATGAAAACCACATGCTGAAGATGGAGAAGCCACGGAAAACAAGAGGCTGATTCTTGATGACATCCTTGAACAGCTGCACTAATTCCAATGTATTAGTAACACACAAGTAGAAAATAAAATTAAAGACTGGGTGTGATAAGTCACACCTGAAATTCCAATAATTTGGGAGTCCAGAGAGGGAGGACTGCTTGAGGCCAGGAGTTCAAGACCAGCCTGGGCAACATAGCGAGACTCCTATCTCAACAACAACAACAACAAAAATTAAAAATCAGTGAGGCGTGGTGGCTGGTGCCTGTAATCCCAGCTACTTGAGAGGCTGAGATGGGAGGATCACCTGAGCCCAGGAATTCAAGGCTGCAATGAGCCATGATTGTGCCACCACACTCCAGCATGGGTGACAGGACAAGATCCCATCTCTAAAAGAAAAAGAAAAAGAAAATGAAGGCCGGGCGCGGTGGCTCAAGCCTGTAATCCCAGCACTTTGGGAGGCCGAGATGGGCGGATCACGAGGTCAGGAGATCGAGACCATCCTGGCTAACACGGTGAAACCCCGTCTCTACTAAGAAATACAAAAAAAAATAGCCGGGCGAGGTGGCGGGCGCCTGTAGTCCCAGCTACTCCGGAGGCTGAGGCCGGAGAATGGCGTGAACCCGGGAGGCGGAGCTTGCAGTGAGCTGAGATCCGGCCACTGCACTCCAGCCTGGGCTACAGAGCGAGACTCCGTCTCAAAAAAAAAAAAAAAAAAAAAAACACAATCATTTGTAACAATAGCAAAACTCATCAAATACTTAGAAATAAATCTGACAAGAAACATGTAAGACTCCTGCACTGAAAACTACAAAACATTGCTGATAGAAATTAAGAAGCCCTAAATAAATGGAAAGATATACCACGTTCATGGTTAGATGACTCAATATTGTAAAAATGTCAGTTCTCACAAAATTGATCTGTAGATTCAGCACATTCTCTATCAAAATAGCAGCAAGCTCATTTTTTAATGTATGGAATTTGACAAGCTAATTCTAAATTTTATGAGGACATGCAAGATACCTAGAATAGACAAAATAATCTTGAAGAATGAGAACTTACACTACCAGAGATCAAAACTTTATATTAAAAAACTTATCTTCATTACTTTGTTGATCTCTACTCTTTATTATTTTCTTCATTCCAACTGATTTGGGTTTAATTTACTGTTCTTGTTCTAGCTTGAGATGGAAGCTTAGATCATTGGTTTTCAATTTTTTTAAATGTACCTTTTCATTTTGAAATAATTATAAGAAGTTATAAAATTAGTACATAGAGTTTCTTTTCTTGGTGTGTTTTTGTTTTGTTTTGTTTTGTTTGTTTGAGACAGGGTCTCACTCTGTCACCCAGGCTGGAGTTCAGTGGCCCCAATCTTGGCTCACTGCAGCCTCAACCTCTCTAGATCAAGCAATCCTCTTGCCTCAGACCACTGAGTTGATGGAACTACAGGTGTACACCACCATGCCTGGCTAGCTTTTGTACTGTTTTGTAGAGATGGATCTCCCTATGTTGCCCAGGCTGGTCTTGAACTCCTAGGCTCAAACGATTCACCCACCTTGGCCTCCCAAAGTGCTGGAATTACAGGTATGAGCCACTGTGCCTGGCCCTCATAGAGTTTCTTGAGCCCTTCACTCAGCTTCTCCTTATGGTGACATCTTACATAACTAAAGCAAAATGTCAAAACTAGGAAATTGACATTAGTACACAATTATTGACTAGACTACAGATTTTATTTCACCAATTTTAACATGCATTCATTTATGTGTGGGGTGGGGAGGGGTGTCTGTGCAATCCAAACTCATGTATAGATTAATGTAACCATACCACAATCAAGATACAGAACTGGTCTATCATCATAAAGCAACTCCCTCCTGCTGCCCCTCTATATTTCCATCCATATGCTTTTATCCCAGTCCCTGTCCCTTAGCCACCACCAGTCTGTTCTCCATCTCTATAGTTTTGTCAGTTTGAGAATGTTATGTAAAGGGAGACGTGGTACATAACCTCTTAACATTGACATTTTTTCACCAAGCACAATGAAAAAGTTCGTCCAAGTCATTGCATGTATCAATATTTCATTCTTTTTTATTGCTGAGTAGTACTCCATTGTATGAATGAACCAGAGTTTGTTTAATCATTCACCCACTGAAGGACATTCCTTTTATTCTCAGTTTGTGTCTATTAAAATAAAGCTGTTATGAACATTGATGTACAGGTATTTAACATGCACTCATTTATGTATGCGTTAAATAGACAGATATTTGTCTGAACATAAGTTTCTATTTTTATGGGGAAAATGCCCAAGAATGCAATTGCTAGGTTTTGTGGTTAAGTATATGTTTAGTTTTACAAGAAACTCCCAAACTATTTTCCAGAGTGGCCATGCCATATGACGTTCCTACCAATCTCTCAATATATAAGAGATGTAGTTTCCCTGCATCCTTGCCAGGAAATATTCTTTTAAAATATATCCATCAAGGCCAAGTGCAATGGCTCACACTTGTAATTCCCCCACTGTGGGAGGACAGGGTGGGAGGATCACCTGAGGTCAGTAGTTCAAGACCAGCCTGGCCAACATGGTGAAACCCCATCTCTACTAAAAATACAAAATTAGCCAGGTGTGGTGGCACATGCCTGTAATCCCAGCTACTTGGGAGGCTGAGGCAGGAGAATCGCTTGAACCTGGGAGATGGAGGTTCCAGAGAGCCAAGATTATGCCACTGCACTCCAGCCTGGGCAACAAGAGTGAAACTCCATCTAAAACACAAACAAACAAATAAACAAACAAACAAAAAATATATGCATTAGAGTTATAAATTTCCACCTGAGCCTACTTAGTTGTTTAAGTCACGATTAATCTGGGCTCCTAATACTCAGAGCTGACTGTAATCTTAATTGATTGCAGCCTGTCCAACCCCAGAGGGTCACCAATAACATCATGATCTAGTGCTTTAGAAAATACAATTTGAAGGCTTCTATTAAATATCTTGAATTAAATCGCAGGGGTAAACCTGATTAGCATGGTCTGGAGAAAACCTGGAATCTCTTCAAAGATGCTCTTTTCACTTTAAACTTTAAACATTTTTTTTTGCATAATTATATCATATTTTCATGAAAACTTGCCATCTAAATGGGATAAGGAAAAATATCTATAGACCAAAAAGTATTGGAAATATTGTGAGACCGTTAAAAAGAATAAGATACCTCTTTATGGATTTATAGGGAAAGATTACCATAATTTATAGTTACATGAAAAAAAATTACAGAAAAATATAAGCCCACTTAGGTCATATATGTAGTTTTCTATATTTATATAACAATTTTTAAGCCTAAAAGAATACACAAAATTGTTAACAATGAGGTGAGATTTTTGTGTCTGAGGTGAGTGATTATTGAGCAAAATTTTAATATTTAAATATTGCTTACTATGTTATTAAGCAAAATTTAAGTACATTTCAAAGTTTTGAAAAAGAGACAGTCCTTAAACCATTAATACCTTTTCAAATAGCAGAATTCCCTCCTGCTAGTTTAAGTTGATTATTTACCAAAAGATGCTTAAGAACATTGAAAAAGGTCAATCAATCATTGGGTAAGCTATTGATCAGACCATGGAGCAACAGATTATCTTCATCTGTAAATGAATAAAAAAACCTAGAAATGTACATATTATGTCATTGATACTGCCACATGGCATATTTTATACAGTATAGATATTTATATTACACATATTACCATATATGTTATTCTACTTCTTACTTTCTAAACTTTTTATTATGAAGTTTTATAAGTATACGAAAAAGCTGGCAGGGTGCGCTGGCTCATGTCTGAAATCCCAGCACTTTGGGAGGCCAAGGCAGGCAACTGCTTGATCCCAGGAGTTCTAGAGCAGCCTGGGCAACATGGAGAAAACTTCCCTCTACAAAATATACAAAAATTAACTGGGCATGATGGCATGCACCTGTAGTCCCAGCTACTCAGGAGGCTGAGGCAGGAGGATCACTTGAGCCTGGGAGGCAGAGGTTGTAGTGAGCTGTGATCATGCCACTGCACTCCCAGACTGGGCAACAGAGCACAACTCTGTCTCCAAAAAAAAAAAAAAAAAAAAAAAAGGAAGAAAAGAAAGAAAAAGAAAGAAAGAAAGAGGGAGAGAAAGAAAGAGGGAGAGAAAGAAAGAGGGAGAGAGAGAAAGAGAGAGAAAGAAAGAGAGAAAGAAAGAAAGAGAAAAGAAAGAAAGAAAGAGAAAGAAAGAAAACTGAAAGAATCGTATGTTGAACATCTGTTCTTCTTTTTTTAATCCAATACAAACAGACAAAATCTCTGCTCTCGTAGAGCTTAAATTTAGTGAATGTTAGCTTACAGCTTACTTTTTTTTCCTCCAGAGCCTAAACTGACTAGCCCATGTTTTCAACCTGAGTACTGGCTCTCTTCCTGCTAGAAAAGCTCCAAGTTCAATTGGATTCTATTAAGGTTTGGTCTAGCAATTATCCACCTTTATCAATGTTTTTCAGTGTTTTTGTTTTTGTTTTGTTTTGTTTGTTTTTTGTTTTTGAGATGGGGTCGCACTCTGTTGCCCAGGCTGTAGTGCAGTAGTGCAACCTTTATCAATGTTTTTCAATGTTTTTGTTTTTGTGTTGTTTTGTTTGTTTGCTGTTTTTGAGATAGGGTAGCACTCTGTTGCCCAGGTTGGAGTGCAGGGGTGCAATCACAGCTCATTGCAATCTCCACCTCTCAGCCTCCCAAAGTGCTAGGACAACAGTGCCTGGCCTGTCAGTGTTCCTAAGTGCAAGGAATCTGCACACCCAGGACCCAGTAAAAATGAAATAAAATGAAGGAGCCGAGCCTGTTGTTCAAAAATTTCTAAAAATTTCAAGACAGTAAAGCATCAAACCAAGCCCAAGGTCCTTCAAAGCATGGGGCCTGGGACAACTGCACAAGTCATATACCCATGAAGCTGGTCCTGTGCCTATCATTCATAACCAAATTCTAGCCCACGTAGAATATACAAATTGTAATATAACTGTCTCTGACTGGCCCATTCAACCCTCCAGCCTGCATTTCCATTGTCTGAGACAACCTCTTTCTCAAGCATAGTCTTCTGGAGACAGAGGAGACAACCGTAACCCAAATCAGAACTGGTTCTGTTATTTTACTCACTTGTTCACTCACAAAATGTATGTTGAGCTCCCATTGTGTGCCAGGCACTGTTCTTCACACTGAGGATAGAACAGTGAACAAAAGACAGAAATGCCTGCTCTGGAGGAGCCTGCATTCTAATGCAAAAAGACAGACGACAAACAAGTAATAGACACAGTGTATCAGACAGAAATTGATGCTATGCGGAAAGACAAACATCACATGTTCTCGCTTATTTGTGGAATCTAAAAATTAGAACAATTGAACTCATGGACATAGAGAGTAGAGGAATGGTTACCAGAGACTGGGAAGTGTGGTGGGGTGCGATGGTTAATGGGTACAAAAAAAATAGAAAGAATGAATAAGACCTATTATTTGATTGCACCACAGGGTGGCTAAAGTCAAGAATAATTTTTTTTGTTGGGACAGGGTCTCACTCTTGCCCAGGCCGGAGTGCAATGGCACAATCTCGACTCACTGTAACCTCTGCCTCCCAGGCTCAAGTGGTCCTCCTGCTTCAGCCTCCTAAGTAGGTGGGATGACAGGTGTGTGTCACCACACCTGGCTAATTTTTGTATTTTTAATAGAGACAGGATTTTGCCATGTTGCCCAGGCTGGTCTTATACTCCTGAGCTCAAGCGATCCACCTGCCTCTGCCTCCCAAAGTGCTGAGATTAGAGGCCTGAGCCACTGCACCCCGCCTAAAGTCAATAATAATTTAACTGTACATTTAAAAATAAAGAGTGTCATTGGATTGTTTGTAACTCAAATGATAAATGCTTGAAGGGATGGATACTCCATTCTCCATGATGTGTTTATCTCACATTTCATGCCTGTATCTAAACATCTCATGTACCCCATAAATATATGCACCTACTATGTACCAACAAAATTAAAAATTACATAAAAATAAAAAAGAAGTGTTAGAAAATAAAGAAACCTATCCCATAGATGTAAATTATTAGAAATACATATATATATATACTTAAAAGCAAAAAAAAAAATTTTAAAGAAAGAAAATTGGCATTATGGAGAAAATAAAGCTGAAAAGGGGAACAAAAGACAATGTACATGGGGTTGAAATTTTAAATAGCGTGGTTGTGAATAAATAGCAATGGTCCCTTGCTGGGAGGGTGACTGTTGAGCAAAGATCTGAAGGAGGTGAAATAGGGAGCCAGGCAAAAATCAGGAGGGACAGCATTACAGCCAGAGCAGAGCCAATGCCAAAGGTTTTGAGAAAGGAACGTACCTGGATAAGTGTGTAAAACACCAAGGAGACCAGAGTGGCTAGAGGGGAATAAACACGGGGTGAATAGTGGGATGCAAGGTTTGAGTGGCAACGGGTTTAGTAGTACCAAGATAGGAACAGCACTGGGTGGTCACAGGAGGATGGAAAAACCCAAACAACAGCTCAAACAAGAACTAGGCAAAGAAACCACAGGATAACCGAAAACCCAAAAGAAGGGAGAGAAAATGGCCAAAACCCCGGTCAGGATGACGTGCCCATGACTCTTCCAGGCAAACACATAGGCAGTAATTGGGGTCCCTGAAATTCCCTCCTTTTGCAGAATACCTACTGATTATTCCAGCCCCTAATTGAAGAGATACGCATAGAATTAGAAACCCAAACTCCATCATGTGAGATTCATTCTCCCAAGCACGCCTGCCCTTCTCTCTTGTGTGTGTTCCCACTTTGCAATAAAAGCTTCTTGCTTCATTTTGACTCATCCCTGAATTTTTTCTTCTGACAGTGTAAAGAATCTGGCCAGTGGCTGGGACTGAGGCCTCACCGGCATCAGGAGACCTTCCTGAGCCTTCTGGCAACGTTGCTAAATCATGCAAGTCTCCAGGATAGACCATATGACAGGCCACAAAACAAGCCCAACCAAGTACATTTAAAAGACTGAAGTCATGCAATGCTGGAGGTCTGTAATGGGATGCTCATCTCCCATGAAATGCCATTCACAATTTTGGAGTGAATACGGTAAGAAGGATGAAGGAGTGAAAGGGACATTCTCCAGCCAGCCTATTCAGTCTGCATGGATGAGCGATATCATGGTCACATTACCTTTAGAACTGGACATGTAAAATGTTTTTCTTTTTTCTTTTTTTTTTGAGATAGAGTGTAGCTCTGTCACCCAGGCTGGAGTTCAGTGGCACCATGTCGGCTCACAGCAACCTCTGCATCCTGGGTTCAAGTGATTCTCCTGCCTCAGCCTCGCAAGTAGCTGAGACTACAGGCACTCACCACCACGCCAGGTTAATTTTTGTAGTTTTAGTAGAGGTGGGGTTTCACCATATTGGTCAAACTGGTCTCGAACTCCTGACCTCAGGTGATCTGCCTGTCTCAGCTTCTCAAAGTGCTGGGATTACTGGCATGAGCCACCACGCCCAGCCAATTCTTGCTGTTATGGATAGCTATGTTCTATAAAGTTGCCACAAACACTGACTTAGTGAATACTGAACCATTCCTTGTTCTTCTTCTTCTTTTTTTTTTTTTTTTTGGCCAGGTTTCAAAAACTCGCTTTATTCCAATGTGAAATGAAGACGCAACGGTATAAAACCAAGAAAAGTTATTGATCAACTGTTGTGGGGAAAAGAAAGAGAGATCAGCCTCTTACTGTGTCCAAATAGAAAGAAGTAAACATAAGAGACTCCATTTTGTTCTGTATTTGAGATGCTGTTAATCTGTGACCCTACCCCCAACCTTGTCCTTGCTAGAGACATGTGCTGTGGTGACTCAAGGTTTAATGGATTTTGGGCTGTGCAGGATGTGTCTTTGTTAAACAAGTGCCTGAAGGCAGCTTGCTGGTTAAAAATCCTGTCTGTCCCTGGGCAATGGAACATCTCTGTGTGAGAACCGATTGTATGCTCTGTTTACTGAGATAGGAGAAAACTGCCTTACGGCATAAGGTGGGACTTGCTGATGGGACTTGCTGGAGCAATGCGGCTAAGAGGTTTCTGGAGATGTTTGCATATGTGTATCAAGGCACAGCATTTTCCTTTGAACTTACCCATGTCACAGATATCTTTATCCATATGTCTTACTGCTAATTTTCTCCCTAAAGTGATCCTGTTGTCCTGCCACTCCCTTGTCTTTAAGATGGTAAAGATAATTATCAATAAATACTAAGGGAACTCAGAGACCGGTGGCCGGCGTGGGTCCTCTGTAAGCTGAGCGCCGGTCCCCTGGGCCCACTTTTTCTTTCTCTATACTTTGTCTCTGTGTCTCATTTCTTTTCTCAAGTCTCTCGTTCCACCTAACGAGAAACGCCCACAGGTGTGGAGGGGCAGGCCACCCCTTCAAACTGTGAGGATGCTTTGCTTGCTAGCTCGCACCCACCGCTTTTGAAACAACATGTCTGGACAGACCACACCCATAAGCTGCTCTCCGAAGAGACCCAGGCAGATGCCCCAGCCCCTCAAGCTCACAAGGCAGCCATCTACTCCCCCAATCAGAGCTCCAACAGCAGGCTTGGAGAAGCAGCATGGGCAGCGGGGAGGGGAAGCAGTGGGGCATGTGGGGGTCCCCGCCACCCACAGAGCTAGTCTCTGTAGAAGGTGCTATGTGGCAAGGACCAGGAAGGGAACTGCGCTACAGAAAGCTGACACCACTTCTGCATCTTTAACTTTCCCCAGAATCCAAGATTCAGCCCTGCTTCCCCAGCCCCGCCCCAGCCCCACTGTGCATTAGGCAGCTCAGGTTAAAATGGGGAGAAAGTCAACCATTGCTTCTAGACAAAATACAGAGTTAGGTTTCCGAGAGCCTCTGGTCACAACATTTTCATCAACTGATCAATATGTAACTTTGCTTTATGTGTGTTTCCATTTAAGGTCACCTTATTTAATATGTAGTTGATGCAATAACGTTGACATCATGGCCAACAGCACTATAATTCATGCCTTAATAAAGTCTATCTAACACACGCCTTTCTCAGTAAGGCACATACAGCCTTCCTGTGCTTAGGAATACTAGGTAGCACTTCTCACTACACTCGGGAGCCATTGTACTCTGAGCACAATTGAGTGGAATTGTAAATCAGTGACAGAAAGAAATTTGGGAAATTCACATATATGTGACAATTAAGACACTCCCGAATAAATATTGGATCAAAAAAGAAACCACCGTCTGGGCACGGTGGCTCATGTCTGTAATCCCAGCACTTTGGGAGGCTGAAGAGGGTGGATCATGAGGTTAGGAGTTCAAGACCAGCCTGGCCAACATAGTGAAATCTCGTCTCTACTAAAAATACAAAAAATAGTAGAACGTGGTGGCAGGAGCCTGTAATACCAGCTACTTGGGAGGCTGAGGCAGAATTGCTTGAACCCGGGAGGTGGAAGTTGCAGTGAACAGAGATTGCATCATTGCATTCCAGCCTGGGTGACAGTGCAAGACTCCGTCTCAAAAAAAATAAAAAAACAAAAAATAAAAAAAACCCAACAGGGAAATTAGAAAATATTTTGAGATGAGTAAAAATGACACAACATATAAAAATTATGGGATGTAGCTTAAGCAGTTATTAGGGGGAAATTTACACCTGTGGACACCTACATTAAAAAAGAAGAAAGATCTCAAATCAATAACCTAACTCTACACCCTCAGACTCAAGAAAAGGGAGAATGAATGAAATCATGTAGGGCCTTATGGGGCACTGTAAGAACATCAGCTTCCATAACCTCTGAGTATCTTTTGTATTCTGAGACCTGGAGAAAAATCCAAAAGATGAAGAACCAACCCACGGGTTTAAAGAAAACTAAAAAAAAAAAAAAAAAAAAAGTCAATTCTCATTATTCATGGATTTCATATTTGCAAATTTGCCTACTTACTAGAATTTATTTGTAACCCTAAAATCAATACTTGCAATGCCTTTAGGGACATGTGCCAAGCAGCAGAAAATTTAATCACCCACTGTGCTTGTTCTCAGCTGAGGTCAAATAAGGCAACACTCTACCCTCTTGTTTCAGCTCTTATACTGTAAACACATGTCCTTTTTTGCAGTCTATTTAGTGCCACAATTTTCACATTTTCGTTTTGTTGGTGAGTTTGCTCCCTAGTGCTGAAGTGCTATCTAGTATTCCTAAGCACAGGAAGGCTGTATGTGCCTTACTGAAAAAATTTATGTGTTAGATAAGCTTTACTCAGGCATGAGTTATATAGTGCTGTTGGCCATTATTTCAGTGTAATTGAATCAACTACATATTAAATAAGGTGACTTTAAACAGGAACACACATAAAACAAAGTTACGTGTCGATCAGTTGATGAAAATGTTGTGACCAGAGGCTCTCAGGAACCGAACTCTATATTTCGTCTAGAAGCAATGGTTCAGTATTCTCTAGTTCAGTGTTTGTGGCAGCTTTATAGAACATAGCTACCCCAAATAGCAAGAATTGATTGTACATGTCCAGTTCTAAAGGTAATCTGACCATGATATCTCTCATCCACACAAACTGAAGAGGCTGGTTGGAGAATGTCCCTTTTACTCCTTCATCTATTCATTCTAAAATTGTGAATCGCATGTCATGGGAGATGAGCCTTCCACTGGAGACCTCCTGCGTAAAAGGAGAAACTATGGCTGCTGTCCGCAGTGCTGATATCTAAAGCCAGCTTCTCTCAAGAGAAGCAACATCAAAAAAATCATTGAAATCCACACAACTGAATCTGAGAACTCTGGTTCCTACTCCCCAAAGGTCAAAGACAGTAGGTTGCTCCAAAAGACTAAGTCAGTAAGAATGCATGAAGAGACAGCATTGATCCCATCTTGGTGGAGCAAGATAACATCCACAAGAACTGAGGGACATCATTCTAGATTTGTAGGAATCCTGGAAACAGTCAAACTTGGGAGCAAGATTACTTATCTCCTCTGGGTCCCACGTTTAGCCAACCCTGTGCCACAGATGTCTAAGCCTTAGTAGCAGCTTAATCAAGTTTTCTAAGCCACTTTATATATCTATATATCTCCTCTGACTCTATGGAAGATTTAAGATCTCCTGCTATCTCTTGTGACTAGCCTGCTGAGACCCTGGACCCCAGCACTGATCCTCTAAGGACCAGAAACTCGACAGAGGTATTGCAAAAACGTTCCAAGGCTGGGTGCAGTGGCTTACGCAGCTCTTTGGGAGCAGCACTTTGGGAGGCCGAAGCGGGTGGATCACAAGGCCAGGAGTTTGAGACCAGCCTGACCAACATGGTAAAACCCCGTCTCTACTAAAAACAAACAAACAAACAAACAAAAATTAGCCAGGCGTGGCGGCACATGCTTATAATCCCAGCTACTCAGGAGGCTGAGGCAGGAGAATCACTTGAACCTGGGAGGTGGAGGTTGCAGTGAGCCGAGATCACACCACTGCACTCCGCCTTGGGTGACAGAGTGAGACTCTGTCTCAAAACAAAAACAAAAACAAAACCCAAACATTCCAAAGGAGTATAAATAGAATTTCAGAGAAAGCGATGCATTGGAGAAGCCAAGAGAAGAGTGTGTTTCACTGAGACAATGATCGTTTGCAAGTGCCAAAGAAGGCAACAGTAGAGAAACTATGCAATATGAGATGTTTTTGCAATCCAGAATTTATTCTGATTTTGCTTGGAAAGAAACACTTCTTCCCCATTCTCAGCCTTTGTGTTTTGCGTGAAGCTGAATCTACCCAGAGATGGAGCATATAATCCAAGCCTGAGCCAATCAACGCATCCCATTCTTCTAATCATGGTGTTCAACTAGAAGTTGAAACAGCCAGGCACGGTGGCTTGCACCTTTAATCCCAGCTACTCAGGAGGCTTAAGCTTAGAAATTCAAGGCTGCAGTGAACTATGATTACACCACTGCCCTCCAGTCTGGGCAACAGAATGAGACCCTGTCTCTAATAAGTAAAAAAAGGAGTTGAAACATGCCTCAAACAAGGCAATAAAGCCCAATCAAGATTGTCCTACAATATGTGCTTAAGCTATCAGTCCATCTGGACTCAGCATTATGTATATGTAGGGGCTAGAGCTAGAGTAGCCATCTTGCAACAACACTGGACAGAGAATGGTGTGAACACTAATGAATTAGAACTAAGACTCAAAGGCAGAAAAACCAGGACCTGGTGACATCTTTTGAATTCAAGTGTAAGCTGAGCCTGAAGCCAGACTCCCTTATACATAAGCCAATTTGTTTCGTTCTTTAGCCTAAGTTAGTTCATGGTTGTTTGATTCTGATATTTGCAATATACACAGTTTTACCTGAATTAGAAATAAGCACTGGATGCAGAATGTTTCAAGTGATGCATGATAAAATGTGGAACTGACAAGGGTGAAATAGGTGGGGTATAGGGCAATAAAAGCCCCTCTGACACAGTTGGAAAGCTGTGCATTCAATGAACCCCCATCACCATAAGTAATCTGTGCATTCTCTTGACCCATAAAAGAGTCTAATTAATAAAAGAATGTTTCTTCACTCTGAAAGGCCAAGGCAGGCGGATCACTTGCACTCAGGAGTTCAAGACCAGTCTGGGCAACATGACGAAATCCCATCTCTACAAAAAAAAAAGTGTCTTACACTAGAAAAATGATGCTAACTTTTGCCAGAAACATATGTGTACCCTTTGGGGAAAAAGGGTCCTAGAAAATTAACGTAACCAACTTTATATTTCTCTATTTCAACAACTGATGCTATTGGCTTAAGCTAAGACTATACACAGAAATAGCATCCAGGTCATTGAATTAGGGTCCAATTAATAAATAAGAATGGTCTTCTAGCATGCCACTACCCTTCATCAGCCCAGCAAGAAACTTTCCTTGTCTTCAACAAGGAAGACTTTGTTGATTGCTTCTTAGAATCCTCCCATCCTACTACATAATATAAATGTGATCCTGGAAATGTGAGTCCCATTCACCCCACACCTGACTCATATTAGCCTTAGGTCCTATGAAGATAATTTGGTAAACTTTGGGTCTTATTGAGATAGCTGGCCGGGTGTGGTGATGTACACCTGTAATCCTAGCACTTTGGGAGGCTGAGGTAGGTGGATCATTTGAGGTCAGGAGTTCGAGACCAGCCTGGCCAACATGGTGAAACCCCGTCTCTACTAAAAATACAAAAAAAAAAAAAAAAATAGCCAGGCGTGTTGGAGCACACCTATAATCCCAGCTACTCAGGAGGCTGAAGCGCGATAATTACTTGAACCCAGGAGGCAGAGGTTGCAGTGAGCTGAAATCACGCCACTGCACTCCAGCCTGGGTGACAGAGTGAGACGTCATCTAAAAAAAAAGAGAGAGAGAGAGAGATCTAGGATCAAGGGCAATCTATTTCCCTGTCAGAGTTCTAATTACCTACTATCCCTTTAAGTAGCTCGGGGTCCTCCCTGTTGTTATTTGGCATAGAAAAATGTTCTTCAGATTTGTAGATATTCATCTGGGACCAGATACCAAATACACTCACTTTAAGAAACAGAAGAAGGCATCACCACATCCAAGAGGGAAGATAGGATTTTTATTCTCTATGTTAGTTGGGACTTTTTTGGTTTTGAGTGAGATAAACTGAACTCAAAGTGTCCTAAACACAATCTCAAGTTTATTGGCTCATATGACTAAGAATTCCAGGAGGTAGACCCAACTTTAGGTAGTGCTGGGTCCAGAGACTTGCTGGAATCCTCTCCATCTCTGGACTCTGCTTTTCTTTGTGTTGGTATCACTCTAAGGCCCTATGTGATACTCTCCAAAGTCCTTGGATTGCACAGTGCTTTCTGCTAGAAATCCCTGTAAAAAGAGACATCCTCCTCTGCAATATTCCAGAGAAAGTCTTGGGTGGGTGTAATTCTCACTGGATTGAATTTCGGTCTGTGCCCACTCCTGAGCAAAAGACTGTAACCTGAAGTCCAGGCACGGTGGCTCACGCCTGTAATTCCAGCACTTTGGGAGGCCAAAGTGGGCAGATTGCCTGAAGTTAGGAGTTTGAGACCAGCCTGGCCAACATGGTGAAACCCCATCTCTACTAAAAAAAAAAATTATAATTATCCAGGCATGGTGATGTGCACATGTAGTCCCAGCTACTTGGGAGGCTGAGGCAGGAGAATCGCTTGAACCCAGGAGGCGGAGGTAGCAGTAAGCTGAGATAGCACCACTGCATTCCAGCCTGGACGACAGAGTGAGACTCCATTTAAAAAAAAAAAAAAAAAAAAAGACTGTAACCTGAGTGGACAAGATAAGCTGCTTTGCTAGAGCCAGAGATGGGGGTCAACCTAGGTTGAACCACGTGAATGGGGTTGGGTGGGGTGTGGGTAGGATTGAATGGTTCTCCACAGGAAATTCAGGGATATCTCTAAAATAAAAAGAAATGGATATCGGTAGAAAAACAAGCAAATGGCTTCTATACCATTGCTCTTGACAAGCAAGTCTAAAATCTTAGTACCTAGGGGACAATGTAAGTCTCATCTAATACTGCTTTTTCCTAAGTGGACCAGAAGTGTTTTTTTGAAAACAAAGGGAAATTTTGGTTCACTTGTTTTAAGGTTTCTTCCTCACTTACAGCCACATGATCTGAGAATTTCACATTTACCGGTAGTGGTGAACCTCTTCCGTCATATTTGTTTTACCCGTTCCTACCCTCATGGTGTTAGCTGATTGGACCAGGAATGAATACACTAGACTCAAAGAATCTAGCTCATTGGCAGGCCAGTGGCCAATCAAATTCATCTTCGGGACCCACTGAGAATAAGACAGCCTTTGAAAACTCAAGAAAGCCCACAAAATTCTCTGCCAGGCACAGTGACTTACACCTGTAATCCCAGCACTTTGGGAGGCCAACGCGGGCAGATTGCTTGAGCCCAGGAGTTTGAGACCGGCCTGGGCAATATAGAAAGACCTTCATCTCTACAAAACCACAACATGTATCTGGGTGTGGCAGTGCATGCCTATGTTTCCAGCTACTCTGGAGGCTGAGGTGGGAGGATCACTTGGGCCTGGGAGGTGGAGGTTTCAGTGAGCCAAGATCGCACCACTGCACTCCAGCCTGGGTGACAAAGCCAGACGCTGTCTCAAGTAAAAATAAAAATAAAAATAAAGAAAGACCACAAAATCCTCCTCCTGAGAGATCCAGACCTTTCCTGGTTCCCATTCTCCTGAGACCCTCTGTGTTTCTTTGGATTCTATAAAAGAGCTCTGCCTGCATCCATTTAATAATTTATTGATTCTGCTTGAGCTAATTTGAGTCTGTTTCTGTTGCCTGAAACCAAATGACTTTGCCAAGGCTAGGTCCAGTCATAGTCACATCCAAGGATGGCACGGAGGCCAGCGAAGGTGAAGCAGAATATGCCAGAGTGTGAGTAGAAAGAGATGAGGGCAGAGGGACAACAGGGTCAGACGACAGAGGGCCTTGTAGATGATCATAAGGACTTTGGCTTTCATTATAAATGAAGCAAGAAGACATTGAATGGGTTTAAATGGAGAAATGGCATGTCTAACCTTAATTCAATAAGAATCTCTTTGGCTGGCTTATTGACAATAGGCCGTGGAGGGCAGAATTAGCAAGACTAGTGAGGAGTCTATGGCAATGATTCGGGTGAGAGACAATGATCAATTGGAGCATGGTGGTGGCCCCAGAGGTGGGGAGATGTAGATTCTAGGTATGTTTTATAAATCTGAACACTGATGCTTCAACAGGGAGAGGACGTTGCCTATGGTCTTATGATGACAGGAGTGGTTTAGAGGCAATACCACTCTGTACTGAAGAATCAGATGGTGATGGTCATAGGAATGTACACATTTACCAAAACTCCTTGACTTGTACATTTTGGGCCAGGTGTGGTGGCTCATACCTTTCAATCCCACTTTGAAAGGCCAAGGCAGGCAAATTACTTGAGGCCAGGAGTTCAAGACCAGCCTGGGCAACGTAGTGAAACCCCATCTCCACAAAAATAAGAAATTAGCCAGGTGTGGTGGCACAAACCTCTAGTCCTGGCTACTATTTTGTAATCTGAGGCAGGAGGATTTCTTGAGCCCAGGAGTTGGAGGCCACAGTGAGCTATGATCACACTACTGCATTCCAGCCTGGGTGACAGAGCAAGACCTTGCCTCAAAAACAAACAAATAAAAAGAATTGTGCATTTCACTGTATATAAATTTTAACTTGATTTTTTAAAAAGCCAGTCTAGCCTAATTCCACGCCTATAATTCCAGCACTTTGGGAGGCTGAGATGGGTGTATCCCTTGAACTCAGGAGTTCAAGACTAGCCTTGGAAACATGGTGAAACCCCTTTTCTACCCAAAAAAAACCCAAAAATTAGCTGCGTGTGGTGGCATGCACCTGTGGTCCCAGCTACTTGGGAGGCTGAGGTGGGAGGATCCTTGGAGCCACAGGAAGTTGAGGCTGCAGTGAGCTGTGATCATGCCACTACATTCCAGCCTAGCTGACAGAGCAAGACCCTATCTCTAAATAAATAAATAAATAAATTTAAAAGACAAAAAGAAGAAAAAGCTGGCTTTATTTTACAGTGAGAATATAACTGTGTATTGTCATTCAAAACAAATATAGAATTTGAACAGTGTGTGTTTCAAAATCCCATTGTATAGGTATGTGTGTGTGTATATATATATACACACACACATATATATAAAATATGTGTATGTGCACACACACACATACACATGCCAAATAATCACCAAACTGTTAGCCATGCTTATTTGGGAAGGGGTGGGGTCACAGATTATTGTTTTAATTCTTTACAATGAGCATATATTGTTAGAAGAAGGAGCTGAGATTTTTTAGAGGATTTTCTTTAAATTTCTCTCCAATAATGCTGGACCTGTTTCCACCCACCTGGGCAGGCAGCCCTTGGACCAGCAACCAAGGCGTCTCCTAGGAATTTGGAAATTCAGACTCTTAAGACCCACTCCACCCTGATCGAGTCAGAATCTGCATTTTAACAACATCCATAGGTGATTGTAAGTGCATTCAAGTCTGAGAAGCTCTAGGTGAGAACAGATCCTTACCTCTCTCTGGGTCTCAGTTTCTCCCCTGCACAAAGAGAAACTGGTCCTTCCCAATTGCAGTTTTCTAATCTCGTTTCTTGTAGTCATCTGAGTCCCTATAAAAAGGCAGCTGAAGCCAGGCAAGGTGGCTTACCTCTGTAATTCCAGTTATTTGGGAGGCTGAAGTGGGAGGCTCGCTTGAGCCCAGCAGTTGGAGGCTACAGTGAGCTATGATTGCACCACTGCACTCCAGCCAAGGTGACAGAGGGCGACCTTGTCAAAAAAAGAAAGAGAGAAAAGAAAGAAAGAAGGAAAAAAAGAAAGAGAGAAAGAAAGAAAGAAGAGGGAGGGAGGGAAGAAGGAAGGAAAAGAAAGAAAAGAAAGAAAGAAGAAAGAAAGAGGGAAGGAGGGAGGAAGGAAGGAAGGCAAGCAAGAAAGAAAGAGAAAGGAAGGAAGGAAGAGAAAGAAAGAAAGAAGAGGGAGGGAGGGAGGAAGGAAGGAAGGAAAGAAGGAAGAAAGAAAGACAAAGAAGAAATAAAGAGGGAGGAAGGAAGGAAGGCAAGCAAGCAAGAAAGAGAAAGGAAGAGAGAAAGAGAAAGAAGAAAGGAAAGAAGGAAGGAGGGAGGGAGGGAGGAAGGAAGGAAGGAAGGCAAGCAAGAAAGAAAGAGAAAGGAAGAAAGAAAGAGAAGGAAGGAAGGAAGGAAGGAAGGAAGGAAGGAAGGAAGGAAGGAAGGAAGGAGGGAGGGAGGGAGGGAGGGAGGGAGGGAGGGAAGGGAGGGAGGGAGGGAGGGAAGGGAGGGAGGGAGGGAAGGAAGGAAGGGAGGGAGGGAAGGAAGGAAGGGAGGGAGGGAGGGAAAGAAAGAAAGAGAAAGAAAGAAGGAAAGCCAGGCCAGGCGCGGTGGCTCACGCCTGCAATCCCAGCATTTTGGGAGGCCAAGACGCATGGATCACCTGAGGTCAGTAGTTTGAGATCAGCCTAGCCAACATGGTGAAACCGCGTCTCTATTAAAAACACAAAAATTAATCCGGGCTTGGCGGCGCGTGCCTGTAACCCCAGTTACTTGGGAGGCTGAGCCAGAATTGCTTGAACCCAGAAGGCGGAGGCTGTAGTGAGCTGAGATCACGTCATTGCACTCCAGACTGGGCGACAGAGCGAGACTCCGTCTCAAAAAAAAAAAAGAAGAAGGAAAGAGAAAAAGAAAGAAAAAGGAAGGAGGAAAGAACGAAAGAAAGAGAAAGAAGCAGCTGAAAAAGGCAAAGGATGAGTGGTCTGGCTGAACAGCCCCTGCTGCCTACAGCCGGACGCAGGTGGGCCCTGAAGCGGCCTCACGCTGCGGGTCTGAAGTGAGTCCGAGGAGCGCGGCTGCGTGGGATTCCTGCTGGTGCTAGGGCAGGCGCCTGCCATCCGCGAGAGTGGAAGGAAGGCGCGGGGCAGTAATAGGGGGCGGGAGGCGCTGCGAGGCGCCTTGGGGTAAGTGCCGCAGAGACCCAGCGGGCATGCAGGGTGGCAGGGCGGCCTCCGGGCGGCAGCAGGCACTGCGCGGTGGCCCAGGAAGGCGCAGCGCAGGCCGGGCTGGGGCGCAGGGCGGCCTCGTGGCGCCAGGGGGCGCTGCGAAGTCGTGGCCCGCTTCGGGCTGCCGCAGGTGCCTGGCGGACTGGGGAAAGCACCTGGGCAGGTAGGGGCGGGGCCTGGGGAGGCGGGGCCCTAGGGGGCGGGGCCCGGCCGGCCCACAAGAGCCCGTGGTGGCGCTGCCAGGGGATGCTAGCCCGAGAGCGAGCAGATGAGCAGCGCACCCGGATCGCTCATTCACGAGCCTTGGACCCTTTGGAACCGAGAGGTGAGTTCAGCCGGGTTGGGTCGGACCAGCTCCGGGGTTCTGGACACTAGAGCGACTGCAGGGCGCCAGGGCGTCGCACGCCGTCAGCGCGGTAGGTGGCCGAGCCAGCATCAGCCGGTGGCGGCTTCCCGGTGCCCGGGATGCTGGGACACCTTGCCCGGGCGGTAGCGGCCAGCTCTCCGGGGTCTACCCACACCGTGACCCGGAGCACGGAGCCAGTCGAGAGCCACTCAGGAACCGTATCCGGAGTCCGGCGGTCTGGGGGTCCTGGGCCGCACCTCGCCTTTTTTCTCTGCCCAGCGCCTGCTCAGCCCCCTTCCCTGCTGGGATGAGTCGCATGGACCTGTCCGCTACTGTTCCTTCTACCCTCTGGAATGCTTTCTCCGGGGTGACTTGGTGCAGAAAAAAGCAAACACTTGAAGTGGGCTGGTTGGATTCGCTCCAGCGTCTTCAGCCGGGGCTCCCCGTGGCAGACGTGGCTTCCTCACAGGACAGCGCCCGCTTGCTCCGCGCCGGGAGGGCAGGGGCTGCGGGGTCGCTCGGTAGGAGCTCAGGTCCCGGCCCTGAGGCTGAGGGCTGAGTTCAAGTGATTTCTGCACAGGAGTCGCCCCCCGGGACGGGCACTGGCCGGGAACTCTCCGGTCCAGCGAACCCAACGCTAGACTTGGGGCAAATCTCTCATCCTTCCCCAAGCTTTGGGGTCCTGCACTGTGGGATGGGGGACAGGCAAAGTCGGTGGTAGGCGAGGAGGGGGTGCACGGAGTCGCTGCGGCGAGCCAGGACCGTGGAATTCTAAAGAATCCTTCAAATCCTTTCTATCTGTGTGGTCTTGGGCAAATTACCTAACCTCTGTGCCTCAGTTTCCTTCTCTGTGAAATGGGCCGGGTAATAGCACCTCATATAACTGTAGTGAGGATTAAATCAGGTAGTGTGTGAAAAGGACTGAGTGGGATGCCTGGGAGTAGAGAAAGGGATGAATAAGTGATAGCTGCTATTATTGCTGCCTTCCCCGCTGCTGTTATTATTATTAATGATTGAGGAGCAGCCTAGCTAGTCGTTAAAGGGACTCCTAGGTGCAAATCCCCGCTCAGCCACTTTCTAGTGTGACCTTGGGCAAGCTACTTAACCTGTCAGCATCTGTTTCATTTGTATAATGGGGGTGGTTGTGACACCTACCTCAGAAGATTCTTGTGAAAATTAAATGAGGTGACACCTACAAAGTACTTAGAAGAGTAAGTGCTGGATATCAGCCAGTAATTCTTCCACCAAGGTATCACATTGGATCGGGCTGCATAATCTAATGGTAGCTACAGTCTTGTTTTGCTTTGAAGTTGAAATATTATTTATATGAATATTTTATCTGTTTTGCAAAGTGCAAGATCAGTTCCCTTCCTTCACTTGGGGCTCCTCTGACATTGTCGACTTATCCATTGGGGTCAAGGTCATTTCTGGGGAAGGAGCTGATGGGGCAGAGAGACCCCTGAGAGTTGGGGATAGGAGCTTCCAGAATCACAGCTTCTGTTGAACATTCACAGAGAAGGGCTGCGGTTTTATTTATTTGACAAGCAATTGAACCTGGACCTAGATTTTAAAAACAAACTCTTGCTATTTTTTTCTTTCTTTTCTTCTTTCTTTCTTTTTTTTTTTTTTTTTTGGATTGTAGTGAGGAAGGAGGTAAGGATAGACAATATTTTAAGTGATAAAAACAAAACAAATTATATTCCTGTTGCCCAGAAGCTACTAGCATCATTTTGATGGTGTTCTTTATCCCGGTAAAATCATATCAATTCATGGTGGGTTTAGAGCAGTTTGGCTGCTCTGGGCATCTCACCTCCATGCCCAGCACTCCATTTCCTTTGCATCAGAGACCTCAAACCCACTAGTATCATAAGCTTGGAAGCCTCCTAGCTTTGCCTCAGCTTCCAATTTTAGCCCATATTTCATGGGTTCAGGGTGGGAAAAAAACCCATAACTCTGCAGGACCCGAATCCTGCCTAAAAATCTTGATGGGGCACATCGAAGTCACAGACACAGGCCCTTTCTGGTCCTGGGGACCTCCCTGTATACCCTAGGACATGTCCTAATTTGCCTCTGTCACTGTAGAAGGCATAGGGGGACACAGTTTTCATATACACCCCATCCCCAATACTAGTGCTCACAAGTCTTGGGAAGTGGTCATGTGCACTGTTCAGAGTTTGTAAATTAAATAGCTCAGGGTTCCTTCTCTTTCCTCTACCTTTAGTTCTTGGTACTGTTAATTAACTCTCTGCACCCAGCATACTACCAGGCCCCTCAAAGGCAAATGCCATAGTGGTAAAGGCTGCAAGGTTCCATCCAGCTCCTCCACTAACCAGCTGCATCATCTTGCCCAAGATATTCAACCTCTCTGAGCCCATTTTCCTCCTCTGTAACATGGAGATAATAATAGCATGCCTACTTCATGAAACTGTTGAAACACAAAATGAAATATATATAGGCTATGTGTGTATTTATAGAGAGAGACTAATTTACTTATGAGACTAATGAGACTATATATTATGAACATGAAATAAGTTTTTATGTAGTATATTAGTTCACTTCTAAAATTATTTCTCATTGTAAAGTTTGTATAGTTGAGATGCCTCGTGTACATTGATGAATGTGATAATTTGCTTTCCAATACTGGTACTCTCCTCCAAAGCTGTTATTAAATCAAGGGCATTCTCCAAATTAATGGTATATTAGAATCAAGGAAATATGGCACAGTGCCTGGCAAACACTAGGTGGCCAACAGTTGTAGGTTATTGTTACATCAGGTGATCTGGAAACATTAAGAGCTTGACTATAAAGAGAAGAAAGGAAAGAGAAATCGTTTCACTTATAATAAAGCCTCAGAGAAAAAGCTGGGGAAAATACAGCCAGGAACATGATCTAAGGTGGCTGCCGGGAAATTTTCTTGGCAGATTTCATCTGTCAGTTACCATCTGAGGAGCACTGCTCTGTGCCAGACACTGTGCTAGGCACCAGGGGGCATAATGAGATAGGAATGCTGCCCTCGAGGAAGGCGGGCCACTGGAGGTGATACGGCACGGGTACTCCTGCCTGATAAGAAAGTTGATGGGGCTGCTTCCAGAGCTCCTGCCCCAGGAACCTGGGGAAAGGTCCTGTAGCCTGTCCAGCCAGTGCTTCGCAGGTTGCACCTCACCCAGCCCCCGCGCGGCTAGGCCTGGGGGCCGTAAGAGAAGTAGGCAGCTTCTCTGGCAGCTGTGGTGGCCAAAACCAAACGTCGTGGAGAAGGGGCCAAGGCTTCGGAATGCAAAGTGTCTAAGCCACAAGGAACAGAGGAAGGAGGCCTCTAAGGGCGCGTGGACTGGTGTTTCTCAGGCTGTGGCCTCCAGGGACACACTGGGACCTGACAGCTCACCTGCTTCTCTTCTCTGCCCCTCCAGCACGCCGGTCCTCAAAGTCCTGTCCTCACAGTCCCATCCTCGCCATGGCTCCCGGAGAGAAGATCAAAGCCAAGATCAAGAAGAATCTGCCTGTGACGGGCCCTCAGGCGCCGACCATTAAAGAGCTGATGCGGTGGTACTGCCTCAACACCAACACCCATGGCTGCCGCCGCATCGTGGTGTCCCGCGGCCGCCTGCGCCGCCTCCTGTGGATCGGGTTCACACTGACTGCCGTCGCCCTCATCCTCTGGCAGTGCGCCCTCCTTGTCTTCTCCTTCTATACTGTCTCGGTTTCCATCAAAGTTCACTTCCGGAAGCTGGATTTTCCTGCGGTCACCATCTGCAATATCAACCCCTACAAGTAAGAGGCATGAGCAGGGAAATGCGAGTAGGGAGCCAGGCCCCCTAGGGAGGCCAAAGCCCCTCCCGAAAGTGACACACTGGCAGCCTGGAGGTCGATTCCAGCCTACAAACGTGCTTTCTAGAAATTTGAATTTGTCGCTAACACTGGTAAACAGCCCTCTCCCCGGTTCTAAATCTGTATGTGCCAAGTTTTCAAACCATCAGTGACTTTTTTCTTTTTCTTTTTTCTTTTTTCTTTCTTTCTTTCTTTCTTTTTTCTTTTCTTCTCTTTTTTTTTTTTTTTTGAGATGGAGTTTCACTCTTGTTGCCCAGGATGGGATGCAATGGCACAATCTCGACTCACTGCAACCTCCACTTCCCAGGTTCAAACAATCCTTTCAAGTAACTGGGACTATAGGGGGGCACCACCATGCCAGGCTAATTTTTTGTGTTTTTAGTAGAGACGGGATTTCACCATGTTTGGCCAGACTGGTCTTGAACTCCTGACCTCAGGTGATCCACCCGCCTTGGCCTCCCAAAGTGTTGGAGTTACAGGCGTGAGCTACTGCTGCACCTGGCCCTTTTTTTTTTTTTTTTTTTGGAGACAGGGTCTCATGTCACCCAAGCTGGAGTGCAGTGGTGCAATCATAGCTCACTGCAGCCCCGACTTCCTGGGCTCAGGCAATTCTCCCACTGCAGTCTCCTGAGTAGCTGGGACTATAGGCACATGCTACCACATCCAGCTAATTTTTTTGTTTGTTTTTTAAGGGATGGGGTCTCGCTGTGTTACTCAGGCTGGTCTCAAACTCCTGAGTTCAACTGGTGCTGCCACTTTGGTCTCTCAAAGTGCTAAGATTACAGGAGTGAGCCACCACACCCACCCCATCAATGATTTCCGAGGCTGGGCTAGCCCGGGGAGAGCAGAAAGAGGAAGCTGCAGGCTTTTTTCACTTAGAAGAGGCCTGGAACGAACTAACCCCCTCTGCACACTCCCCATATTAAGCCCAAATTAGCCAACCCCCATCCGCATCTGTGCCCCTGGTTCTCCAAGCTCACATGCTCACTCCCCCTGCAGCACGAGTGAGCTCAAGGCTGACTCAGAAGTGACACCCAGGTGACTTCTGTGAGCACCTCAGCTGCCCCAAACCCTCATCTGAATAAACCCAGCCCCATTAATTGAGATCATCAGGCTCTGGGTGTGATCAGTCCTTGGGACTGCCCTATCATCCTCAGCAGGACCTGTTCTAAATAGGTCATCAGAGTCCTTCTCAGGATTATGGAAAACTGGTCCGTGAGGCAGGTCAGAATCAGGCAGACTTTGTCAGAGCAGGGGTGGGGAGAAGGGAAGAAGAGCAGGGGAGGAAGATTATCAAAGGAAACTAACTTGTCCAGAGTCATCACCGAGGTGGTGCAGAGCAGTTTGGCTGCTCTGGGCATCTCACCTCCATGCCCAGCACTCCATTTCCTTTGCATCAGAGACCTCAAACCCACTAGTATCATAAGCTTGGAAGCCTCCTAGCTTTGCCCCAGCTTCCAATTTTAGCCCATATTTCATGGGTTCAGGGTGGGAAAAAAAACCATAACTCTGCAAGACCCGAATCCTGCCTAAAAATCTTGATGGGGCACATCAAAGTCACAGACACAGGCCCTTTCTGGTCCTGGGGACCTCCCTGTATACCCTAGGACACGTCCTAATTTGACTCTGTCACTGTAGAAGGCATAGGGGGACACAGTTTTCATATACCCCCGAGGTGGTGCAAAGATCAAGTCTAAGACTCTTTCTCCACCCTCCATGTCTTCCTCTTCTTTCTTTCTCCCTCCCTCCTTCTCTCTCTCTCTGGTCCTCCTTCCTTCTTTCCATTCATTATTTGTTCCATAATAATTTACTCAGCATCTATAAACTGTCATGCACTGTACTAGGTTCTGGGATAGAGAACTGAACAATCCAAACACAGTATTTGCCTTAGTGGAGCTTATAATGTAGTGGAGGAATAAAGTCTTAATCAATATAATAACACTAATATAGTTAACAATAGAAGCACAGTGGCTTATGCCTGAAATCTCAGCATTTTCAGAAGCCAAGGCATGAGGATTGTTTGAGGCCAGGAATTCGAGACCAGCCTGGGCAACAGAGCAAGACCCCGTCTCTAAAAACATTTTATTTTAAATTAGCCAGGTGTGGTGGCACACATTCATAGTCCTAGCAACTTGGGAGGCCAAGGTGGGAGGATTGCTTGAGCCCAGGAGTTCTAGGCTGCAGTGAGCCATGATTGCACCACTGCACTCCAGCCTGGGCAGCAGAGTGACCCTGTCTTTAAAATAACAACAACAATAGAGGCCATTTAATTATCTATATGTATATCTGTGTGTGTTTATTATATATAATAAACTCATTGAACCTTCCCAACAACCCCACTTTACAAAGGAGAAGGCTAAAACACAGAAAGGCTAAGACATTTGTCCAAGGTAAGGTAGCCGGTACCAAGATGGGGAACCTAAACCCAGGTAGGTTGGCTCTAGGGTTTCTACTCTCAATTGCTGTGCTCTGCTGCCTATGCCTAGAGCAAGGGAGAGAAAGGAGAGAGGAGAGAGTTAAGAGGAGGCTGGAACCATTTGATTTGTGAAAATTAAAAGATGGTATATTGTGCTTCATGAAGGTAACTCCTTTATAACTATTTTGTGTTCCTGGGGGTCGTCGAGGTAACAGTTATACCCTCCTTCCCCCCAGCACAGATTTGAGGACAATCAGAGGGCAGAGGCAGAGTGAGCTGGGTGGAGAAGGAGCCTGCCCACTAGGTAGACTCTTGGTTGGCAGTTATTTACTTGTCCTCACTGTGGCTGGTTTATGGGAGGCACCTGACAGTCACCACTCCAGAAATGCTGGTCGGGACAAATTCATCAACACACCCCGAGAGCAACCAGATAGTGGCGGCAGAGGTGAGGCCACAGGAAGTCACACACAGGTCACGCATGAGCCTTTCCTCATTCGCGGGAGCCAGGGTCACTCTGGATGCATCAAGTCATGAAAGGCGTGGTCTCCTCTGCCAAGGTGCTGGGAAAGGTGGGCACGAGGCTGACACGTGTTGATGGAAAACAACCCGGAGGAGCACCAGGGTTCTGCCAGTGCCGCCTCCCCTCTCCCTGACTTTTCCTCCCCACCTTGGCAGGTACAGCGCCGTGCGCAACCTTCTAGCTGACTTGGAACAGGAGACCAGAGAGGCCCTGAAGTCCCTGTACGGCTTTCCAGAGTCCCGGAAGCGCCGAGAGGCGGAGTCCTGGAGCTCCGTCTTGGAGGGAATGCAGCCCAGATTCTCCCACCGGATCCCGCTGCTGATCTTTGATCAGTATGAGAAGGGCAAGGCCAGGGACTTCTTCACAGGGAGGAAGCGAAAAGTTGATGGGAGAATCATTCACAAGGCTTCAAATGTCATGCACATCGAGTCCAAGCAGGTGGTGGGATTCCAACTGGTAAGATTTCACCTTCTCATTCTTTCACTGCTTAAGGGCATGGGATGGGCTGGGTCCAGGACTCTTCTCCTTAGCCACTAGCCCCTGTGGTCCCACTGGAAGAAATACACCCAGCTGGGGTTAGGCACAGTGACTCATGCCTGTAATCCCAGCGCTTTGGGAGGCCAAGGCGGGCAGATCACCTGAGGTCAGGAGTTCGAGACCAGCCTGACCAACATGGTGAAACCCGTCTCCACTAAAATACAAAAATTAGCCAGGCATGGTGGCATATGCCTGTAGTCTCAGCTACTTGGGAAGCTGAGGCAAGAGAATTGCTTGAACCCAGGAGGTGGAGGTTGCAGTGAGCCCAGACGGTGTCACTGTACTCCAGCCTGGGTGACAGAATGAGACTCCGTTAAAAAAAAGGGGGGGAGGTAGAGTTGGGGGGCAAGCAGAGGGAGAGAATTAGGACAAACACCTAATGCATGCAGGGCTTAAAACCTAGGTGATGGGTTGATAGGTGCAGCAAACCACCATGGCACATGTATACCTATGTAACAGACCTGCATGTTCTGCACATGTATCCCGGAACTTAAAGTAAAATTATTTAAAAAAAAAAAGAAAGAAAGAGAGAAAGAAAGAAAAGAAAGAAAAGAAAGGAAAGACACCCAGCTGGGGTGATTCAGCTGCAAACAACTGAAACCGACTCAGGTAATTTTAAGTTGGGGGGTGCAGAGGGAGGGGGAAATGTGTTAGAAGGCAACCAGTAACTCATAGAGGCCTCTCAAGGGGCAGAAATTAGGACAGATGCAGGGATCTAGGTAGCAAGGCATAATGAAAAGTCATTTCAGATATTGCTGCTGGAGTAAAGAAGCGTCAAATATGTTCAGTTTTTGTTGGTGTTGTTAATGCTTAAGAGTCAGATTCCATCTTGGGACTATCTGGTTGGTCAAGCTTGGGTCACCTAATCACCCTTTGGCTAATGGATGGTGGAGTATCTTCATGGACAATCACACCAGGCTGTATCCAGAGGGGGAAAGGAAATTTTTCCAAAGCAAAATTGACGTGCAGGCACCAGAAAGAAAAAGACAGACAATAAACGGCAGAAACATCAGTGTTCCTGCAGTACTTGCCTTCATGAGGTGCCTCATCTGACTTCATTTTCCCTTTTGGTCCCATTTGAGGGAAATTTTTTTGAGACAGAGTCTCACTCTGTCACCCAGGCTGGAGTGCAGTGGTGCGATCTCAGCTCACTGCAACCTCTACCTCCCGAGTTCAAGTGATTCTCCTGCCTCAGCCTCCCAAGTAGCTGGGATTACAGGCATGCACCACCATGCTTGGCTAATTTTTTGTATTTTTAGTAGAGACTGGGTTTCACCATGTTGGTCAGGCTGGTCTCGAACTCTTGACCTCAGGTGCTCCCCCCACCTCGGCCTCCCAAAGTGCTGAGGTTATAGGCGTGAACCACTGTACCTGGCCTGAGGGGCTCTTGAAAAATGCCATTCACTGAAAATGAATTCTAGTACCTTCCTGGGCAAACTCTATCACCACCCTCCCTCTCCATGCCCCAGTCACCTCTGGAGGACGGGGGCTATGTCCATACCTTATAGGCTTGGTTGCCAATTGTGTGACCTTGTAGCTATAGTCCCAAATCCTGAAAAATGGACCTTCTTCTAAACCATTGAGATTTCAAAGTCTTCTTGGGTCCTTTCATAGGATATCTGCAAGGTTCTTCTTGATACCAAAATCAACTCTTTATATATATGTTTGTTTGTTTGTTTGTTTGTTTTAGAAACAAGATCTCACTCTGTCATCCAGGTGGGAGTGGTGCAATCACAGTTCACTGCAGCCTAGAACTCCTGGGCTCAAACAATTTTCCCACCTCAGCCTCCCAAGTAGCTTGGACTACAGGAATGCACCACCACACCTGGATAATTTTTCTATTTTTTGTGAAGATGGGGGTCTAGCCATGTTTCCCACGCTGGTCTCGAATTCCTGGCCTCAATCAGTCTTCCCACTACAACCTTCCAAAGCATTAGGATTACAGGCATGAGCCACTGCAACCAGCCAAAATCAGTTGACATCTGTCCATTTAGAAAAGTTTCCCAGCTTTGTGTGACGAGAACATTTGGAATGTACAATGGCTTCCCTATGACGTTCTCATTATTGTATATTTCAAACATGGGTCCTCCCAGCTACCAGATGTGGTTGAGAAGGATGGTGTTTCAGCCAATATTTTGTGGGTGAGATAATGGGTACAGAATATCTTGCCTAAGATCCTGCAGAGAAGTAGTCTCTCCTTCTCCTGCAGAGTCCGGGCTGGAATCCAGATAGCTTGACTGTTGATATGATAGGAAATGGGAAAGGTTGTTAGGAACGTAGTAGCATCAATCAGGTGAGCCCCAGGGTACCTGGGGACCCTGAAGAAGCTGGTTTTCCTTCTTGCTTGGTGGGCAAATAGTGCAGAGTTGTAGGAGTAGGACTGTGTCCTTTCTCACTCAGCCCCTTTTTGGTCTTTGAGGCTTGAGGATGATCACTCCCAGCCCCTAGAAGTCAGAGGAAACTCATCCTTGCCCCAGATATCCAACCTGTTCCCCTGAGTATCTGGCCTGGAAGTCTCAGTCCCTCATTCTTACGGTCCTTCTGAAGAGCAGCGATAGGATCGATGGCTTCAGCCTCGTGTCTCCTCTTATTCACAGTGCTCGAATGACACCTCCGACTGTGCCACCTACACCTTCAGCTCGGGGATCAATGCCATTCAGGAGTGGTATAAGCTGCACTACATGAATATCATGGCACAGGTGCCTCTGGAGAAGAAAATCAACATGAGCTATTCTGCTGAGGAGTTGCTGGTGACCTGCTTCTTTGATGGAGTGTCCTGTGATGCCAGGTCAGGAGAGAATGCTGCTCTCTTAGCCTCTGAGTACCAGCTCTGAATACCAGGCCCCTTGCAGGAACCTACAGCCTTGATGATAGGTCTTGGGAGCAAAAGGTGCTCTTCTCACTGACACTGCCTTTTGGAAATTGCTTACATGGGAGCTGTGTTCTAGAGTCAGTGAGTAAGGTGTGCATGACATAAAATCAAAATATCCTTAAAGTCATTAAACTACTCATTAAAAACAAGGTAGTTGGCCGGTCATGGTGGTTCATGCCTCTAAATCCCAGCACTTTGGGAGGCTGGGGTAGGTGGATCGCTTGAGGTCAAGAGTTCAAGACCAGCCTGGACAACATAGTGAGACCCCATCTCTACTAAAAATACAAAACTTAGCCAGGCGTGGTGGTGCACACCTGTAGTCCCAGCTATTCAGGAGACTGAGGCAGGAGAATCACTTGAACCTGGGAGGCGGAGGTTGCAGTAAGCCGAGATTGCACTACTGCGCTCCAGCCTGGGCTACAGAGCAAGACTCTGGACAAACAAACAAACAAACACACTAACCCACAAGGTATTAGATTGGCACAAAAGTGATTGCTGTTTTTGTCATATAGTGTGCATATAACCTAACCTTGCATATTACCAAAATGCATACTGATGATTAAGAACCATCATTCGAAGGAAGGAAGGAAGGAAGAGAAGGAGAGAGGGATGGGGGCAGAAAGGCCCATGTTCAAATATGTGAGATGTCAGACTGTTCACCTTTAGGATAACACTCAGATCCCTCATGGTGACTGGGCAGTGGATGAGACATTCTAAAGTGTTCCTGGGCTGGGCACAGTGGCTCACACTTGTAATCCCAGCACTTTGGGAGGCTGAGGAGGATGATTGCTTGAGCTCAAGAGTTTGAGACCAGCCTGGGCAATGTGGCAAAACCTCCTTTCTAGGAAAAAAAATCAAAAACTTATCTGGGCATAATTGCACACACCTGTCGTCCCAGCTACTCAGGAGGCTGAGGTGGGAAGATCACAGACATGGCACAAGGAATGTCAAGTCAGGATAGAGATGAAGGTGAGAGGATTCCGAGAGAAAACAGAAGGCAGAGAGTCTAGTTCTATGTCCATGTGTGTCAACCAGGATGAGGGGCCTTGTGTGTCATTTGATCAGGAGCAAGATGTGGAAAATGAGTCACGTCTCTCATGCATTCTCCCCAAAGAGAGTTGACTCCATTAGCACTGCCCTGCCCAACTTCAGCTAAGACGCATGGGGGAGATCCCTTTCTGACCCATTTTCTTCCTCCATAGGAATTTCACACTTTTCCACCATCCAATGCATGGGAATTGCTACACTTTCAACAACAGAGAAAATGAGACCATTCTCAGCACCTCCATGGGGGGCAGCGAATATGGTAAGGAAACGTGTGCCAAGGAGATCTTAAGGTCCTCCAACAGTGGACATAGGGGCAGCAGGACAGTGGGGATGCGGGAGCCCTCTGGAAATGCAGGATCTCTCCCACTTGGCCAGAAACTAAGGATGCCCTTTTTTTCTATCAGCGTTTCCATCGGTGTTCATGCTGGTTCCTTCCTTCCATGTCAGTGTCTGTTTTCCTTTTTGACTTCTCCTCCACCTTTGAGAGAGTGACAGGGACATCGCTGGGGCTCCTTCTGCTAGGGAACTACTCTGGTTTAGACTCATAGCTAGGGTGAGTAATGCAGGACAGGTGGTTTCCAAATGGAGTTGAGCCCAAAGATGCTGAACAGATTAGGGAGGTAGATGCCCATTTATCTTAGTTCAGGTGACAGATTCTGGACGGAGCCGAAACCCAGCTTAGCCACTCACTGTGTGACCTTGGGGAAGTTACTGCACTTCATCTTTAAAGTGGGACTAATAACAGTATCTCCCATATGAGATTACTGAGAGGACTTAAGATACAGACTTAGAATAAGACCTGGTCTGCACTCTCTTAGTCTGCTTGTGTAACAAAATACAAGAGACTGGGTGCCTTCGACAACAGACATTTATATATCACAGTTTTGGAGACTAGAAAGTCCAAAATCAAGGCACAGGCAGACTCGGTTCTGGTGAGGCTTCTCTCTTTGGGTTCAGAAGTCTGACTGTCTTCCTTCCATGTCCTCACATGGTCTTTCCTCTGTGGTGTGTCCACAGAGAGAGGCCTGTGATGTCTCTCTCTCTTCTGATCAGGACATCAGTCCTATCAGATTAGAGTCCTCTGCTTATGACTTCCTTTCACCTTCATTAAGGCCCTATCTCCAAATAATATCCCTTTGAGGGTTAGGGCTTCAACATATGAATTTGAGGCGGTAAACAATTCAGCCATAACACATACTAAGCACACAATAAGTGCTAGTTGCTATTGTTATTACTACTATTATTACCGTTACTAGCATTGTTACCAGCCTACCACCATTGCTACTGCTGCTACTACCCCCAAAATAATACCATTGCAACTTCCAGCACTACTATTACTACTATTCCACTATGATTACATTGGTAGAGAAGGTAGAAACTGAACAGATTGGCCTGGCTTATGCCCAAAAAGAATGCTTGAAAGGTCCCATGCAAATAGAACATGATGTGATATGCAGATATACTCCCACCAGGACAAGCAAGGGCCTGTCATAAAGGAAATCCACATTTGGAATCCTGGCCTTTGTCACTGTGTAGTCTCTGCTCTTACTAAGTCTGCAAGGAATCATAATTCAGTACACATACTTCATGGGGAAGAAGTAATCTGGAAACAGAGTGAAAAGTTGCAGAGTCCTGGCTCTGCTATGGAGGGGCTGTGTGACCTCAAGCAATTCACTTCCCCTCTCTGGGCTTTGTTTGTAATTGTTTACAAGTTGTTTACAAATTGTTTGCAATTATTTACAAGTTGTTTACGAATTGTTTGCAATTGTTTACAAGTTGTTTGCAAATTGTTTGCAATTGTTTACAAGTTGTTTACAAATCATTTGCAATTGTTTACCAATTCTTTGCAATTGTTTACAAATTACCCTTGTTTACAAATTGAATGTCAGAATGACTCTCAAAAGTATCTTCTTTCCATCCATATAGACCCCGCTGATTCACTCATCCACTTACCAAGCATGGAGTTTCTCCTGTTTGCCAGGCCCTCTTCTACACACTGGGGACACAGCAGTGAAAAGACAGATGTCTTCTCTGCTGTTAGGGAACTTAAATTTTCCTGGGGAGAGACAGATAAAAAATGAGTACACAACTACACAGACATGATCTAGTTACAAATCCTAATGACTGCTATTCAGGGAAGAAAGAGGCAGAGTGGGAAGACAGTGGCTGGGGTCAGGATGGGGGGGTGGTTAGTTTGGATAAGATCTCTAAGAGGGGGCTATTTAAGGAGGAAAAGATTCATGTTAAGATCTACATAAGAACATTCCAGGGACTAGCAAGGGCAAAGGCCCTGGGAAGGACATGAATCAGATGTGTTCTAGAAACAGAAGTAAGACCAGTGTGCTTGGAGCTTACTGAGGGGAGGAGATGAGGAGGGAGAAGTAGGCAGGGGCTGTATCATCATCACCTGGACAGATGCAGCCAGGTTTATCCTGTGGCATTCCCATATATCCAGTGAGATGCCACTGAAGAGTTTCAGGTTTCAAGGAGTGACCTGGTCTAAAGTCCAATTTTCAAAGGACCTCAGCCCATACATGAATGAGCAGGGTCTCTATGGATGGAAAGAAGAGAATTTTGAGTTATCCTGACATTCAATTTGTAAACAAGGGCAATCGGTAAACAATTGCAAATGATTTGTAAACAATTGCAAGCAATTTGTAAATAAGCCCAGAGAGGGGAAGGGAATTGCTGGAGGTCACAGCCCATCTGTAGAAGAGCCAGGGCCCTGCAACTTTTCACTCTCAGTTCCCATGTGCACTGGTACTGTGTTTACTCTGGTACTGGGTCAGCATAGACTGCAGGGGACAAGAGCAGGAGTGGGAGAAAAAGTTGTGCCAGTGATCAGAAACACCATTAGTGATTCATCTCTTCTCTGAGTGCCCGCCCTGAGGGGTTAAGCAGCCAGAGCAATGCATGTTCTTTTGAATATTCTGAGCTCCCCATCTCAGAGGACCACATGGAGATGCATGTCTCGGGCAGAGTGGCAATTTCCTTACACTTGGCAAAAACGTACGCTTAGCAAGAACTGTGACAGTGATACTGTTTGAGCCCCTGTTTTGGGCTAAGCTGTGGGGGCACAGCAGAAAGCAAGTCAGGCACACATTCCAATCTCATGGAGCTTCCAGTCTAGCCCTTGTCGACCTGTCACTTGTTGGAAATACCTGGTCTTGGATTTGAAGCTTCTGAAGCAGTGGGAGAGGTGGGTTACCCCCCAGGAAATGTTTTTCTAGCCTTGGATCACAGCAGGTTGCCTTATCCCCCCAGGGCTGCAAGTCATTTTGTACATAAATGAAGAGGAATACAACCCATTCCTCGTTTCCTCCACTGGAGCTAAGGTGATCATCCATCGGCAGGACGAGTATCCCTTCGTCGAAGATGTGGGAACAGAGATTGAGACGGCAATGGTCACCTCTATAGGAATGCACCTGGTAAGAGAATATTCTCATTTCCATAGGTTTGGAGAGAACAGATTTTTTTTTTTCAAGGATAACCAATGAGGTGCAGCCTGTGGAAAAGGGTGTTTGTTTCAAAAGGGAACATGGTCCCAGATTTTCCCATGGTTACCCCATTCATTTCAGGAGTTACATTAAAGGTTGTGTTTGTATCTTCTGGCCGACTGCAGTGGCTCACACCTGTAATCCCAGCACTTTGGGAGACCGAGGTGAGGTCAAGACTTCAAGACCAGCCTGGCCAACTTGGTGAAACCTGTCTCTACTAAAAATACAAAAAATTAGCTGGGTGTGGTAGCACATGCCTGTAATCCCAGTTACTTGGGAGGCTGAGGCAAGAGAATAGCTTAAACCCAGGAGGAGGAGGTTGCAATGAGCCAAAATCATGAATCATGCCACTGCACTCCAGCCTAAGCAACAGAGCAACACTCCAATTCAAAAAAAAAAAAAAAAAGGTTGTATTTGTGTGGATTAATAGGACAGGATGCCATTTGTGGAAAGAATTTAAAAAGCAAGACACCAGCATTTGTGGAACCTATGCTGGAAGCAAGGCATTAGGACACTAACTATATATTTGTAGGGAATACAAATAGATAAGATTACCAGCTATCTTTCTGGGTTGCTAAAAGGCCTATGAGGCATGTCAGTAACTGTATTAAAGCCTAGTGGAAAGTCACTCAGCTCTCCAAGGTCTATTTAGCCTATCACGTTTCCATCAATTTTACCTCATTTACCAAGAACCCCTTCTCCCTCCAAATTTGACCTTTGTGGACCTCTCTGGGCACTGAGAACACACAAACCTATCAACAGAAACACAAGTAAGCTGCAGACTCCAACCCCTGAGTCAGCCTTGCCCAGTGGGAGCTGAATGGCAAGGTAAAGAGCGGACTCTGATGGCCCTGGTCACTCCACTGCTTATGGAGTTTTCTTGTTTGCAGTTTTCTTGTTTGCAGGCCTGGGGTCTTTTTATTCCAGGATCTGTCTGCCTCTCCTTTCTCTCTTTCATAGAATGACTGTTAAGAACTTATTTAGACCAGGCACAGTGGCTCATGCCTGTAATCCCAACACTTTGGGAGGCCGAGGTGGATGGATTACTTGAGCCCAGAAGTTTGAGATCAGCCTGGGCAACATAGCAAAACCCCATCTCTACCAAAAACAAAATACAAAAATTCACCAGGCATGGTGGCACATGCCTCTAGTTCCAGCTACTCGGGAGGCTGAAGTAGGAGAATCACCTGACCCCAGGGAGGTCGAGGCTTCAGTGAGCGATGATTGTACCACTGCACTCCAGCCTGAGTGAGACTCTGTCACCAAGACTGGAGTGCAGTGGCGCGATCTCGGCTCTTTGCAACCTCTGCCTCCCTGGTTCACGCCACTATCCTGCCTCAGCCTCCCGAGTAGCTGGGACTACAGGCGCCTGCCACCACTGCTGGCTAATTTTTTGTGTTTTTAGTAGAGATGGGGTTTCACCGTGTTAGCCAGGGTGGTCTTGATTTCCTGACCTCGTGATCCACCCAATTCGGCCTCCCAAAGTGCTGGGATTACAGGTGTGAGCCCCTGTGCCTGGCCCATAATGACACTTTTCTTTACCTGTTTGGGGGTGGGGAGAAAGAAACAAAATCCCCTTGTGGACTATACATCTGTTCACGCCTTTATTTAAATCCAACCTTAATATCCCCAATTAAACTTCCTAGCCTTTATCCCTCACAAACATATCCTCCAGAGCAGTGGCTTCCAACCCTGGTTGATTATCAGACTCAAAGTCACTGAATCAGAATCTGTAGAAGATGAGCCTAAGGATCTATATTTTTACCAAGTTGCAGTGGTTATTCTAAGAGGCAGCACACTTGGGAGCCTTGGCTCGACCTTTTTTTTAATGTTTAAATTTAAAAAATTTTTAGAGTCGGGGTCTTGCTCTGTCACCCAGGCTGGAGTGCAGTGACACAATCATAGCTCACTGCAGCCTTGAACTCCTGAGGGCCTCGGCTTTAGAAACTTGAGCAATGCAGAATTAGAGGAAAAAATATTGTGTCTTCCCAAGTGAAAGTGAAGCTAGAATGACACAAAGATCTAGCTGTAGCTTTGCATTGGGTTAGACAAAGAGATGGTGGGCATTTAGGGCTTGGATATCCATCTGTCATTTATCCATTCAACTGATATTTTCTGAGCACCTTCTTTGTGCTAGACATGGGGTACCTCAGTCTGGAGGACACCGTCCCTGTCCTGAGAGAGTCTAGAGCCCAGCAGAGAGGATTGACTGATAAACCAGAAACGGCACAAATGATTCATTATAATTGCCGCAAGTGCTCTGAAGAAGAAATACAAGACCATCTGAGTGTATATTATGACATGACTGACCTGGGGCTCATTTTCAGTGGGGAAGATGAGGTTCAAGGAAGGCTTTCCTGAGGAGGTGCTATTTAAGCTGAGACAGTAAGATGATGAACTAGAATGGAAGTATGACAGACGAAGTCTGTGGCTTCACTGCCTCATGGTGCCCCATAGAAAGGACAACCCTGGACAAGGGAAACCATCAAAATGGTCTTTCTGGGCCCCCAGATGCTCTCAGGAGGCATGTTACTTAGGGGCTTTGTTCCAGCATGGGAGGGAAGTAATGTGTATTAGCTTGAGCTGTGTGAATGAAAAAAGAAAAACTATCTCGAACACCCAATCTGCTCAAACTGTGACTTGAAAAGACTTTTTTAAGAGACAGCCACTTAAGTAGCTGGGCAACTCATTCTTTTGTTCACTGGCGGATGGCAAAACCTCAGAGCACAGTAGTGAGCATTTTGGTCAGACATGTCCCACACAGTTTTATCTGCACCCCGAAGTAGGATCCAGGATTTGCAGCGCATCCTTCCCTTATCCTTTCGCCCTCTTCCCTCTTTTCAAACTGGTGTGAGTTACTGGAGCTTGCAAAAGTACAAGAACTAAGGAATTCTGCTCTCTTGTTTTCTTGCTCTGAGCTTGGAAATACCCACCACATTGTTAAGCAAATGTTCTCTTTACCAGTGGTGGGTAAACACAGACATGAGTGAGTTTGCTGCTACACTTAATTTGAGATGTAGAAAATCAAAGCCACAGAGCAGGGTCAGTCAGCTTTAGGTCTGATTTATGAGCATTTAGAACTACAACAGAAAAAAAAAAACCAGGGATTATGAAGAGGTCAGCAGAGAGTCACTAAGAAAAAGTCCAACCAAACTAGACTTCCTTCCTTTCTGATTTTATTTATGTATTGATTGATTAATAGGTGTGTGTAGCTGGTAGGCTCAGTCAGGCTGGCCGGCAGTTGGTAAACAAAACTTCCTTTATTCACTGAGAGATTGCATGTCCAAAGTACTGAATATTAAAAGGTGAACCCAACAGAGCTCCTACCTTCAAAGTTCTTAACTTGAAGAGGGGAAGACGAAAGTTTGTTTGCTTTTTTAAAGACAAGGTATTGCTCTGTCATCTAGGCTGGAATGTAGCGGTGTGATCACAGCTCACAGATCACAGCAACCTCGACCACCTGGGGTCATGTGATTCTCCTGCCTCAGCCTTCCAAGTAGCTGGGACCACAGGCACATGCCACTGTGTCTGGCTAATTTTTAAATTTTTGTAGAGATGGGGGTCTCACTATGTTGCTGAGGCTGGTCTCAAACTCCTGGCCTCAAACAGTCCTCCCATCTTGGCTTCCCAAAATGCTGGGATTATAGGCGTGAGCCACCATGCCTGACCAAAGACAAAAGTAAGCACAACTTTACAATACAGTTTCCATCTCTGTGGAAACAGACCTTTTCTGCCTGGTTCCGAAGCTTGCTTCTTAGAACATAACAGATCCTCAGTAAATACTGATAGATGACAGATGGATGGGTGGATGGGTAGATGGATAAGTGAGTGGGTGGATGGATGGTTGGATGGATGGATGGATGGTTGGATGGATGGATGGATGGATGGATGGATGGATGGATGGATGGATGGATAGGTGAGTGGGTAGATGGGTAGGTAGATGGTTGGCTGGCTGGATGGATGGATAGATAGGTGAGTGGGTGGGTAGGTGGGTTGATGGATGGATGCCCAGACAGAAGCTATTGGAGAAGGCTTTATAAATGATGGATTTAAAAGGACAAGTGCAGGCAAATAGTCAAGAAGAGCCAGTCCAGACAAAGAACGTAACAATTACAAAGGAGTCACAAAATGAGTTTATTTAAGCTGTGTAGTGAAACTTTTCAAAGAAATCATTTTAATGGAAGTATTATCAGTATACTGGAGACAGTACATTTGTAGTAATTCTAGAAAGAAATGATGTGGACCTCAGCTGAGGCAATGGCTGTGGGGATGAGCAGAGGGAATAGATTTCAGGGATATTACAGCACAGAAGCAACAGGGCTTGACGGCCAATGTTAGCGAGAAGGGCCAGGGGGAAGTTAGATTGATATTTAGGTAGTGGCTTGGGCAGAGAGATGGAGGAATGCCAGGCTCAGAATTAGAGAATCCAAGGGCAGGGTATGTTTGGGGGAGAAGACCACTTCAATTTGGGACAGACCCAATTTGTTATGCCTTTGAGAAGTCAAGGTGAAAAGAAAGCATTCATTAGATGCTATGGACCTAGAGCTCAGGAGAGAATCTTGGGGGGTAATTGTAGACATGGAAATAAATGCCATCACCCAAGACCTGGGACAGAACCCTAAACATGCAAATGTTTAAGGGCTGAGTGGAAAGTTAAAGGAGAAAGAGAGGCAGAGAGGTAGGATCAGAAGCCAGAAAGAGTTGGCATCAGATAAATCAAGGAAGATAATTTTACAGAAGGTGTGACCAAAAGTAGCAAGTACAGTCGAGAGGTCAGGCAAGGTAGAGGGCAAAAGCATTCTCTGGTTTTGGCAGCCAAGAGGTCACCAGTGTTCTGTGCCAGAGACGTTTTCAGTGGAAGGAGTGGAACAGAAACCAAAGTACAATGGGTTAAATGGTGAATGGAAAATGAGGAAGTGGACATGGGTGGACCACTCACCCAGTGGAGTTGGGGACCAGGCCCTGGAGACTGGGGAGACTCCATGTCATTACAAATCCTGTTGTACCTTTTGATTCTAAAGCACATACCCAGACTTCATTTCACAAGTTCAATCTATGCCAAACAGGGATTAAGAGCTCTAATGGCTGAGATTCAAACCCCAGTTTTGCACGTTGGTTGTGTAATCTCTGACTCAGTGATCTCATCTGTAAAATAGGGATGATAATAATGATGTTACTTCATGGCTGGTGAGATTTTAATGAGTTGGTACATGTGAAACGCTTGGAAATGTGCTTGGCATATAGTAAGTGCTTAAAGTATATTGGCTTGGCTGGGCACAGTGGCTTACACCTGTAATCCCAGCACTTTGGGAGGTTGAGACGGGTGGATCACTTGTGCCTAGGAGATTTGAGACCGGCCTGGGCAATATGGTGACACCCCATCTCTACAAAAAATATAAAAATTAGCCAGCTGTGGTGGCACACACCTGTAGTCCTAGCTACTTGGGAGGTTGATGCGGGAGGATCGCTTGAACCCAAGAGGCAGAGATTGCAGTAAGCTGTGGCTGTGCCACTGCACTGCAGGCTGGGTGGCAGAGTGATACTCCATCACACACACACACACAAAAAACAGGATGTGTGTGTGTGTATGTATATATATATATATAGAGAGAGAGACTGTTACTATATATTTTTTAAGAAAAGAGGTGAAGAGAAGGAAAAATAACTGAGTGAAAAAGGAAAAAGAGGGGTTAGGGAAGGTTTCTATTGTCTTTTTTGACACCTCTCTCCTTTATGAATTATATATATACACACACACATATATGTATACACATGTATATTTATATTACACACTACTAGTACATTATATATAAAAGATACTATTAATAATTGTACATACATAAAGGATAGTGATTATTTGCCATATGTGTTGCAAGTATCTTTCCCAGTTTGTGGTTTTCTTTAGGGTACTTTTTCACATGCAAAATAGTGAATGTTTACATAGTCAAAGTCTTTGTTTTCTTCTTTAGTCATTATGTTAATGAGAGTTCTTCCTCTCTGAGACCAGATACTAAATTGAGTTTGCTTCCAGTTATTTTATTATTTCATGTAATATTTTAAGCCATCAGAATTGTTTTCACTGGGTACAGTGGCTCACACCTACAAGCCTAGTGCTTTGGGAGGCCAAAATGGGAGTTTACTGCCGCTCTGACCTTGTGGGTTCAAGCAATCCTCCCACCTCAGCCTCCCGGGTAGCTGGGATTACAGGTGTGAACCACCACACCTAGCTGATTATTGTATTTTTAGTGGAGATGGGGTTTCACCATGTTAGACAGGTCTCGAACTCCTGACCTCAAGTGACCCACCCTCCTCAGCCTCCCTAAGTGCTGGAATTACAAACATGAGCCACTACGCCCCGTCTATTGTTGTTATTGTTTAATTAAAATCCAATAGCCACTAGGTAGCACAGTGGGAATCTGATTTCAGATTTATTCGGACCCAAGCCCACATTCCTGACCCCTTAGCTAGCCCGCCTGGTGCTACCGGTTGTTTAGGAGTGAATGACCATTGACCATAACACGGTTCCTAGAGAAAAAGCCTTCTAGAAGGGCCCAGAATTCAATCCCCTTATGCCCGTGGTCAGAGGAGACCATCAGGATAGGGTCATGGGAGGGGCCCTGAGACAGCCTAGAGACTCAAAGCAAACAAAACTTCCTCAATAATGAGTCCAAGCTGGGCACAGCAGCTCATGCCTGTAATCTTTGGGAGGCCAAGGAGGGCAGATCACTTAAGGTCAGGAGTTCAAGACCAGCCTGGCCAACATGGTGAAACCCCATCTCTACTAAAAATACAAAGAAATTAGCCGGGCGTGGTGGCACACGCCTATAATCCCAGCTACTTGAGAGGCTAAGGCATGAGAATGGCTTAAACCCAGGAGGTGGAAGTTGCAGTGAGCCAAGATCATGCCACTGCACTCCAGCCTGGGCGACAGAGTGAGGCTCCATCTCCAAGAAAAAAAAAAAAAAAGTCCCTCCCAGGTCTGCATAGTTCAAGAAGAAAACCATCCACCTGTTTCATCCCCAGCCTGGCCATCCCTGCTGTCCCCTGCCTGGCAGAAGCAGCAGTCCATTCTGAGAAACAGGGGCAGAGCATGGAAACCAAGGGAAAGAAAGGCTCCGCACCCACCCCCAGAGCCCAGCTGCCACTTTGGCCTGTTGACTGGGGCTGGTAGACACCTCTACCATGCCCTCAGTGGCTGGGGGAGGAAGTCCTTTTTACTACTGGGAGAATCTCTCACTCAAACAAAGTTTTACCCAGAAATGTACACAATGGAAATAGAAATGCGGGATGAATGTAGTTGAGCCTGCGAGACAGACCAGCCTGGTTACCACCCACCCTTCTGTGATGGGCCCTAAAACAGGGTGCAGACAGAACAGAATTTGCAAACCGCTAAGCTGTGGCAAGGCAGGCAATCTTTCTGAGAAGGTGACTTGGGATTACTGGCTGGGACAAGAGTTACCACTGAAATGTGAGAACAATAGCCACCTTGTCTGAGAATAGCTTGGCTGGACTGACCATCTCACAGATGAGACATGATTATACTGGTTGGAAGTTCTCAAGGTTGCAAGAAGGTGGGAGCTGGCTCTCTAACCCCAGAAGCCGTGGGGGCTTTGATAAAGGCCCTCCTCTTGTCACCTGCCTGCCCCTTAGGCTCTGTTGCCATCTGGACTTTTCCCCTTAGCACTGTTTATACCTTAAAGAATGAGCTTGCTGGGTGCAGTGGCCCATACCTGTTATCCTAGCACTTTGGGAGTCTGAGGTGGGAGGATTACCTGAGCCCAGGAGGTCAAGGCTGCCATGAGCCATGATAGCACCATTGCACTCCAGCCTGGGTGACAGATCGAGACCCTGTCTGAGAGAGAGAGAGAGAGGGTGGTGACCTAAGGACTCCTATGCAATTGTCTCCTTCCCCCAAGATCTTCAGAAAGAAGCAGATAGAACCTGGTTTGATATAAATGGGCTCCATGTCCCACACATATACCTCTATACATACACATACATGCACACATACCTATGCGTGCACACACATACACACTTTTACATGCATAAGTGTATGCATAGATACACATACAAACTCACACATATGCACACATATACACACTCTTTTTTTGTGCGTCCCCAGGGGTCAGCTTAGAAGTCAAAATGTCTTCCTAGCCTCCACAAGCCAGCAGTTCTGGAAAACTGAAAGCTGGGTCGGAGGGAAGAGCATTCTGTCAAAGTTACTGCATTCGAGGTTTTGAGAATCTCAAGACCTACTCCACTCAGAACAGGAATTTCGCTCCATTTGCTCTACTTCTGGTTGCTTCAGAAAACAACCGGAACCTTCTAAGAGCTGTGAGTTTGATAAGCATCGTTGCAGAATGAAGGGCCATTGAGTACCCAGAAAGCGTTGAAATCCAAATGGTTTCTCATAATTGGTTTCCTGGAAGCAGCCCATGGGCTGGTTTTCAAGGTAGAGGGAGCCCCAGCCACCCCTGCTGGCTGCACACGGCTTGCCTAAGTGGACAGACCCCTCATCTGGATGCCAGGGTATTGTGCTTTCCTACCCCAGGCAGGTAGAGCCTGTAGCTGACACTCTAGACTCCAGGAACAGTTCAGCAGGACGGCGGGGCACCCAAAGGAACACGTCTGCCCAGGGATCCTGCTGCTTGAAGAAGCTTAGAGGATGGCAAGGAATTGTGACCTCCAGGAAGGCCACTGCTTGACATCTTTGCACCTCTGTGCCCAGCCCAGCCCTGGCGTGTACTAGAGGCCCTGCATGCATTTTCTACCCAGCTATTAAGTCTATTTATTCTGTACTGACATAGAAAGACACTCACCCTTGTTAGTGAGAAGGGCACGTTGCAGGGCAAAGTGAATGTGTGAGTCCATGTCTGTCTGTCTGAGATGCAGGATCTCATCTGTTAGTGCAGGCACTCTGGGAAAGAGGGGATGCCAGACAGCCACTTTCCCCTTTGTTTGCTGCTGTTGTTTAAACGGTTTTAAATGGGAATCGTCAATTGCCCAGGAGGTACTTGCAGTGAATTGAGGGAGACTAATGGGTCAGCAGATGAAATGCAATACAAACAGAAAGGGATTATAGCCAATTGAGATGGCTACAGTTTCCACCCGCCTCAAACCTCTTCATTCCTTCCCCCGCCCCCGCTTTTCATTCTTTCTTCAAAGTGAAAATAATTTTCTTCCCTCCCACAAATCTGCCATTCATTTTCTCTTTACCCCCATCTCCCCAACCAAAAAAATAAAAACGACTGTACATGGGCACGTGGATGCACACAGCATACAAACACACAGTTGTGATAAACTGGTCACGATTTATCTTCCATTGAGTTGCTGCCCTTAGAAGATGTTATCCTCCCCCCACCCCCATTTATGCTTGTTTGGCTTGGGTGGATTATTTATTTGCAGTGACAAATATTAAGCTAGAGCAAAATTTAGTCATCCGCAGTAAAACATCATTGAAGCCAGGTGCAGTGGCAGGAGCCTGTGGTCCCAGCTACTCGGGGAGGCTGAGGCAGGAGGGTCCCTTGAGCCTGGGAGGTGGAGGCTGCAGTGAGCCTTGATTGCACCACTGCACTCCACCCTGGGTGACAGAGTGAGACCCTCATCTCTAAAAAAAATAAAAATAAAAAATTATTGAATAAGGATTTTGAACTTTGAGTGACAATGCTGTTTACCTCCTCTGATGATCAGGGTAGCATTCTACTCTGTTGAACTTTCCTTGGCTTTTTTCTAAGAAAGTCAACATCTTTCAAGTCAGCTTCTGGGACCAGAAAACAAGGCAATGGGTCCTTCACCTGAGCAGGAATCCCAAGCGACTCATAGTCCCTGCTGCCCTTCCTTTCTCTCTCTCTTTCTTTCTCTTTCTTTCTTTCTTTCTCTCTCTCTTTCTTTCTCTCTTTCTTTCTTCTTTCTTTCTTTCTTTCTTTCTTTCTTTCTTTCTTTCTTTCTTTCTTTCTTTCTCTTTCTTTCTTTCTTTCTTTCTTTCTTTCTTTCTTTTTCTTTCTTTCTTTCTTCCTTTCTTTTCTTTCTTTCTTTCTCTCTCTTCTTTTCTCCTTCCTTCCTTCCTTCCCTCCTTTCCCCCTTCCCTCCTCTCTCTCTCTTTGTTTTCAAAATGGGGTCTTGCTCTGTCACCCAGGCTGGATTGCAGAATCATAGCTCACTGCAGCCTCAAACCCCGGACTGAAGCAATCCTCCCTCCTCAGTCTCCCAAAGTGCTGGGATTACATGCATGAGCAACTGTGCCTGGCCCCTGCTTATCTTTCTAATCCCTTCTCTCACCTCCCAGCGGATTCGCCAACTACAAATCCATTTCATTCAGACAATCAAATCCAAATTTCTCAGCTGGGCATGATTTGACCTCAACCTCCCTGTCTGACTTCATCTCCAGCAATTTCTCTATTTTGCCATTTTCAGCCACACCAGCCCCTCTTGCCTCAAGCCTTTCCTGTTTGCTCTACCCAGTCATCCTCTGTCCACTTCTTCATCTTCTTTTTTAAAGATAGAGTCTCACTCTGTTGCCTAGGCTGGAGTGCAGTGGTACGATGATGGCCCCCTGCAGCCTTGACCTCCTGGGCTCAAGTGATCCTTCCACTTCAGCCTCCCCAGTAGCTGTGACTACAGGTGTGTGTCACCATGCCTGGCTTCCTGTTCACTTCTTGACAAGACCAGCTCTTTCTTGCAGTTCCATGTTGAGCCCAACAGGTCCCTTTTTCAGAAATACCTTCCCCAATCACTCTATGGGCAAAACTGCCCATCTTCTCTTAACCCCTCCAGTTTCCCTACCCCATTTCATTAAACACCATCCAGATTTATCCAAAATCATCTTGTTTATTTAATTGCTTGCTGACCATCTATTTGTCCCACTGGAAGGTATGTTCCAGGACAGCAGGAACTTATCTGTCTTGATCATTGCTGATTTCAGTGTCCACCATAGTACCAGGCACCTAATAGGTGCTCACTAACTTTTCGTTAAATGAATGACCAAATAGCTTCTCAGCTCCCAAGGGTTGCTTGCAAAGTCCTCTGTCTGGTGCCCCCTGCAAAACCCTCCACCTGGGTCCTGGGGGACGACAGGGCTGAATGTGTGCTGCTGTGATTGCAGACAGAGTCCTTCAAGCTGAGTGAGCCCTACAGTCAGTGCACGGAGGATGGGAGTGACGTGCCAATCAGGAACATCTACAACGCTGCCTACTCGCTCCAGGTAACAGATTGCTGGGGGCACTCAGCCCTGGGTTTATGGCCTGGACCCAGGAGACAAAGTTATATCTAGGCTGGGGTGTGGCTTGCACCAGGAACTCTGGTGAGGATCCCTGGGGTTCATCCAGAGACCTCAAGAACAAATGATGCCAGCTGGTTCCAGTCCTCTGCAGTTCATCTGTAACCAGAGCTTAATTGATTCACCGAGGTTTCTGTGGAACTCAATGTACAGCTGAGACAGATACACCTCCTAAATAGGCCTTGGCAAGGGAGGAACAGGAGAGAAGCTGTCTGAGAGAGACACTGGCCGAAGGGTCAAGAGCATGGCTTCCAGGCCTGCTGGTGTCCCTCACTTGATGATGGCCTTGGACCAGCTGGGTTCCCCTCAGCAACCACAAGGGGAGGTGGGATTGGATCAGCGGCTGCTAATTTGCAGCTCCCAGTCGCCTTCCAGGTGGCATACCCAGTTTTTCAAGAGCCTGGTTGGTGTTTAAAAGTCAGAGAATTTCACAAGAAAATCCAGATTTCCAGTCTCTCGAAAAAATGAAACGATACGGCAGCATTGAGCCCATATTTCCTGCAGGATAAACAGTGGGTGTAGCCACCCCAATAAATGAAGCAGGTGTTCTCTGGCTCCCACAGTTTTCACCACCCCTCCGTATGTCACTTACATCACTGTCTCCTGTAGACATTTGACTTTTTAACACTTAAGTGAGACGATCTGTTCTGCCTCCTCTCACATTCTGGGAATTTATAGTTCACCTCCTACCAGGATACCCCAGAGAGTCCATGAAAATCAGTCCAGCAGAACAAAAGGACCAGAAACCTTCAGCACTGAGTCTGCCAACCTAGATAAGAGCTGAGTTGAGAGGTGATGTAGACAATGAGTAAAAGAGGACTTTTGGGCCAGGCGCGGTGGCTCATGCCTGTAATCCCAGCACTTTGGGGGGCAAAGGTAGGAAGATCACTTGAGCCCAGGAGTTTGAGACCAGCCTGGGCAACATAGCAAGACCTTGCCTCTGAAAAAAAAAAGTTTTTAATTAGCTGGGCATACTGGTGCACACCTGTAATCTCAGCTATAAGGCAGGCTGAGGAGAGAGGATCCCGTGAGCCTAAGGGTTCAAGGCTACAGTAAGCCATGATCACACCACTGTACTTCAGCCTGAGTAAGAGAGCAAGACCCTGTCTCTAAAAATAAAAAAAGTGAGCTCATCAGAAAGATACTTCTGGATGGTATTTAGTGAGAGCTACCATGCACACACACACCTTACATGTATCAATTCATTTCATGCTCACAACTTCATGAAGTTGATATTATTATAAAGAAAGCAAAGCATCTGAGAGGTTAAGTAACTTGCCTGATGCCAAACAGTAGATAAGTAGCAAAGCTGGGATTTGACCTGAATAGCCTGCCTTCAGGAACTCTGCTATTAGCTTTTATGCTATAAGCTCCATGGATATTGTGGTAGCTTATGATCCATGAAGACCCAACGTGGAGGGCTTGGGCTTGAGAATAGGAACACTGGGACTGTGTTCATTTCTCTCTGTTTCTGGAGGACTCCTCCAATTTTCCCATTTAACTTTGTGTTGGCACCCACATGATGGAAAATGACCACTCCAGCCCCAGCTCAGCCCAATCTCCATGTCTCAGTTAGTCTAAATTCTTAATACATTGGCCAGGTGTGGCGGCTCATGCCTATAATCCCAGCACTTTGGAAGGCCAAAGTGGGAGAATCACTTGAGGTCAGGAGTTCAAGACCAGCCTGGCCAACATGGTGAAACCCCGTCTCTACCAAAAATACAAAAACTTAGCTGGGCATGGTGGTGCACATCTGTAATCACAGCTACTTGGGAGGCTGAGGTGGGAAGATCGCTTAAGCCCGGGAAGCAGAGGTTGCAGTGAGCTGAGATCGTGCCACTGCACTCCAGCCTGGGCAACAGAGCAATACTGTCTCAAAATAGGTAAATAAATAAAAATAATAAATAAATTTTTAATATATCTTCCAGCTTGGGCCCTTTGCAGTTCCGGGACCATGCCCAGCCCAGTTGGCATAAGGGGCAGGTTCATGTGGTTGACCAAGGCTGAGGGAGGCTGACCCCCTGGGCTGAAGGGTGTGCAGGGAACTCCCTGACATCCCTGTGCAAAGACATGAATGTCATCCCTGGGTCTCCTCTTTCAGATCTGCCTTCATTCATGCTTCCAGACGAAGATGGTGGAGAAATGTGGGTGTGCCCAGTACAGCCAGCCTCTACCTCCCGCAGCCAACTACTGCAACTACCAGCAACACCCCAACTGGAGTGAGTGAGACCCAGCCCCAGCCTTGCATGCCCCAGGACCAGGGTCAGCCTAGCCCTGGCAATAGGCACTCATGGGACTCCAACCCTCTTTCCTTTTGCATGAGGGAGGTATTGGTTGAGAGCCATTTAACTAGAGTTTTACTTCTGTTGTCAAGCCTGCCTTGAATTATACTTTGCAACTGACCACCTTAGTCAACTCCAGAAGGTAGGAATGGGTCGATATTACCTTTTCACAGAATAGATAACCAAGACCCAGAAAGGCTAGACGGCTTGCCCAAGGTCACACAGCCAGAAAGGAACAGAGCTGGATCCAAACCAAGGGCGATCTGACCTTCAACTCACACCCTTAACCACCACTGCTTTCTGTTTCCCAACATCACAAGGCAGTGTGTGTTTCCAGAGAGCCAGTGTTGGTAGAAAGTGGGAGGAGAAATCATTAAAATGAGACTGCGGGGCTGTCCTTGGTGACCCGGGGATGCCCAGGAAGGGTCCTGTGGCTTTTTCAAAGCTCACGCTGCCCTCTCCCTTGTCCCTCAGTGTATTGTTACTACCAACTGCATCGAGCCTTTGTCCAGGAAGAGCTGGGCTGCCAGTCTGTGTGCAAGGAAGCCTGCAGGTATGTGGACCCCAAGGGGTGAGATGGGCAGCTGGGTTGGGTTGGGCTACCTACACTCATACTGTCCCCTCCTCCCTTAGCTTTAAGGAGTGGACACTAACCACGAGCCTGGCACAATGGCCATCTGTGGTTTCGGAGGTAAGTTCTTCTGCCCACCCTTCCCCACTCAAGCCCCCAGCCTGGAGCCCCACTGACATTTTTGCTGTGTCCTCTGGCCTGGGACATGGTCCAAGGGGAAGAGAGCTACCTTGCGGAGGCTGGGGAACAAGTTGGGGAGCCTGAGGGCGGGAGGCTGGCCCTGGCCTCTTGGGCATCCTCAGACCCACTCTTTCTCTCTCCATTGTAGAAGTGGTTGCTGCCTGTTCTCACTTGGGACCAAGGCCGGCAAATAAACAAAAAGCTCAACAAGTAAGTTTCCTCTACCCTGTTCCTCTGCTCTGGCCGCCACAGCCCCCAGTCTTCTCACCTGCTTCCATATGCGTATGGGTATGGCCAAATCTCTTTTTTTTTTTTTTTGAGACAGAGTCTTACTCTGTCACCCAGGCTGGAGTGCAGTGGTGTGATCTCAGCTCACTGTAACTTCCGCCTCCTGGGTTTCAGCAATCCTCCTGCCTCAGCCTCCCAAGTACCTGGGATTATAGGTGTGCAACATCACACCCGGCTAATTATATATTTTTAGCAGAGATGGGATTTCACCATATTGGCCAGGCTGGTCTTGAACTCCTGACCTCAAGTGATCCATCTCCCTCAGCCTTCCAAAGTGCTGGGATTACAGGCAGGAGCCACTGAGCCTGCCCCCCTCTTCTTTTCATTCACTCACTCATTCATTTCCTCAAAGCTAGGAGACAGTGAACTCGCATCTGTGAATCATGCCGTGTGAACTCACATTTCTCTAAGCCATCACTATCTCCCTCATGCCCACTGCTGGGCCTGCCCACTGTGAGAGCCAATCTGGCCACTCTGGCTTCCAACATTCATAGAGCACCCCCTAGGTGCCAGGTGCTGTGTGAGGTGCTGGAGAAACCAGGACAATCAAGCAGACATGGTCTCTGCCCCCCAAGGTACTTACACTCTAATGATAAAATAGACTTTGACCAAGCAATTGCAAACCATTAAACCAAGTGTTGCAAACTGATGACTGATCCTTGGCACAAATCTAGCCTCATGAACGCAACCCATTATTTCCAGCTTTTCCTGAAAGTTCAAAAGTTCTGGCAAGAACGACCCTCCACTGTTTTGTAGCACCGAAGAGCTGAGTAATACCTGCTCCTTTGGAATGAGTCATGGTCCAGTTTGCCATCGTCCTATCGAGAGGCAGTTTAGTGCGATGGTTAAGAGCATGGACTTTGAAGCCAAATCTAAATGAGTTGGAGTACTGGCTCAGCCGATTATCGACAGTGTAGTCTTGGACAAGTTCCTTAACCAATCTGCATCTCCGTTTCCACATCTGTGAAATGAGGATGATGAAACTATACATACCTGCCTCACAGGGCTGTTGGGAGAATTCAGTGAGTTAATTCACATAAAGTTCTTACGACAGTGCTTGGCAACATAGGAAGTGCCCCATAAATGCTCATTGCCATTGTGCCTATTATCATATTACGTCAACTACCCTGCTCATGTACATTACTTGTACATACTTGAGATTGCTATCAAACAATTACAAATGTCGACGTTTAATGAAGAACAGGGTATAATGGCAGTATGGCTGGGTCGACTGACTTAATCTGGAAGCTGGGGAGCAGTTATTGAGTGAATGAATGACCTGAGGACCAGTTCCAGGCTGGAGATATGCTCTGGGGTGTAGACGGAGCCCTTATGGGCCAGGTTCTGATACCTCCAAGGAGCTCAGTGCCTTGACTGTGCTGCCAGCTTGGGTAGGAGGGAGACAGCCATGCTGAGGACTGGTGATCTGGTAGGACGCCAAGGCTCTTGACTCACCTGTTGGAATTTTGCAGGACAGACTTGGCAAAACTCTTGATATTCTACAAAGACCTGAACCAGAGATCCATCATGGAGAGCCCAGCCAACAGTGTGAGTAGAGTGGCTTCCTTCCAGGACCTGTCCTGGGCCTATGTCTCTTGTCATTGACACTGGGGAAAGGTGTCCTGCATGCCCTTAGGCAGCAGAGAACTGACCCAGGGCCCTTGGAGTGTTGGTGGAGATCAGAGTGCCGTGGTGGAGGTCTGGGACTATGTCAGAGTGTCCTCACTTTGGGGGCAGATGTGAGCATCTGCCTGGCCTTGGGGAGCAGAATCAGGGAAAGGGGTTCCAGCCTGCTCTAGGAAGGCTGCTGTAGGCTAGGGTCTCAGGTCAGAACACACAGAGTAAAAGGAGACAGGAAGCCTGCCTGCTTCTTCCTCCCAGTCTGTGCAGGGTCAGGGCTGACCCGTGGCTCCCTTGGGAATCAGGGTTCCTGTGTGAGACCAACTTGTGGGGAGGTCCCTCTTGATGAGACTTATGTGGCTTGGCCTCTCTTGCAGATTGAGATGCTTCTGTCCAACTTCGGTGGCCAGCTGGGCCTGTGGATGAGCTGCTCTGTTGTCTGTGTCATTGAGATCATTGAGGTCTTCTTCATCGACTTCTTCTCTATCATTGCCCGCCGCCAGTGGCAGAAAGCCAAGGAGTGGTGGGCTCGGAAGCAGGCTCCCCCCTGTCCAGAAGCTCCCCGCAGCCCACAGGGCCAGGACAACCCAGCCCTGGATATAGACAATGACCTACCCACTTTCAACTCTGCTTTGCACCTGCCTCCAGCCCTAGGAACCCAAGTGCCCGGCACACCGCCCCCCAAATACAATACCTTGCGCTTGGAGAGGGCCTTTTCCAACCAGCTCACAGATACCCAGATACTAGATGAGCTCTGAGTCAGGGATGAGAAGACAGATCTAGTCAGGACCACCAGCCATGGTCTAAGGACCACCAGCCACGGTCTAAGGACCACCAGCCACGGTCTAAGGACATGGACCGTGTGCCCCCAGATGTGCGCACAGGGGACCCTCTGCCCCATTCTGGGCTTTTCAGAGACTCCAACCAAAAAGCCTGCTTTAAACCGCAAGATGGGGCCTGGACATGTGCAGGAAGACCCATCGGGTACTACGCAGCAACACTCACAACTATCCAGGCTGAGATATATCCTGGGACCTGAACTATTAGCACGTCAGTAGAGACTGGGGGCCGAGGCAGTGGTGCCGGCCCAAGCGAAGGCGAGTGAGGGCTGATGCAGCTCTTTGCAGGTCTTGAGAGGGAAGGACTCTTCCAAAGCCCCAAAGCCGAGGGTTTCACCCGCACTGCCAGCCTGGGTCGGGGCCCAAGGATGTGACCTTGAGTATCAAGGCTGGACAGCTACTGCCGGATGCCAAAGATAGGAGAAAGTGCCAGCCCTGAAGCCGGAGCCGTTTGTGAATAAACTGTTCTTCTTCGTCACTGACACTGGGGAAAGGTGTCCTCCATGCCCTCAGGCAGCAGAGAACTGGCCCAGGGCCCTTGGGGTGTTGGTGGAGATCAGAGTGCTGTGGTGGAGGTCTGGGACTATGTCAGAGTGTCCTCACTTTGGGGCAGGGGTGGGCCCAGGAGATGGATCTGATTATCCCATTTTGTAGATGAAGAAACTGAGGCACAGAAAGATTAAGTTACTGGCCCAAGGTGACACAGTGAGGAGGTGGCAGAGCTAGGATTTGAACCCAGACAATCTGACTCCACGATTTTGCATCCAATTTGTGTCTGTACCTTTTAAAGGGTGAGGCCCATGTCACTTTGGGTGGGAAGACGGGGAGCATGGTGGGCCATGCTCTGGGCAGCTATTCCAAGACAGAGCTGACCCCCCCAACACCAATGGCCTGTCCCTCACCAACAAGCCAACTGCGACAGATGACCCACTTCATATCACATTCACATCTTCCCACCCGAAAATGGCTAACAGGTATTAAATCCTTGGTTGGTGTTTAAAGCCAACCCAAGAAAAGGTGTTAGGTACTGTTTTAAGCACCTAGATAGGTTAGCATAGGGGACTGCAAATGGTGTTCTGCAAACGAAATTCTGTTTTTGACCATGAACTAAAATTTTTATTTTATTTTATTTTATTTTATTTTATTTTTTATTTTTTGTAGAAATAGGATCTCACTATGTTGCCCAGGCTGTTCTTGAACTCCTGGCCTCAAATGATCTTCCCACCTCAGCCTCTCAAAGTGCGGGGATTACAGGCACAAGCCACCGTGCCCAGCCAAGAATTTTTATTTTTGCTTTTAAATAGCAAAAGAAGAAGATTCTGTAACTCATGAAAATGATATGAGATTCGACTTTGAGTGTCTATAAATAAAGTTTTGTTGGTACACAGCCACATCCATTTGTTCAAGTTTTGTTTACGGCCATTCATTGCACTACAGTGGCAGAGCTGAGTAGCTACAACCCAAACCCTAAAATATTTTCCCTTTGGCCCTTTACAGAAAACTGTGCTGACCCTTGGATGAGCACATTCGATGGATATGATTATCCCATTTTGTGGATGAAGGAACTGACGCATAAAAGATTAGGTTACTTGCCTAAGGTGACACAGCTAGGAGGTTGCTGAGCTGGGATTTGACCCCAGACAGTCTGACTCCAGAGCTGGTGCCTTTTATCGCTCCATTATTTTGCAGCCAATCTGGTCTGTACCTTTGAAGGATGAGGCTTCATCCTTTATTTTGGGTGGGAAGGGGGAGAGGCTAAATACCCTGGCTCTAGGGCTGAAGGAAGTCCTTCATCTATGATTGGCGAAGGTCCACAATTCAGGACTAATTCCCTTCATGAGAATGGCTGCTAGTAAGGGCAAGAGTCTTGGTAAAAGAGAGGACTGTAGGGACCCTGTCTGGACCTGGGCACCCCTGGTTCAACTCAACCCAACCCCAGGCCTGTGACTAGAGTAAGCCTCTGCCCTACGTGGTGTTTCCACTAGACCTCATGGGGCAGGGCATTGCCAGCAGGTATGCCAGTCAGCAAGGAGGAGGTCATGGTGACCCCAGACTGGAGGGAGCTCCCCCATGCAGTGGGCTCAGGAGCCAGGCCCATGCAGGTGGGGATTGGGTTACAGAGGCCGTGAGCCTGGCTCTCATCCACGCTGGGCTCTGGTGGCTATAGCCGGTGCCGACAGGGAACTTGCAGCGGATGCCTACCTGGGCACAACGCAGACAGGAGCTTCCTCGTCCTCCTCCATGGTGGGGGCAGGAGGTGCCCTCAGATTCATGGAACTGGCCAGCCTCTGCCTGATGGAGGAACACTTCTAGTGAGGCTTGCCAAAGGCAAGGCCACGAGAATCCAAAGCCAACAGCTGCTCGACTCTCCCCAAGCACACAGGCGTGCACACCCAGCAAGCTCTAGCTGTCTCCATTCTTGTTTGGCTCTTACAGTGTCCAGCATTTCCTTGCCTCCTTTCCCACTTCACCCTTCCAGGCCAACTGCAAATGTCAGCGCCTCTGTAAAGTTTTCCCTGATCCTCTTCCCTTGCCCCAAGAAGTTGGAGCTTCCACCATTATACAGCTTTCATACATATGTGTGTGTATATATATATATATATGAAACAGGCAAGGTCTTGCCTCTGTCTCCCAGGCTGGAGCACAGTGGCATGATCATAGCTCACTGCAGCCTTGACCTCCTGCCTCAGCCTCCTGAGTAGCTGGGATTACAAGCGCATGTCACGACCCATGGCTGGTATTTAAATTTTTTATAGAGACAAGATCTGACTATGTTGTCCAGGCTGGTCTTGAACTCCTGGACTTGAAACAATCATCGCTCACTGCAGCCTCAGCCTCCTAGGCTAAAGCAATCCTCCTGCCTCAGCTTCCCAGGTAGCTATAACTACAGAAGCACATCATTATGCCTGGCTAATTTTTTTAAATTTTTTGTAGAGATGGGTTCCTATTATGTTGCCCAGGCTAGTTTCAAACTCCTGGCCTCAAGCTATCCTCCCATGTAAGCCTCCCAAAGTACTGGGATTACAGGATGAGCCATGGTGCCTGGCCCTGTATAAATTTTTTCCTACATCTGTCTCTATCATTAGACTATGAGCTCTGCAGGGGCAGGAATTGTGTCTTATCTCTTTGTCCCTAGATGGGGACAGGACAGAGTACAGTGTTGGCATTTAGGAAAAGTTTGTGGCACTTACAAAAACAGCAACAATACTAACAATGGCTAACATGCATTTAGCTCTTACAGTTTGCCAGGGATTCTGCTAAGCACTTCACACACATCAGTTTGTGTAATTCTAACAGCTCAGGAACTCATAAATAAAGAAATGGAGGCCGAATGTGGTGGCTTACAACTATAATCCCAGCACTTTGGGAGGCCAAGGTGGGCAGATTGCTTGAGCTCAGGAATTTGAGACCAGCCTGGGCAACATGGCAAAACCCCATCTCTACAAAAAATACAAAAAATATCTGGGCATGATGGTAGTACACGCCTGTAGTCCCAGCAGCTACTCAGGACGCTGAGGCAGGAGGATCTCTCGAGCCCAGGAGGTTGAGGCTGCAATGAACTGAGACTGTGCCACCGCACTGCAGCCTCGGGAACAGAGAGAGATCCTATCTAAAAAATAAATAAAATAAAACAAATAAAGAAAAGAAAAGAAAGGAAAAGAGAAGAGAAGAGAAGAAAAGAAAAGAAAAGAACAGAACAGAAAAGAAAAGAAAAGAAAAGAAAAGAAAAGAAAAGAAAAGAAAAGAAAAGAAAAGAAAAGGAGTCACAAAGAGTTCTCATGGCCACACTGCTAATAACTGATGTGCCCAGGCTAGCAGGCAGAGCCAATGCGCTTAAGCACTGTGCAAACTGCCTTTCAGATAGAAGCTTTTCCCCAGAGGCTAAGTGTGTCTTCCCCTGAAGTTTTCTCCAGCCCTCTTTAGCTTCAGATCCAGCCTGCTCAGCTGAGGGGCCTTCTCTTCCCAGGACAAAGGTGAGGACGGAGTAGAACAACTTCATTCCAAGACCCTTTCATAAGCAACTGCCATGGCCAGGAGTTACTGATTCCAAGGGACAACGACTCCATTTGTAAGTCACAGGAATGCCTGTTCTTAATGTACCCCTGGTCTTCTCAAATGGAGCCACCACCCTCACTGCTTCTCGGAGGGTCACTGAATCCCAGACCCTAGTGTCCTGCCACCCATGGACCACCTCCCTGATGAACAGAGGCACTGCAGACTCAGCCCATGTCTTGCGAACCTGCACAAGGGAAAATATTAGATAAACATGCCAATCTCTTCTGGGGTTAAAAACTCAGGAGAGAGGTCTGGGCTAGATGGAGACATGGGCGTCATCCAGGCAGGACAAAGCCAGGGGTGTGGTTTAGGTCACCATGGAGGGAAGCAGATCAGAAGAGGAGCAAAGGGTTTGGTGCGGTGGCACACACCTGTAATCCCAGCACTTTGGGAGGCCAAGGCAGGAAGATTGCTTGAGCCCAGGAGTTAGGGGCTGCAGTGACCCATGAGTCTGTCACTGTACTCCAGCCTGGGCAACACAGCAAGATCCTCATCTTGAAAAAAATAAAGCAGAGGAAAGAGTCAAAGATGGAGACTCCAAGACTCTGACGTTTAAGAAGGATCCTTAATAAGGACAAAAGGTGAAGTGACAGGAAACTCCCTCCTTTTCATGAATCTCCCTTCTCCCAGCTGTCCTTCCTCCTTCCCTACTCCAGGCTATGCCAGGAGAATGTCTCCGTAGTGCAGACTGGACCACAACACCTCCTGCTTAGACACTTCTTGGCAGTGCCCCATCCGCCCCATCACACCTTGGCCATGTTTCTCAAGTTGCAGGACTCACCCTATGGTGATAATTTTAGGCAGCACACAGACTTATCTGCAACTCTGAATGGTTCCCTCTGTCTTCCTCCACTCACCCTCCACTCATTCATGCATCCTTCAAGACCAGATGCAAATGTCACTCTCTCTATATGGTCTTCCCTTGCCCCAGCAAGTTGGAGCATCAAATATCATTGACTAACAGAATACGAAAGCTAGTCCATTTTCCAATGTGCAAGAACAAAGTTCCAGCCAGGTGTGGTGGCTCATGCCTATAATCCCAGCACTTTGGGAGGCCGAGGCAGGAGGATTGCTTGAGCCTAGGAGTTCAAGACCAGCCACAACACAGGTAGACCCTGTCTCTACAAAAAAATATACAAAAATTAGCTGAGTGGTGTGGTGTGCGCCTGTAGTCCCAGCTACTCAGGAGGCTGAGGTGGGAGGATGGCTTGAGCCCAGGAGGTCAAGGTCACAGTGAGCTGCGATTGAACCACTGCACTCCAGCCTGGGCAACAGAGCAAGACCCCATTGCAAAAATAAATCCCCAAAAAACAAAAAACAAAATCTCAGTTTGATGCTCATGGGTCTTCAACACTTTCTAACACTGTTCGTCTCCCTTTTCTGACAAAGAGAGAGCTGCCTCAGAGCCTGTAGCTCTCTAGCTCTCTTGCTATCTAATTTGAACTTAACAGCATCATTTCTTCACTGCATCTGTTTTCTCAGTGGTCTTCTGCTTAATGTAACCAATGCTTAATGTAATCAATAGAAGAAAAAAGTCAATTGATTGACTGAAATTTGCAAAATAAAGTGCAAGATCATGCATTATAAAAGAACGCATCTCCTTCGGTCACTAGTTTAACAATCACTTATTCATGCAACAAATGTTTATTGAGCACTGTATTCATTTCCTGTGGATGCTGTAACTAACTACCACAAACTTAGTAGCTTAAAACCACAGAAATTTATTCTCTTACAGTTCTGGAGGCCAGAGCTCTGAAATGAATCTTATGGAGCTAAAATCAAGCTATCAGCAGGGCTGTGCTCCCTCCAGAGACTCTATGGGAAAATCTGGTTTTTGTTTGTCTGTTTGTGTTGTTTTTTTGTTTTTTGTTTTTGTTTTTCTGCCTTTTCCAACTTTTAGAACTGCATCCCTTGGTTCGTGGCCCCTTCCTCCATCTTCAAAGCCTGCAGAGAAGCCTCTTATTTCAGTCATCACATTGACTTCTGTTGTTGCCAAATCTCCTTCTGCCTCCTTTTAACAAAAACACTTGTGATTACATTTAGGGTCCACCCAGATGATTCAGGATATTTTCCACATTTAAAGATCCTTAACTTGGCTGGGCACAGTGGCTCACACCTATAATCCCAGCACTTTGGGAGGCCAAGGTAGGAGGATCACTTGAGCTTAGGAGTTCGAGACCAGCCTGAGCAACATGATGAAACCCCGCCTCTACAAAAGATGCAAACTTAGCTGAGTCTGGTGGTGCGTGTCTGTAGTCCCAGCGACTTGGGAGGCTGAGGCAGGAGGATCGCTTGAGCCTGGGAGGCAGAAGTTGCAGTGAGCTGAGATCAAGCCAGTGCACTCCGGCCTGGGCAACAGAGTGAGATCCTGTCTCAGAAAAAAAAAAAAAAAAATCTTTTTTTTTTTTTTTTTTTGAGACGGAGTCTCGCTCTGCCGCCCAGGCTGGAGTGCAGTGGCCTGATCTCAGCTCACTGCAAGCTCCGCCTCCCGGGTTCACGCCATTCTCCTGCCTCAGCCTCCCGAGTAGTTGGGACTACAGGCGCCTGCCACCGCGCCCGGCTATTTTTTTGTATTTTTTTAGTAAAGACGGGGTTTCACCGTGTTAGCCAGGATGGTCTCGATCTCCTGACCTCGTGATCCACCCGTCTCGGCCTCCCAAAGTGCTGGGATTACAGGCTTGAGCCACCGCGCCCGGCCGAAAGATCCTTAATCACATCTGTGAAGTCTCTTTCTGTGCCATAGAAGGTAATGTTCGCAGGTCTCAGGCATTAGGATGTGGGTATTTGGGCGAGGGGGTCTCTTCGTTACCTTCAAAAGTGTTTACTACGTGCTCAGCACATGGTAGGAGTTAGGGATGCATCTGTCAGTCAGGCAGAAAAAACTCCCCACCCTTATGGAACTCACTTGGCTACTGGGGGATGAGAAACCACGAAAATGATCAATGGAAGAAAAAAGTCAATTGTTTAACCGAGATTTTCAAAAAATTGTACAAAATCATGCACGATAGAATGTATAAAATACATATGTAGGCAATCAGTGTTATGGAAAAAAGAAAACACGGAACAGTCAGGGGCGCTGAGAGGGCAAGGACAGGCAGAGGGAGCTGGGAACGATACTATTTGGTCAGGGGAGACCTTGAGAGGATATGATCTGAGCAACTGGAGAGAATCACTCATGCAGATATGTCTGGAGGAAGAATGTTCTAGGAAGAAGGAGAAGCCAGTGGTAACAGAAACATTTCCTTTTAAAATAAGTTTATTGGCCGGGCGCGGTGGCTCAAGCCTGTAATCCCAGCACTTTGGGAGGCCGAGGCGGGTGGATCACGAGGTCAGGAGATCGAGACCATCCTGGCTAACATGGTGAAACCCCGTCTCTACTAAAAATACAAAAAAAAAATAGCCGGGCGAGGTGGCGGGCGCCTGTAGTCCCAGCTACTCGGAGGCTGAGGCGGGAGAATGGCGTGAACCCAGGAGGCGGAGTTTGCAGTGAGCCGAGATCGCGCCACTGCACTCCAGCCTGGGCGACACAGCGAGACTCCGTCTCAAAAAAAAAAAATAAATAAAAATAAAATAAAATAAAATAAGTTTATTCTGGGCCAGCTGTGGTGGCTTACACCTGTAATCCCAGCACTTTGGGAGGTCGAGGTAGGTGGATCACTTGAGGTCAGGAGTTCGAGACCAGCCTGGCCAACACGGTGAAACTCCGTCTCTACTAAAAATACAAAAATTAACCAGGGGTGGTTGTGTGCACCCGTAATCCCAGCTACTTGGGAGACTGAGACAGGAGAATCGCTTGAACCCAGGAGGCGGAGGTTGCAGTGAGCCAAGATCGCGCCACCGCACTCCAGCTTGGGAAACAGAGCAAGACTCTGTCTCAAAAATAAATAAATAAATAAATAAATAAATAAATAAATAAATAATTTATTCCCAGTGGAATATTATTCACCCATTAAAAGAAATGAACTCCAAAAGGTAGGAAGGTGGGAGGGGGATGAGGAATGAAACACTACCTATTGGAGACAATGCACACTGTTCAGGTGATGGCTACACTAAAAGCACACACTTCACTACTAATGCAATATATCCATGTAACACAACTGTACTTGTATCCCTAAATCCATAAAAATAAAACAAAAAATTAAAAAAGAGTGAACTACTGACGTATGAATGAATCCTGAAAACCTCATGCAAAGTGAACAAAGCCAGCAGATGCAAAAGGTCATATATGGTCCCATTCCATTTATACGAAATACTCAGAATGGATAAATTCACAGACAGAAAGCAGATTGCAGGGAGGAGGAATGGAGAGGGATTGCTTAATGGATACGGAGTCTCCTTTGTGGATAACGAAAAAACCTTGGAACTAGATAGAGGTGGTAGTTACATGGCATGGAGGACATAATAAATGCTGCTGAACTGTGCACTTTAAAAGAGTTATGTGGCTGGGCGCGGTGGTTCACCTCTGTAATCCCAGCACTTTGGGAGTCCCAGGCGGGTGGATCACCTGAGGTCGGGAGTTTGAGACCAGCCTGGTCAACAAGGTGAAACCGCATCTCTACTAAAAATGCAAAAAATTAGCCGGGCGTGGTGGTAGACGCCTGTAATTTCAGCTACTCAGGAGACTGAGGCAGGAGAATGGCTTGAACCCAGGAGGCGGAGGTTGCAATGAGACGAGATCATGTCACTGCCCTCCAGCCTGGGTAGCAAGAGTGAAACTCCGTCTAAAAAAAAAAAAAGAGTTATGTGATAAAAAATAAAAAATCCAAAAACTAAATTTATTTAAATGAAAAGAGAGCGAGTTGACCTAATGAAAAATAATAAGTGAAATTATAAAGAAAAGCAAGATGCACTGAGCATAGAAGTCAGAAGAGCAGAAACTTCTGGCCTGGGGCTGGACTAGTGGAGGAGAAAGTAGAAGTGACTAGCGGTACACAGGGCATTTGGAAAACTGGGTAGCAAGGACCTATTTCTCACTTTAAGTGGCAGTAGAAACCCAAGTGTTTGCTTTGCTTTTTTTTTTTTTTTCTTTTGACGGGGTCTTACTCCAACACCCAGGGTAGAGTGAGTGCAGTGACATGATCATGGCTCCCTGCAGCCTTGACTTCCCAGACTCAGGTGATCCTCCCATCTCAGCCTCCCAAGTAGCTAGGATGACAGGCATGCATCGCTATGCCCTGCTAATTTTTGGTAGAGATAGGTTTTCATCATGTTACCTGGATGGTCTTGAACTCCAGGGATCAAGTGATCTGCCTATCTTGGCCTCCCAAAGTGCTGGGATTACAGGCGTAAGCCATTGTGCCTGGCCAGCTTTCCTATTTTTTAAAACCCCATATGTCTTTCATGCATTCTTCTATAGTGCATGATTTTGCAACATTTTTTGAAAATCTCAGGCCAGACTCAGTGACTCATGACTGTAGTCCCAACACTTTGGGAGACTCAGACAAGAGGATCACTTGAGCCCAAGAGTTTGAGGTCAACCTGGGCAACATAGCAAGACCTCATCTCTACAAATGAACAACAGCTAGACATGGTGGCCTGTAGTAGTAGATACTGGGGAGGCTGAGTGGGGGAGGATCACTTGAGCCCAGAAGTTTGTGGCTACAGTGAGTATTGTCATGCCACTGCACTCCAGCTTGGGCAACAAAGCAAAACTTTGTCTTAGAAAAAAAAAATCTTAGAAAAGCAAGAAAATGATGAGTGGGTGTTAACACAGGTGTTGCATGGATGTTCATAACACATCCTAAAAGCAAACTAGCATTCAAAGCAATGTCCCCAAGGTGCAAATATCTTTCTGGCTCTGTCCCCTCCACAGGGGCATCCCCAAGAAATGATTGGCCACACATTCCCCAGGGTGGCTGCCTTGGGAATGTCCCCTCCAGACCCACCTCTGGCTCATGCAGCCACCGCTACCTCCTAGGAAATGGATAAACTATTCTAGCTCCTTCTCTCCCAAGGCAGGACCGGCCCAGGGTGGAGAAGGGGTCTGGATCAGCAGGATTCCTGAGATGTGTGCTCTAATTGCGGGTTGCAGACTGAAGGGGCCCCATTGTGCCCAGCTGGAAGCTGGAAGGAGCAGCAGGAGGAGGTGAAACAGAACTGATTGTCAAAACGCTCCTTCGCCCTCCTCCAGGAACATTCCCAGTGGAATCTTCCCAGCCTCGTCTGCTCATACCTCTGGCCAGATGGGCAGGTGTTGTTTGACAAACTCTGTTGTTCAACAGCTCTCTTTGTTAAATGATTGCATGTACTCAGGGATCTGACAGTTGTCTTTTGTTCTTTTTTAAGAACAATATTATTATTATTATTATTATTTGAGACAGGGTCTCACTCTGTCACCCAGGCTGGAGTGAAATGTCACCATCATAGTTTACTGCAGCCCCAACCTCCCAGGCTCAATCCTTCCACCTCAGCCTCCCAAGTATACAGTCAGTAGCCACACCTGGCTAATATTTGTATATTTTGCAAAGATGGAGTCTTACCATGTTGTCCAGGCTGGTCTTGAACTCCTGGGCTTCACCTGCCTCAGCCTCCCAAAGTGCTGGAATTACAGGCATGAGCCTCCATGACTGGTAATAACATTATTAAAAATGCATTTTTATTTGTAGTCATAGGAAAGTAGTAAGTATTGTGTTTGCAATCTTGTCTGTCAGTGGTAAAAGCCTAAATTACATTTGATTAAGAAAAAGTAAATACATATAGGCTCACATAATTGAAACATCCATGGGTCTCTGCTTCAGGTATGGCTGGATCCAGGAATTCAGAAGATGAAATCTGAACTCTAAGTTCTCTCTCTCATTTGTCTTCCCTTGTGTTAGCTCCATTCTCAGACATATTCGCCATACAGTGTTAAGATGGGTGCTAGAAACCCTAGACATGTGTACCATCTCTTAGCACTCTCCTCATCCAAAGAAAGAGAACTTCTGTCTTATAACTATTTCAAACCCCCAAATTATTGAATGCGCTTGCATTGGACATCCTTAGGTCATGGGGCTTTTCTTGAACCAACCGCTGTGGCCAAATGAATGAAAACATTGTGGTTTGCCAGACCTGGATTTTGTGTGTACTTCTGAATTGGGATAGCAGCCCTCCCCCTAAAAGTCACATTAAAAGAGGAGGGTAAGGAATGATTGCCCAAGAGCCACCAGGGTTTAGTGCAACAATAGATACTCCATTCCACACTATAGAAAATTGGGCATTTTCAGAAAAGCACAAAGAAGAAAATAAAGACCAGCCATTACTCCACAATGACAGGCTTCCAAGAGATACCATCTGGGCTCTCTTTTCTTACATGAGGGAACTCAAGCCAGCTCAGAGGATTTTCCAACCCAGCAACATGAAATAGATTCAAGTACAAACATGAGAAAAAGAAGAAAAGCAACGGGAGTTTTGGCAAGATAGTGAGGCTGGCTATCTGTGGTTGCCTGCCAACCTTCTGCAGCCAGTCAGTCCCCAGATCCCTGCCAGCCTCAGAACACACTTCTGCCTCCTGAATACCTCCAGCCTCTGAATCATCTGACATTAACTTGTTCATCCATTATCCATCCATTCACATATCCATCCATTCATCCATTCATCCACTCACTCTTCGATTCCCATATCAGTTCATCCATCCACTCATCCATCCATCCATTCACATATCAGTGCATCATTCATCCATCCATCCATTCACATATCCATCCATCCATCCATTCATCTAGTCACTCATCCATTCACATATCTGTCCATCCATCCACTCATCCATCCATTCATTCATCCACTCACTCATCCATTCACATACCCATCCATCCATTCATCCATCCATCCATCCATCCATTCACATATCCATTCATTCACCCATCCATCCTTTCACATATCAGTTCATCCATCCATTCATCTATCCATCCATTCACATATCCATCCATCCATTCTACTACACACCTATCCTATAATTATTTTTTACACTTGATCTTAGCCAAAAGGCCAAGAAGTGATCCATAATTCTTTTCTAAGCCCTGAAGTCAGACTACCTGTTCAAATCCAAGTCCCAACACTTACTAGCTGTATGACTCTGGGCTAGTTTCTTAACCAGTCTCTGCCCTAGTTTTCTCATCTGTAAACGCAGGTGGAGGCGGGGGCAGGTAATGACAGTTTTTACTGCCTAAGCTTATTTTGAGAGTAAAATGAGATAAGGTTGATTCTGAGCGCTTGGCAGAGGACATGAAAGATCCACAGCAGAATTTTCTAGTGTTGGATTTTTGTTGTTGTTGTTATAACATTAGGTATTTACCATGCATCAGACATTAGTAACGCCACCTACAGGGAACTGAATGGGCTCAGGTTGGGTAAGCACTGCCAACTACAATTTTTTTCCTCTGCTGTCCTAGAGGCAGATGCTGTAAAGAACTTTTAGGACCACAGGGAATTGTCCTCTGGGAGCTTCTGGTTTTTAAATCTGCTATATCTTGAACTTTAAAATAATAATAATGATAAATGCAACTCGGGCTTTGCAGCTCCTGAAGATCCTCAAGGGAGTTGTCTGGGGTCTGCAATTATTGACTTAAACTTTCTGGCTTAAGGCTGGGCACCTGAAAAATGACCAAACTGGACATCTACGGAGCCCCCACATTCATGCAGATCTGGGGAGTGGGGCAGGCAAATGCCAGCCCACCCTCAATGGACAGTTTATGGAAATTGATGGCCTTACAGAATATCTTGGGAGTCAAGGGGGTGTCCTCATCACATCCTCCCTTGGGGCAGAGACGTTGAAAAAGAAAGGAGGATTTAGGAGGTCACTAGCTGCTTCTTTAGGTGGAAAACTGGATACGGCTTTCTGGGCCATGGCTTGAGATCTTAGAATAATGTTCTTGGCCTTGGCGAGTAACGGATGCCCCTCATGAAATAAGGAGAGACTGTGATGGCCATGGGCCAGCCAGCATACACCAGGGGCTTTTCACTGAGTACGAAAGGAGGGAGAGAAAAAGGACAGGATCAGAGCTTGGCATGCGGCCTGAGTCGAGGATGAGCCAATGGCCAGAGGAGGGCCCAGTGCAGTCAGAATCAGGGGTCAATCAGTGGTCAGGTCAGGGTTAAACCCGAACAAGGGCCAGGCTCAGTTCATGTACAGGTCTCTGGTCCAGATGGTCCTGCCTCACTGTCAGGCTTTGGGTGGAGGCTACGGGCTGCTTCCTTGTCCACAGGCCTCCTCAAGGTGACCTTGACATTTTCCCAGGCTGTCTCTGCCACTTCCCTTCCACTGCACTATTTACAGCCTTCCTCCTTTGAAGACCCTGGCACCAACATACCACCTCTCTCACCCTTGCCAACACCACCCACCATCATCCAGGACCGTTTACATCCCCTGAAGACTTCAGCCCCTGCTGCCCTGTTTGCTCCTCTTGCATTTACGCATTTTTTTTTTTTTAATTGAAGAGATGGAGTCTTGCTCTGTGACACAGGCTGGAGTGCAGTGGCACCATCATACCTCACTGCAGCCCCTACTCCTTGGGCTCAAGCCATTCTCCTGCCTCAGCCTTCTGAGTAGCTGGGACTACAGGCATGGACCGCCATGCCCGGCTCCTTAAAAGAAAAAAAAAAATTTTTTTTTTAAATTTTTTGTGGAAATGGGTTCTCACCGTGTTGCCAGGCTGGTCTTCAACTCCTGGCCTCAAGTGATCCTGCCGCCTTGGCCTCCCAAAGCTCTGGGATTATGGACCTTAGCCACGGCACCCAGTCTTATTTGTGCTTTTTCAGGTATGGCAGACACCCCAGCTCACACTGGCTTTGGTAAACAGTGGGGGAGGGGGTTATTGTGACTCACTTAAATGAACTGTCTAGATGCATCTAGCTTTAAGGGCAGATGGACCCAATGTTCAGTCATTAGGGCCCCATCTATTGCCCTCCTCCATTCCCCTGATCTCCTTGACTTTCTTTGAGATCACTTCTCTCCACAGTGTGTGAAGATGGCCTCTGACAACCACTCACCCCGCTAAGCCTCTACTGCTTTTCCAGCTCATTCATGTCAAAGAAAACGAGCTCCTCCTTCGGCCTGCATTCATAGATCAAATCCAGCAAGGGATTCTGATTGGTCCTGTTTGGGTCACATGCCCAGCTCTGAACCAATCACAGTGGTCAGAGGATGACACTCTCATTGGCCATATCTGAGTCATGTTTCCATCCTGGATAAAGGTGAGTGCCACCCACACCACGTGGATTTCCCAAAGAACAGTGACCAAGCAAACAAGTCTAAGTCCTCAGCTTGAGCAGATTGTACTTGAACTCTGAATGACCCACTCAATCAGGAGACCTCACAATTCTTTGAGTTCCGCAACTCCAATAACTTTCCTCTTCAGTCTTTGGTAGCCACACATTCCCAAAGCTACACATTTGGTATGAAATACTTCCCATTCCTCCACTTTTTTTTTTTTCTTTTTGAGAGGGAATTCACCCTGTCGCCCAGACTGGAGTGCAGTGGCGTGATCTCGGCTCACCACAACCTCCACCTCCGGGGTTCAAGGGATTCTCCTGCCTCAGCCTCCCGAGTAGCTGGGATTACAGGCTCCCTCTACCACGCCCGACTGATTTTTTTGTATTTTTAGTAGAGACGGGGTTCACCATATTGGTCAGGCTGGTCTCGAACTCCTGACCTCAAGTGATCCACCCGCCTCGGCCTCCCAAAGTGCTGGGATTACAGGCGTGAGCCACCGTGCCCGGCCCCCTCCACTTTTCCTACTCTTGTTCTCTACCCTATTTCTTGACCCAATTGGAATCTCCAGATTTGCTAAATTTTTTGTGGAAATGGGTTCTCACCGTGTTGCCAGGCTGGTCTTGAACTCCTGGCCTCAAGTGTTCAACTTTGAGGAGCTAAACTCCCAACTCATCCGTCCTCTCCTTCATCTTTCTGTAGGAGACCTCATAGTCAAACACTTTAGCCACGCATTCAACACCTCCCTACCTTTTCACTCTTGCAACCCTGGAACAGTGCAAATGAGAGTTTCTCTCTTTCGGCTAGTGGGCTCATTAGCCCAGCTGGGGAAAATTGTGTAATTATATCAATTGATCAGTTACACATTTATGGTCAGGGCAGTTACTTAGCATAATGCTTCTCAAACTTTGATCTTCATATGAACCATTAGGGATCCAATTTAAAATGCAGACTCTGATCTGTTAGGTCTGGAATGAGGTGTACAGTTCTAACTGGCTCCCAGGTGAGGCAGAAGCTACTGGTCATCGGCTGGGTGCGGTGGCTCACACCTGTAATCCCAGCACTTCGGGAGGCCGAGGGAGGCGAATCACCTGAGGTCAGGAGTTCGAGACCAGCCTGGCCAACATGGCGAAGCCCCTTCTCCACTACAATACAAAAATTAGCTGGGCGTGATGGTGGGCACCTGTAATCCCAGCTACTCGGGAGGTTGAGGCAGGAGAATTGCTTGAACCCTGGAGACAGAAGTTGCAGTGAGTCGAGATCCCAACATTGCACTCCAGCCTGGGTGACAAGGGCGAAACTCCATCTCAAGCAAATCAAAACAAAATAAAAAAAGAAGCTACTGGTCCTCAGAGCACACTTTCAGTGGTCAGGGTTCAGCATTCCTTTACCTTAGTGTCCCTCAGACATTCCTCAAGAACCTGGGGTGCTTGTTAAATATGAAGATATCAGGTCTCTTCCATGGAATTTCCCACTCAATATGTAGGGGTTGGAGGCCAAAAGGTCTCCTTAATTTTAACAATTTTGAAGTGACTTATCTCCTGGGATAATTGGAAAACAGTGTTCTTTCATGTAATTTGATTTGCATATCTCATTTTGGATTCCAGACCTTCTCTGCCATTCACAATCCCCACCCTTTACTCATCCCCATAAGCCTCAGCAGGTGAGCTGGCCCTGACCTTCCAGAGACAACTAAGGTGTGTTGGCATGAATGAAACTTCACTTATGTCCCCTCTTATCTTTGTTCTTTTCCCTCCAAGGTTGGAGAAGGAGGTGCCTCTTCTACCCTAGCCCATTCCCCTCCGCCGTTCATCCCCCTTGTTCTCCCACAATTCCCCTCCTATTCTTTGTTTTTTTGTTTTTGTTTTTGTTTTTGTTTTTAGAGGGAGTCTCACTCTTGTTGCCCAGGTTGGAGCGCAGTGGCATAACCTCGGCTAACTGCAACCTCCACCTCCCCGGTTCAAGCGATTCTCCCACCTCAGCCTTCCGAGTAGCTGGGATTACAGGTGTGTACCACCACACCCAGCTAATTTTTGTATTTTTAGTAGAGACTGGCTTTCACCATGTTGGCCAGGCTAGTCTCAGATCTCCTGAACTCAGGTGATCCACCCGCCTCACCCTCCCAAAGTGCTGAGATTACAGGCATGAGCCACCACACCCAGCCTGCCTGTGAGACATTTTTTTGTCATAAACTTTTTATTTATTTTTATTTTTTTATTTTTTTAAGAGATGGGATCTTGTTCTGTCGCCCAGGCTGGAATGCAGTGGTGTGACCTTGGCTAACTGCAGTCTTGAACTCCCGGGCTGAAGCGATCCTCCCACCTCAGCCTCCAGAGTAGTTGGCACTACAAGTGTGTGCCACCACACCAGTAAACTTATTTTAAAAACAACTTCTTTTTGCAGGGAGGGGAGATGGAGTTTCGCTCTCGTCACCCAAGCTGGAGTGCTATGGTGTGATCTCAGCTCAATGCAACCTCCGTCTCCCGGGTTCAAGCCATTCTCCTGCCTTGGCCTCCTGAATAGCTGGGATTACACATGTGCACCACCATGCCCGGCTAATTTTGTATTTTTATTAGTAGAGACAGGGTTTCACCATGTTGGCCAGGCTGGTCTCAAACTCCTAACCTCAAGTCTGCCTCAGCCTCCCAAAGTGCTGGGATCACAGGTGTGAGCCACTGTGCCCAGCTAAAAACTTTTCTTAAAAAAGACTTTTTGGGCCAGGCTCAGTGGCTCACACTTGTAATCTCAACACTATGGGAGACCGAATCAGGAGGATGGCTTGTGCCCAGGAGCTCAAGGCCAGCCCTGGCAGTGTAGCAAGACCCGGTCTCTACAAAAAAATACGGAAATTAGCTGGACGTGGTAACATGTACCTGTAGTCCCACCTACTTGGGAGGCTGAAGTGGGAGGATCACTTGATCTGGGAGGTTGAAGCTGCAATCAGCGGTGATTGTGTTACTGCACTCCAGCCTGGAAGACAGAACAAGACCCAATTTCCTTAAAACAAACAAACAAAAAAGGCTTTTTGCTTTAAATCAGTTTAGCTCTATGGATGACTCGCAAAAATAGTATGGACAGTTTCCGTACACCCTTTACCCAGTTTCTCCTAATGTTATTGTGGCTTAAAGAGTCATGGGATGTTTGTCAAAACTAAGAAATGAATGCTGGTACAAAACTTTGAACTGAATTACAGACTTTATTCAGTTTCACCAGTTTTCCCACTAACGTCCAAAAAGTGTGTGTTTTAAATTATACAATACCTTCATTCATCATTCTTTTAAAAATTAGAAAATACAAATATAAAAAGAGAAAAAAATCCCACAGTCACCAAAAACCACGATCCAGACACAACTATAGGTGACATTTTGCTTTTCTCTTGTAGTGTTTACCCAAGTAAATATATATATATAATATATATATTTTTTTCACAAAAATATGCTCACCTGCTCCTACAATCTGCTTTTTCCACTAAATTGTGTATCATAAATGGCCTTTCATGTTGGCAATTATAGCTCAAGATCATCATTTTTATCACATTAACGTTTTTATTTTAACTTTTTGATAGGTAATAGACTCACATGGTTCAACATACAAAAGGTAGAAAAGAATATTTAGCAAAAATCTCCCTCCCATCCCCATTTCCCACTCACCCAATCCTTTCCTCCACCACATGATTGTGTGGATCAAAACAGGTTAAAGCTGACAGCAAATTCTGGGATGAATAAACCATTATTTCACTCAGCCAATCCTCTATTACTGGATATATAGGTTGTTTCTATAGGTTTACATTATAAACAACACTTTGATTCACCGCTGCCTTTGCCAAACTATTTCCTTAGGATAAATTCCTACTGGAGCAGCCAGGTCAAAGAGTTTACACTTTTACACTTTTTTTTTTTTCTTTTGGAGACAGGGTCTCACTCTGCTGCCCAGGCTGGAGTGCAGTGGGGCGATCTCGGCTCACTGCAAACTCTGCCTCCCGGGTTCAAGTGATTCTCGTGCCTCAGCCTCCCGAGTAGCTGGGATTACAGACATGTGACACCACACCCAGCTAATTTTTGCATTTTTAGTAGAGATGGGGTTTCACCATGTTGTCCAGGCTGGTCTCGAACTCCTGGCCTCAAATGATCCTCCCACCTTGGCCTCCCAAAGTACCGGGATTACAGGCGTGAGCCACCGCGCCCGGCCTAGAGCTTACACTTTGAGAAGAGAGAGTCCTTTTATTTCAAATTGCTTTGTACAAAGATTATACACCACTTTCCTACACCCAGGACTGCCCAGGCCATCAGACTGCACCAAGCAGATAAGTCGCAATGTTGTCCTTTTAATCTGCATTTCTTTTGTAACCAGAGAGGTTGGGTCATGTTTATTCCATTGTCTATGAACAGACGAATTTCCTGGAAGTTGATCTCAGATGGCTACCTCCCCTTATTCACCCCACATTGACTCTTTTACTCCTTACAGTTTGGGATCCACTCTGTCCCTCCCCAACCAAGATGCCCCAGCAAAAGGGCCACAAAAGCATCCAACCAAATGGGCCCTTCCCAGCCTCATCCTGTTTAATTTCCCTGCCACCAAACATTAGAGACCAGGCCATCCCTCTGCCCCTGAGCCTTTTAGGCCAGGTCATCCTTCTAAAAAAAAAAGTATAGTTGTTAGATGAAGCCTGCTGTTTTGTTTTGTTTTGTTTTGAGATGGAGTCTCACTCTGTCACCCAGGCTGGTGTGCAGTGGTGTGATCTCAGCTCACTGCAACCTCCACCTCCTAGATTCAAGCGATTCTCCTGCCTCAGCCTCCCAAGTAGCTGGGATTACAGGCGCGTGGCACCACACCAGGCTAATTTTTGTATTCATAGTAGAGTCAGGGTTTCACCATGTTGGCCAGGCTGGTCTCGAACTCCTGACCTCAGGTGATCCACCCGCCTAGGCCTCCCAGAGTGCTAGGATTACAGGCATGCACCACTGTGTGTGGCCCAAATTCACAATTTCTTTAATCCAATTTGAATTTTGACAATATACAGTCATGGAACCACCACCATTACCATGATATAGAATATTTCAGTTCCCTAAAGTTCCCTTGCACCTCTTTGCTCTCAAGCCCTCCCTACTCCTACTCCTTGGCAACCACTAATCTACTTCTTATTACTATGGATTTTGCCTTTTCTAGAATTTTCTATAAATGGAACTGTAGCGGTCGCTAATCTGTACGAGTCTACAACAACCTCAATTCTTGCCTCCTCAGAAGAAATAATTCATCCAAGGGACATCAGGCAGAGTGAGAGACCAGGGCAAGTTTTAGAGCAGGAGGGAAAGTTTATGACCAAGCTTTAGAGCAGGAACAAGAGGAAGGAAGGTACACTTGGAAGAGGGCCAAGCAGGTGACTTGAGAGAGGTCCAGTGCATGGTTGGACCTTTTGACTTAGGGTTTTATATGTTGGCATACTTCCAGGGTCTTGTATCTGTTCCTTAATTCTTCTCTTGGGGTGAGCTGTCTGCATGCACAGTGACCTGCCAGCGCTTGGGAGGGGCTGCATGCATACTGTGTCTACTGGAGTTGTACGCATGCCTACTTGAGGCATTCTTCCCTTACCAGCTGAATATTCCTGGAAGGCCATATATCAGTTAAACTCTGCCATTTTGCCTGTTAATGAGCATGCTTGAGCCCACTCACTCAACTCCCAAGAGCTTATTGGGAAGCTGCTCTTCACTAGTTTCAGGTTTTTCTATCTATTGGTAGACTGTTTCCCTGGCACTGACTGTGACCAATTATTATTTTAGAGAACAGCTTAACAGCTGCCTGACCGTCACCTGATGGTCGCCTGACAGTCACGGTCTGTGGATCAGGGGGAGCCCTCTCCTGCCCTGCTCGTGTCTGCCTACCTACTCTTAACAGAACCATACAGTATTTAGGTGTTGTGGGGTTTTTTGTTTTGTTTTATTTTGTTTGTTTTGTTTTTTGAGACAGGGTCTCACTCTGTTGCCCAGGCTGGAGTGCAGTGGCAGGACACTGCAACCTCCACCTCCCGGGTTCAAGCGATTCTCCTACTTCAGCCTTCCAAGTAGCTGAGATTACAGGTGCATGCCATCACGCCTGGCTAATTTTTTGTCTTTTTAGTAGAGACAGGGTTTTGCCATGTTAGCCAGACTGCTCTCGAACACCTGACCTCAAGTGATCCACCCACCTAGGCCTCCCAAAGTGCTGAGATTACAGGAGTGAGCCACCGTGCCCAGCCAAGGTTTTTGTTTCTGGATTCTTTCACTTAGTATAATGTTGTTTTCATTTAGCGTCATTCACCAATGTTGTTCCAAGTATCAGTAGTTCATTTCTTTTTATACCATTGTGTGGATATACCAGTTTGGTTATCCATTTCCAGGTTGATGAACTTTGGGGTGGTTTCAAGTTTTGGGCTATTTTGAAGGAAGCTGTCAAGAACATTCACGTACATAGGTTTTTATTCCACTTGGGTCAATTCCTAGGACTGAAATTGCAGGTCACTGTGAAGGTACAGTGGGTGCATGTTTCACTTAATAAGAAACTGCCATCTTGTTTTCCAGAGTGGCTGTACCATTTTGCATTTCCACCAGCAGCACGTGAAAATTCCAGCTGCCCACATCTTCACCAGCACTTGCTATTGTCAGCCTTTATCATTTCAGCCACATGAATAAGTATGAGGTGGTATCTCATTGTGGCCTGAATGTGCATTTCCCTAATGATGATGTTGAGCGTCTTTTCCACATGTTTATTTGCTACTTGTGTATCTTCTTTGATTAGAATTTTTAATTAAAAGAGGTAGGCCAGGTGCAGTGCATTATACCTATAATCCCAGCACTTTAGGAGGCCGAGGTGGGAGGATTGCTTGAGGCCAGGATTTTGTGACCAGCCTGGGCAATGTAGCAAAATCTCATCTCAACTAAAAAAAATTAGGTAGGCTGGGGGCTGTGGCTCACGCGTGTAATCCCAGCACTTTGGGAGGCCAAGGCAGGAGGATTTGCTTGAGCCCAGGAGTTTGTGACCAGCCTGGGTGACATAGCAAAACCCCGTCTCTACAAGAAATTAAAAATTAGCCAGGCATGACGACAGGTGCCTGTAGTCCCAGCTACTCAGGAGGTGGGAGGATTGCTTGAGACCAGGAGATGGAAGCTGCAGTGAGCTATCTTCATGCCACCGCGCTCCAGCCTGGGTGACAGAGACCTTGTCTCAAAAAAAAAAAGAAAAAGAAAAAAAGAAAAGAATAGGTTAACATAGTCCCATGGTTCAAAAATACAAGAGGGAGAAGTAAACTCCTTCCTTTCCTTGATAACCCTATGAGGGTGACAGCTGAGGAAACTGAGGCACAGGCAACTTTTCCCAGGTTACATAGCTAGAAAGCGGTGGAGCTGCGATTTAAGCCAAGGCAGTCTGGCTTCAAAAAATGGGTAAGACCCTTATCTACTTTTACATAAATGGTAGTACACCATGTTCCATCCTGTTACTGACTTTTTCACTTCAAATGTCTTAGGCATTGGCCTGGCAGTGGCTATAATCTCAGCACTTTGGAAGGCTGAGGTAGAGGGATCACTTGAGCTCAGGAATTTGAGACCAGCAAACATAGCAAGACCTCATCTCTACAAATACAAAAATATTAGCCAGGCGTGATGCCACACACCTGTAATCACAGCTACTAGGGAGGTGGAAATGGGAGGATGGCTTGAACCCGGGAGGTTGAGGCTGCAATGAGCTGATATTGCACCACTGCACTCCAGCCTGGGCGACAGAGTAAGACTCTATCTCAACAACAACAACAGCAACAACAACAAAAATCTTAGGTATTGTTCCATATCAGTTCTTATTGATTGAGCTTATTTGTTTTGACAACCCCATATGACAGCCACTGAAATGATGTGCCATTGTAGCAGGACGAGCCACAGACAAAACTCCTCAGACACTAGATTAAAGAAGGAAGAGGTTTTTTATTCGGCCAGGAGCATCAGCAGACTCGCATCTTAAGAACTGAGCTCTCTGAAAAAGAAATGCTTGGCCTTTTTAAAGGCTTACAACTTTAAGGGGTTCACGTGAAAGGATCGTGATAAATCAAGCAAGCGTGGGAAACGTGACTGGGGGTTACATGCATCAGCCAACAGAACAAAAAGTTTTACAATGCTTTTTTCATACAGTGTCTGGAATTTACAGATAGCACAAGTAGTTTAGGTCAGGGGTTCACATTATTATTATTACTTTTTTTGACTCCTAGGGCCGGGTGGTGGTGCCAAGGTTGTCTGGCTCTTTATCTTACTTTTGTTTCTTTCTAACTTTTTGCTTTTTCCCTTTTGTCTTGTGAACTAGGCAAGGTGGGGGGAGGAGGGCAGCAGGAATAGTAGTGGTCTCCTTCCTTATCCCCTCCTTTGAGAATTTTCACTAATTAGTGGGAGTTCTCACTTTTATTTTTACTTTCTGAGTCTCTTTGTGAGACAGAGCGATAGTGTTTTATGCAATACACTTGCGCCGAAGTTTTCTGATGAACCACGGTAGCTACAAAACCTTTTATCATTTGAAGGAACAAGTGTAATACACAGGGGAGCAGCAAGCAACTTTCTATTACCAGTAACACATTTATAATGAGGGTTTTAACTTTTTATAGCTGCAAACTATTTTCTAAATGAAGACCTAGGATCAAACCTGTGTTAAACCTGTACAGGCACATGTATCAACTTTGTCATGTCCTAAGCAGGTGAGTTTTTTTTACTTGGTCTTAAAACCTTTTTCCTAGCGAGTAACACAGTATTTTTTAATAAGAGAAGTTTTTAAGAGTCAGATGCTTGAACTTGTGCATCTGTTTGGGGAAAAAGTTAGTTAAAGTTATCCTGAGGCATTAACTCTTTTGCTTCTCAAGGCCATTGGTCTCTTATGTTAGCCTTTTTATAAACATAACATGAAGAAACATCCAGACTACCAGCAATGTGTTCAGCCAACTGAGCAAATAGGTTTTTTCTGTTTTTGCTAAAGGAGGAGGTTCTGGTAACTTCTGGTTTGTATGTTTAAAGAATGACTGCAGGACTCGGAATTGTTGCTGGGCTGGACAGGTCCGGGTTTCCTAAGTAGTATGTGTACAGTGGGGACACCTTACATAGGTGTTTCCTCTAACATGGTTATGGGAGGTAACAACAACAAAACAATGTACAGCATATTCATATCCAGCAAGGGCAAAAGAGGTCCTTACCTGGGAAAAAGGTTGAATACAGCTACAGAACGATAGGAAAATAGTATCACAGGAAAACTATTAGTCTTAAGATTTTTAACTACATTTACTTGCTTGACAAGTCCTTAAGCTTCGGCCGTGTGTAGACTAGTCAGCTGCCGGTGTGTGACTAGAACAGGGCTTGTTGTCTCCTCAAGCTTTAGCCGTGCATAGACTGGTCAGCCTCCGGAGTGACCAGAGCAGGGCTTCGTCCTCAGCAGCAGCTTGGTCTCGTCTCAGGATCAGCCAGGTTGGATGATCTGTGTCCTGCTGGCTGGTCCACTTGTCCTGAGCTGCCAGTGTTAGCTGACTGTGGTGGATCCAAGACACAACACCTGCAACTTTAACAGTATAGAGCCCATCCTATATGGGTCCTAGAAAAATTAGATTTTACTTTAAACAGAGTCCTAGATTTAAAGGGGTGTCAGGCTTATAGGCATTTTCATTTATTTAATTATGGACACTTTGCATGGCTATTTTTAAAGCCTGCATTTGCTTTTTTAAGGTTAATTCCTTTAGTTTCTGGAGGTCATCTTTAATTTAACTTATGATTTGGGGATGGCCGACGGAACAAAATCTTATAGGGCAAATACCTAGTTTGTTTGGTAGGGGTGCACCTGACTCGGAGGAGGACCATAGGCAAAAACCTGATTTTATCTTAAATGAGCAAACAAGCACTAGCATGTACCGATAGTCTCCAGCACGGGGCAGTTCTGTAAGGTCTATAAGCAAGTTTTCACAAGGTATGGCTCTTTTTCCTGTTTAAGTTTCTTAGAGGAGGAGTTTTTCTCCCCACCCCCCGCGCCCTGCCGCTTTGTAACTCTATTTAGTGGCTTAGCCTTCAGTGAGAAATTGGAATCCAGATACGGCAGAATCTTGCTGCTTTTAACTTCTAACGTGACCATGGGCTCCTGGGAGCCTAATGAGAAGGTGCGTAGTCTGCCCTAGTCTTTACATCCTTCAGCTCCTGTCAGTCTGATTAGATCAGTATTTGGTTCCTCCAAGGTGCGGCAGCCCTTGGCCGATGGCCTCTTTGTCTTGTGGCCTTGGCGATTTCCTTTATTGCCTTTTGAACATTTATCCTTCTAGTGTCCTTTCTCTTTGCATCTCGCACATTAATCTCTCTCTAGCCTTGTCCAGCTCTTGAATCCTTGCCTAACTTGACTTCTTTCACATTTACATCCACGTCCACGTCCTCTCACATTGCTAATTTTTCTTTTTTTACACTTACTCTTAGTCTTTCTTTTTCTTTTGCTCTTTCCCAGTTTTGTGCCTTGGTTACAGTTAACATACACCTTGGTGGCCACTTTTGTAGACTAGGTGGTATTCACGCCTGCAGCTTCTGCTTGATGTTACTCTGGGCTTGCTTTACAAATGAAGTATTCACTATACACTGATTTTCAGCAGCCTCAGGGTTAAATGGGGTGTAAAGCCAGAATGCTTTATAGAGTCTCTTATAAAACTGACTTAGGCTTTTGTCAGCTCCTTGAAGCATTTCTGAAATTTTTTTAATATTACTTGTTTTTTTCTACCAACTCTTAGCCTCTGCAGAAGTGCTTCTCAGTACCTCTGCAAACGCTGAAGCTGAGTTGCATTCTCTGGGTCTTTTTTTCCCTTTATTTTTTAGAGTTTAACAGGCTCTTTTTTATATCTAATTCTCCATGCACTTGGAGGGTTAAACAGGCGTACTGACAGTCAGTGTAAATGTTTACCGTCTTACCTTCACTGAGTTCTAAGGCCCGAATTAAAGCAATGAGCTCAGCTTAACGACAGTGTCCAGGGTTACCACTGCATATTCTGCACATCTCTTTCCTTGTGGGTTGATGAAGCTGCTCCTGTCCACGTATAGCTCCTAGTCTACTGGTGCCCAAGGCTGGTCCCAGAGGTCAGGTCTGCTAGAGTAAACTTGAGTCCAACACCTCTACACAGTCATGCTCGACAGGGCTCTAGCTGCCGAGAGCAAGGTGGCGGGTTCAGGGTGTTTCCAGTTTAGTAGATCAATGGTTGAAAAGGGCTGATAGATGAAAGTCTGTTGCCCCCATGGATGTGGACCTGGTCATTATAATAGACAGGTCCTCCCGTCTCCCTGAGAGGCATTTGCATAGCTCGAGCAAGACCAGGTCTGAGACGGCCCACTTGACTATCTTGACTTCCTTCCTTGGTCTCTCGAGACTCCCATCCTCCCCTTTGAGGTGAGACCTGGGGCGTGTTAGCTCCTGAATCTAGTTTCTGAGGGGGCTGTTGGCCTCGGTAAAGCGGGGAAGGCTGGGACATATGGAGAAAGAATTTCTATTATCTCTGGTAGCTCCTGCGAAACTGGCTTCTCTTGCTGTTTCTGGGACTCCCTTTTTGAATTCTGTGTCTGCTGGCGAAGCTGCTCTTACTTTTACTTTTGGCTTTTCTTGCAATAAGCTGTTAAACAGGGCTAAATTTATGCTGATTTTGTCTATATTATATTTAACCATGAGTCAATATGAGGGAACTTGATCTAGGTATACTGGCTGTCCTCCGACCCCTGTCACCACCTGAAATACACGGCCAATTGTTCCTTGTCTATAATTCCTTCGGTGGGCCATCCAACACCAAAAGAGGGTAGTTCTAAATCACACAGAGATCTTAACCTCCAAGAGGTTAACTTAACTCTATAATCTCCTGCAAAACCTTTATTAGGTTCTGTAACATGCATTTTGATAGAGTAAGTTTTGATGATTTGATGACTTTCCTTTTTTCTTTTATTTTTCTTTTTGACAGTTCCTAGCAGAGTGGGCTTACTTTGTGTCTGACCTATTCTTCTCTCGAGACAAAACAACATTCACACTATAAGACGGAAAGGGTAAAAGGTCACTCACTCATCTAATTTACACTAAATCAAAATCAAAACTAAAACCAAAGCGTTGTTAAAGGCACACCTGTTCATCAAGCAATTTAAGCCAAGTCAAAATCAGAACCAAAACCAAAGTGCCAATAAAGGCACGCCTGTTTATCAAGCAATTCAAGTCAAAAACAAAACTAAACCAAAGTATCAAGCAATTAATTCAAGTCAAGTCAAAAACAAAAACCAAAATGCTGGTACAGGCACGCCGTGGGTGATCAGGCCACGCTTCCACTCAAATGGAGTGGGAAAGTTCCAAAGACCAGTCTTACCAAGTTTCAGATGTCCAGACTGATGTGCCAGTTCCTTCCCAGTGTTCAGCCACTGTATTGATCCTCCACAGGGGCCTGCTGTGCACTGCTCTGATGAGGCGTTCCACCGGGTCAAATGTCTACCCAGGAGCGCTCTCAGGATCTGCATCGCTCAAGCTGGCCAGAGTCCCCCGCAGGGATGCTCTACAGGGCAGGCAAAAGCTGCCTAAGGGGCTCCCTCAACCATCTGTTAATTACCTCGCTTCCCGGTCAGGGAACCAATAAATGTAGCAGGACTAGCCGCAGACAAAACTCCTCAGACACCGGATTAAAGAAGGAAGAGGTTCTTTATTCGACCGGGAGCGTCGGCAGACTCGCGTCTTAAGAGCCAAGCTCTCTGAAAAAGAAATGCTTGGCCTTTTTAAAGGCTTACAACTTTAAGGGGTCCACGTGAAAGGGTCGTGATAAATCAAGCAAGCGTGGGAAACGTGACTGGGGGTTACATGCATCAGCTAACAGAACAAACATTTTACAATGCTTTTTTCACACAGTGTCTGGAATTTACAGATAACACAAGTAGTTTAGGTCAGGGGTTGAAGTTATTATTATTACTTTTTTTGACTCCTAGGACTGGGTGGTGGTGCCAAGGTTGTCTGGCTATTTATCTTACTTTTGTTTCTTTTTAATTTTTTGCTTTTTCTCTTTTGTCTTGTGAACTAGGCAAGGTGTGGGGAGGAGGGCAGCAGGAGTAGTAGTGGTCTCCTTCCTTACCGTAACTTGTTTGGCAAGTCCACTATTGACAGACATTTAAATTCTTTCCAACCCTTTGCTACAACAAATAATGCTGTAGAGAATATCCTTGTGCGAACCTCCTTCTATGCCTGTGTAGGTATATCTGTCCAATAGATTCCTGGAAGGAGAGTTACCAGGCCAAAGGGTGTGTGTCTTCACTATTTTAGATTACCTATTTCCCCACATCCTCTCCAACACAGTGTTAAACTTCGCCATTCTTGCCAATTGGATAGCTTTAAAAAAAAAAAATAGCCCAAAGGAGTTGAGAATTTATGTCCACCAAAAAAAACCTACACACAGATATTTATTTATAGCAACTTTATTCATAATTGCCCAAACTTGGAAGCAACCAGGATGTCCTTCAGTAGGTGAATGGATAAATAAACTGCTACATCCAGATGATGGACTACTATTCATCACTAAAAAGGAATGAGCTATCAAGCCATGAAAAGGAAACAAGGAAACGTAAATGCATATTACTAAATGAAAAGACCAATCAGAAGAGGCTACATACTATATGATTTTAACTATATGACATTCTGGGAAAGGCAAACTTGTGGAGACACGAAAAAGATCAGTGGTTGCCGGGGGTAGTGGGGAGGAAGGGATGAATACACTGAGCACAGAGAATTTTTATGGCAATGAAGTTACTCCATTATGATACTACAATGATGGGCACATGTCATTAAACGTTTGTCTATTTATTTAATTTATTTATTCATTTATTTTGAGAAGGAGTCCTGCTCTGAAACCCAGACTGGAGTGCAATGGTGTGATCTTGGCTCGCTGCAACCTCAGCCTCCCGGGTTCAAGAAATTCTCCTGTCTCAGCCTCCTAAGTAGCTGGGACTACAGGTGCACACCACCACACCTGACTACTTTTTGTATTTTTAGTAGAGACGGGGTTTCACCATATTGGTCAGGCTGGTCTTGAACTCCTGACCTAAGGTGATCCACCCACTTCAGCCTTCCAAAGTGCTGGGATTATAGGTGTGAGCCACCATGCCAGGTTGTCATTATACATTTGACCAAACCCATAGAATGTGCAACACCAAGAGTGAACCCTAATGTAAACTATGGACTTGGGTGATCATGATGTGTCAATGTAGGTCCATCAACTGCAACTAATGTACCACTCTGGTGGGGGATGCTGATAGCGGGGAAGGCTATGCATGGGGAAGGAGAGGGATGGGAAATATTTGTATTAATACTTTCTTCTCCATTTTGCTGTGAACCTAAAACTGCTCTAAAAAATGAAGCCTCAAGTAGTTCTTTTGGGGGGTAAAACTAAAAAGAGAGAGAGAAAAACAAAGCCTTTTTAAAAAATGGCACCACTTCATTGTTTGATCATGTATTTCTTCCATCATGAGTGAGGTTGAGTATGTTTCGTGTGTTTAAAATTTAATTGCATTTATTTTCCAGTGAATTAAAGGTATCTTTCAGATGTCTGGTGGTAGAACACCTAGCCTCTGGCTTTTCTCTTCCTTCTCTGATTTTTTTCTCTTCCTTATTTCCTTCCTTCCTTCCTTCATTCCCTCCCTCCTTCCCTCTCTGTTTTTTCTTTCTTTCTCTTTCTTTCTTTCCTTCCTTTCTTTCTTTCTTTCTTTCTTTCTTTCTTTCTTTCTTTCTTTCTTTCTTTCTTTCTTTCTTTCTTTCCTTCTTTCCTTCCTTCCTTCTTTCTTTCTTTTTTCTTTCTTTCTCTTTCTCTCTCCCTTCCTTCCTCCTTCTTTTCTTCCTTTCCTCCTTCCTTCCTTCCTTCCTCCCTCCCTCCCTCCCTCCCTCCCTCCCTCTCTCTCTCTCTCTCTCTCTCTCTTTCTTTCTTTCTTTCTTTCTTTCTTTCTTTCTTTCTTTCTTTCTTTCTTTCTTTCTTTCTTTCTTTCTTTCTCTTTCTTTCCTTCTTTCTTAAAGGGTCTTGCTCTGTTGCCCAGCCTGGAGTGCAGTGATATGATCATCATGGCTCACTGCAGCCTCAATTTCCCGGGCTCAAGTTGTCATCCTACTTCAACCTCCCAAGTAGCTGGGACCACAGGAGTGTCCCTTGACACCCGGCTAATTTTTGTATTTTTAGTAGATAGGGTTTAGCCATGTTGCCAAGGCTAGCCTTAAACACCTAGGCTCAAGCAATCCTCCTGCCTCGGCCTCCCAAAGTGCTGGGATCACAGACGTGAGCTACCGCACCTGGCCTTTCATGTCTTCTTTTGCTAAATTCTCTTCTTTTGTTTTCCCTCCCCAGATAACAATTCTTCATGCTTTTCTTTTTAGTCCTCTTGTCATTCTACTTTATACTTCTGGGCTATCTGGTCCCTACCTACAACTGCCATTGTCTCCCCCTTATGCACACTTCTAATTCTACATCTTTATATGACTGTATATGAAGCTCCAAATTCACATTTTCAATTATCTTCTAGACATTTCTACCTCAACACCCCTAAAGCACCTTTAAAAAGTCTCTATGTTCGAAACTAGACTAGTTTCTTTCCCCTTCAAATCTGTTCATGTTCCCAAAATGTCAACTGGCAGCATCTATCCAGTTTGTCAGGCAAAAAACCTAGAAGTTATCCCCCTCACTCTCATCAAGTCAAAGAAAAAAAAAACACAAAAGTCAGCCCTCACCCCAAATCCAGTCACCAAGCCTTAAATGTTGGACAGGTTTCAAAAGACAGCTGGTCCAATGGATTGGACAAGAATCGTAATTTAGACACCTCAATTTTGGCACAAAAGTCTCAAAGAGCCCATCAGTGGCTCTTTTAAACCTTCTCTAGTCTACATTCCTCTCCACTTGGTCCCAGTATAACTTTTGTATAGCTAAATGTAGCTTTTTGATGATATCTGGGTAGCTCATTTTATCTTAGGATGTTTCACTGTGATTAGGTAAGACTGGCTAGTGCTGCGATTCCTGGCCTTCTCACATGGGTGACGGCAGCTTTAGGCCTCATCTATAGAGATGTAGCATGTTAGGGGAAACCCAGTTTTTCTGTGCTTCTCCCAGTCCAGGAGAAGTCTGGGTAGGTCGGCTGGGCATGGTGGCTCACGCCTGTAATCCCAGCACTTTGGGAGGCGAGGCGGATGATCACTTGAGGTCAGGAGTTTGAGACCAGCCTGGCCAACATGGCGAAACCCTGTCTCTACTAAAAACACAAAAATTAGCTGGGCATGGTGGCGGGCACCTGCAATCCCAGCTACTTGGGAGGCTGAGGCAGGAGAATTGCTTGAACCTAGGAGATGGAAGTTGCAGTGAACCGAGATTGTGCCACTGCACTCCAGCCTAGGCGGCAGAGTGAGACTCCATCTCAAAAAGAAAAAGAAAAAAAAAAAGAAGTCTGGGTAGGTGCTGGCCCAGGAAGGGGCCTTTCACATGCTACTGGCTGGCACAACCAGGAGTTCTAAGAGATAGTGGAAGATGTACCTCTAAAAGGAAGCAAAACTTTGCTCCTCTCATCCCCTTTAGATGCACTGCAAGTAATTCCAGGGTATTAGTCTGTTCTCACACTGATAACAAAGACATAACCAAAACCAGGTAATTTATAAAGAGGTTTAATTGACTCACAGTTCAGCATAGCTGAGGAGGCTTCGGGAAACTTACAATCATTCATGGTGGACAGGGAAGTAATCACAGGGCGGCAGCAAGAAGTGCCAAGCCAAAGGGGAAAAAGCCCCTTAAAAAACCATCAGATCTCATGAGAACTCATTATCATAAGAACAGCAGCATGGGGATAACTGCCCCCATGATCAACTACTTCCCACCGGGTCCCTCCCACGACACCTGAGGATTATGGGAACTACAATTCAAAATGAGATTTGGGTGGGGACACAGTCAAACGGCATCAACCAGCAATACTACAGGATAATAATAATTCCCATTTATTAAACTTTTACTCTAAGCCAAACAGCAGGCTCACATGCTACACACATAATCTCATTTAATTAGCACAATATGCAACAGAGCAAGACTCTGTCTCAAAAACTAATAATAATTATTATTATCACAAACTAATAATAATAATTATTATTATTATCACAATGGCCCTATGAGGTAGGTACTAGTCATATCTCCATTTTAAAGAAAAGGAAACTGAGGCTCCAAGAATTTTTTGTTTTTGGAAACAGGGTCTTGCTCTGTTGTCCAGGCTGGAGTGCAGTAGTGCAATCACAACCCACTGCAGCCTCAACCTCCCAGGCTCAAGTGATCCTCCTACCTCAGCCTCTTGAGTAGCTGGGACCACAGGTACACACCACCTTGCCAGCTAATTTTTGTATTTCTTGCAGAGATGGGGTTTTGCCATATTTCCCGGGCTAGTCCCAGACTCCTGCACTCAAGTGATCTGCCTGCCTTGGTCTCCCAAAGTGCTGGGATTACAGGTGTGAGCCACCACGCCTGCCTTCTGAGAACTTTCGTGTAACCTTCATGAGTCTCCCAGGCTGACTGCAAAGTTTATAGGCATAAACACTTCACTGCATTCCAGAATAATGGTTCACTGGTGCAAAACTCTAGCCATGGAGGTCTTAGCCTCAGACACTGTCTTCCTTTGACTCTCTGAGATTTCTTAGCACAACATCAGAGGATCTGCCCAATGACCAGCCCTACCTCACTCTTTGCCCGATGATCCCTGTCAGGCAGTTCCCACTGTAGGCCAACCCCAGGCACCAGCTCAGATTAGCAGGGCTTAGCTCCCTCCACCTATGACTCTCTTGCTCCCTGGGCCTGCGGTGAAGCCCCACCCACTAGTGTTCCAGCATTCTTCCTGCTCACCCAGCCACCATCTCAAGCCTGGTTCCCTGAAGCTGGCCATAAATCCTTCCAGTGAATATTAACTAAATAATCTGTGACACGCACTGGGCAAGAGAGAAAAACAGTGTTAGTACTGTGCCTCACATATACTTGGCTCCGGTTTTGAATGATTGAATGAATGAGCAGTGTCCTTGCTCTGTAGACTACAATCTACAGGGGAAGACAGAGTTAAAATTCCAGAAGATGAGCTCTATGACAGACAGAATATGAGAAATTCTAAGAGCACAGCATAGGATGTCTACTTGGGGAAACTTCCAGGGCCATTTCCTGGAGAAAGTAGGGTTTAAGCTGACACCTGAGGCATGACTTGGTTGCCCAAATGAAGGAGGATAAGGGAAAGGGAGAACCAGGTTTATCGAAAGAGAAAAAAACCTCTGCCCCACAGATGGAAAATAGGGAAGGGTGCCCTTTAGACCAGTCCAGAAACATTTAGGAATTTCTGCAAGATACGCTGAGTTTAAACCAGATTAAGAGTAGACCTGCCGAACCATGGTCTATTCCAAGCAAGAGAAAAGCCCATTCAAGTTGGAGGTAGAAGGAACCAAACATTCATTATGATCCCTGCCAGTTTCAAGGAGACAGCAGTGGACCATGGGTGCAGTTTATAAGGAAGCAAAGCTTAAGCCTGCTGGAGTGTCCACCAATGTCTCTTCACACCAGGAGATGTGCTCAATTAAGCAGGTTCACTCCCAAGCACAGCTCCCTGATAAGGTCAGCTGGGCTTGTTAAAGAAGGTGTCATTTCTTCCGTTAAATCTGACTGCTAAAACAAATGTGGACACACAGAAAGACATCTGACACAAAAGAGAAATACATGGCCACATCTGCCCTGGGCTGACACTTCCCCACTAATGCCACAGATTGCTGACTCTTTACTAAGGCAAAGTAAAGGTATAGTAAATAGAAACCTTCCCCTTCTCTCTTTGTCTGGGCCAAAAATATGTAGACAGACTGTTTAACCCATCTTAACACTCAATGTTGAACAAATAAAGATCTCCTTCTGTAAAAATGAACAAATAGAGAATAATGACTGAACATATATAAAGATCTAGCAGGTCAAAAGGATATTGACATGAGGAATTAGAGCAAATGTCCCTGGATATCTCACCTTTGCTGCCCAGAGGCCAAAACTGAAAAGAAAAAAAATGGCTACTTTGTAATATTCACAAGATTAGAGGCTCTAAAACATTCTTAGAAAAAAATCCTAGAACATAAAAATATTCCACAGATAAAAATATATCTATGGATTCTAAAAAGGCAACAGAGGTGCCTAGCAGAAGATTGGATGTTGCATGAAATTAGGTCAGTGAGTCTGAAGAAATGATTGAAAAATTATTCTATGCCTCGATCAGTAGCTCATGCCTGTAATCCTAGCAGTTTGGAAGGCTAAAGTGGAAGGATCACTTGAGACCAGGAGTTTGAGACTAGTCTGGACAACATAGTGAGACTCTGTCTTTACAAAAATTTAAAATATATAAATTAACTGAACATGGTGGTGCATGCCTGTAGTTCTAGCTACACAAGAGGCTGAGGCGGGAGGATTGCTTGAGCCCAAGAGCCCAAGGCTGCAGTGAGCTATGATCACACCACTGCACTCCAGCCTGGGTGACAGAGTGAGATCCTATCTCTAACAAACAAAAAATGAAGAACAAGAAAAGAAAAAAAAATTCTAAAACTCAGAGAATGAATGAGAAATAAAAAAGATTAGCAGATTGGAGAAGAGATTCAAGGGATGGATGTGCATATAATTGGTCCCCTAAAAGACTAGAACAGGAGCGTTAGAGATTTATTGTAAAGAATTGGCTCACATGATTTTGGAGGCTAAGAAGTCTTATGACATGTGTCTGCAAACTGGAGACCCAGGAAAGCTAGTGGCGTAGTTCCAGTTTGAGTTCCAGAAGAAGAACCAATAGTTTAAGTTCCAGTCCAAGTCTGAAGGCCTGAGAACGAGGAGCACTAATCGCCTAAGTCCCAATCCAAAGGCAGGAGAAGACCAATGTTCCAGCTCAAACAGTCAGGCAGAGAGATTACATTTTCCCTTCCTCCACCTTTTTGTTCTAGTCAGGCCTTCAATGGATTAAATGGTGCCCATCCACTGTGGTGAGGCAGTGAGAAATCTACTATAGTGAGTCCATCAATTCAAATGCTCATTGCATTGGGAAACATCCTCCCAGACACACCCAGAAATAATGTCTAGCCAAATTTCTGGGCACCCCATGGTCAAGTCAAGGTTATCAATAAAATGAACTATCACACACAGTCCAACATTTCCACAATGTCCTGTTGGTTACACAGATGGGCCCTATTCATTGTAGGACAGGATTATACAACGGCATAAATACCAGGAGGCAGGAATCACTGAGGATCATCCTGAAGGCTATTAGCACAAACCCAGACTTAGACTCAACCCTAAATCCAATGCTATGCCTAACCCCTGAAACCTCAGTCTAAGTGGGAAATGAAATGTGGTGTGTGTGTGTGTGCACGTGTGTGTGTACATGCGCATGTGTGTGGTGACGTGCACTGGGACATGGTGCTGGGAAAGGAACTGAAGGCCAAATAATGAGCAACTTGAATGTCAGACTAATGCATTTGAGTCTGATTCTCCAGACAGTTAGTGTCATGGAAGGTTTTTGAGCATTGGAGCAATATGACAATATTGGTTTCAAACCCACAATCTATGAGCAGTGTGGCACATAACAGATGAAGGAAGACAGTGGCAGCAGATGATCAGTTAGAAGACTACTGCAATGATCCAAGCAAGAGTTTATGAGAGTCCGAACTAGATCAGTGACAGTAGGAGTGGAGAGGCAGTAATACCTTTATGAGAGATTTCCAAGTGAGAGCCAAAAAAGCCAAAGTCAAAACCAAGTGTTGACCAAGTGCAGTGGCTTATGCTTATAATCTCAGCACTTTAGGAAGCTGAGTCAGAAGGATGATTTGAGGCCAGAAGTTTGAGACCAGCCTGGGCAACATAGGGAGACCCCATCTCTAAAAAAATTTTTTGTCGTGATGGTTGTTTTTGTTTTTTTCTAGAGACAAGGTCTCACCGTGTTGCCCAGGCTGATCACAAACTCCTGGCCTCAAGCAATCCTCCTACCTTGGCTTCCCAAAGTGCTGAGATTACAGGCGTGAATGACTGCGCCTGGCCTAAAAAATTTTTTTCTAACTAGCCAGGCATAATGGCATGCACCCGTAGTACCAGCTATTTGGAAGGCTAAGGCAGAGGATGACTTGAGGCCAAGAGTTTGAGGCTGCAGTGAGCTATGATTGCACCACTGCACTTCAGCCTGGGTGACAGAATGAGACCCTGTCTCCAAACAAACAAACAAAACCTAAGTGTTAATTCTCCTTGCAAATCTCTCCCATACCTCAGACCTAACCTCAACCTTGGCCTTGACCTAAACTCCAACACCAACGCCATAACTATTGTATTCATCGAAAGTGCTGTAGTAACAAGAGACAGCAATCCAATCCAAACCATTATATGCTAAAAAGGTAAATTTTTGTACTGTATAACTAAAAATTTCAAAGAAAGATGGATCAGCCTTTAGGCATGCCTTAATCCAGGGGGTCAAATGATCTTGTAAGGGCTATCTCTCTCTCTCAGTGCTTCAGAAAGTCTCTCTTAATTTCAGTGAACAAGATGACCCTATGCAGCCCAAGACTCATATTCTGAAAGCTTGGCATCCCCAACAAAGAATCTCCAGTACCCAAATGCTGAATCCATTCCTAAAGTAATCACCATAGCTAGATTGGTGAAGAGCTCTGATTAGCCAGGCATGTGTGTATATCAGTTTTAACTACATTCATAGTATCAAACCATACATATGCAAGCTTTAAATTATGTCCACAAATCCTTTGACATTCTTTTCTTTCAAAGGAGGAGTCTAGTTCCTCTTCCCCTAAATGTAGACCAAACTTAGTGACTTATTCTTAATGAATAGAATATGGTAGAATTGATGGTGTATGACTTCCAAGGTTAGGTCATAAAAAACATTGCCACTTTCACCTTTCACTCTGTCAGACTGCTTACACTGGGGGTAGTCAGCTGCCATGTCATGAGGATATTCAAGTAGCTCTTTGGAGGAGGCCCACATGAAGAGGAACTCAGGCCTCCCACAAATAATCAGCATCAACTTGACAGTCTTCTGTATAAGGCAACTGAGAAATGGATCCTCCAGCCCCAGTCAAGTCTTCAGATAACAGTAGCCCCAGCTGACATCTTCATGGCAACTTCATGAGAAACCCCCAACCAGAACCTCCTAACTAAGCTACATCTGAATTCATTAATCACAGAAACAATGAAGATAATAAATGTGCCTTTTTGCTTAAAGCCACTAAGTGTTGGGATACTTTGTTATATGGCAATAGATAATTAATACACATATAATTTTGCATCATGCTTTTTTCACTAGATATTGTGTTGCTTGGCTTTCTCATATTGATATGTGTAGATTGGGTTATTTATTCTAATGGCCACAGCCACATTTTGTTTATCTATTCCCTTATTGTTGGACTTCTAGGTGGTCTCCTGGGTTTTTTAAATTACGAACTGTGCCACAATGAACAGAGTTGTGCATGTGCATAAGAGCTTTTTGGGCAACATATCAAGGTTTTTCTGGATAGTGCTAACTTGTTCTCCAAAGTAAATATCCCAAGAAAGTTCCCACTAGGTGTATTTGAGAGTACCATTCTCCCCACATCCCTAAAAGCACTGATATTTTCAGACTCTCAAACTTGTTGCCACGCCAAAGAGTGAAAAGCATCTCACTGTTCTAATTTGCATTTCCCTGATAACTAGTGAATATCCCCACACTATCTGGCCATCCAGAACCCTATGCAGTAATGGATGCAAAGCTCATCGGATACTCCAGGGTTCTTCATCTCTTCATCTCCCAAGGAATCTCCCATGATCCTCCATCCCTTGGGCAAATTGGGTTCCTTGTCACTGGCCTGGTGGAATACCTGGAAACGCCTCAGTTGGCTAACCATTTTCAGAAAGAATATGGGCTCCAGACCACCGTCCGGACTCACCCAGTTGTTCCAGGATGGAGGCCCAGCTCCACCCTCTCCCTTGCCCTTAGGAAGTGTGGCAGCAAATGACAAGGGGCAGCCGCCAGCCGGCTAGGACCTTAGCCAGGGTACAGTCTTCCAGAAAAAGCACCCAATATTTCAGCCTTCTGGAGAGCATCCCAGTGGGGCAAAGAGGAAAGTAGAGAGAGGAGACATCAGCAAACTTCCCAACCTCCGCTTCGGGCATGGGCTAGGACTACATGCCCCTGCTCATGCCCTGAAGACTGGCCAGAGGGAACACAGAAATAGCACCTGGCGTTGGATTTCCCTCGGAGCTGGACTCTGAGACCAGCCCAGGCCTCAAGCAGGACCCCTCTGTTCTCAGCCTGAGCCACACCATGCTAGCAACCTACTTGGCCATCCCACCATCCTGGGACTCTTCCCCCAGCTTCAGGAACCCTGCCTGGTGTCTGCAGCATGGGGCACTATTTACCAGAGATCGGTCATTTGCAAAGCACCCTCATAACTGTGTATCATATCCGCATGCCACTGCATAATTATTTAACGTTAAAAACATCTACTGACTTTTTTCCATTTAAACACATTAATGGTAAAGGGAAAGCTATAGTCCTAACCAGCATCAGTAATAGTTAGTCCTATTAAACACCATCCTCTGTTGTTTTTGCTTGAAAAAAAAAAAAAAAAAAGGCTGTGCACAGTGGCTCAGCCTCACGCCTGTAATCCCAGCACTTTGGGAGGCCAAGGCATGCGGATCACCTGAGGTCAGGAGTTCGAGACCAACCTGACCAACATGGTGAAACCCCATTGCTACTTTAAAATACAAAATTAGCCAGGCGTGGTGGCGCTTGCCTGTAATCCCAGCTACTTGGAAGGTTGAAGCACAAGAATTGCTTGAACTTGGGAGGCAGAGGTTTTAGGGAGCCAAGATAGTGCCACTGTACTCCAGCCTGGGCAACAAGAGTGAAACTCCATCTCAAAAAAAAAAGCTAGCAAAAGTAGAAAAGCGTTAAAGACCTTCTTTAGACTAGGCACAATGGCTCAAGCCTGTTACCCCAGCACTTTGGGAGGCTGAGGTGGGTTGGATCACTTGAGCTCAGGACTCCGAGACCAGCCTGAGCAACATGGTAAAACCCCGTGTCTACAAAAAATACGAAAAAATAAGCCGGGCGTGGTGGCAACCGCCTCACGTCCCAGTTACTTTGGGGGGCTGAGCCAGAAGGATCGCTTGAACCTGGGAGGTCAAGGTTGCAGTGACCTGGGATCACCAGCCTGGGTGACAAAGTGAGATGCTGTCTCAAAAAAAACAAAACAAAACAAAACAAAAAGAAAGACCTTTAATACCAAATTGAGATTTTCTGTGACTCAACATGGTTCAATGCCTCTAAGCCACTTAGTGAAAGAGACCAGTAGTTTTTCACCAAAATTCATTCTCACCTTCCATCTTCCATAGTCAGAGTGGTTATGGGGGGCTGGCAGTGATTAGAACCTCATTTTCTAGCCCACTTTCCTTGTGATTTAGTATGGCCTGGGTGGTTCTGAAGAGCATGTGAGTAGACGCCACTTCTACACTAGGGCTTTGAGACAGCAGGTGCCTCCTCGATATGGTTTAGATGTTCTGTCCCCTCCAAATCGCATGCTGAAATGTGACCTGCAGTGTTGGAGGTGGGCCTGCTGGGAGTTATTTGGGTAATGGGAGCGCATCCTTCATGAATGGCTTGGTGCTGTCCTCATGGTAATGAGTGAGTTCTCGCTCTATGAATTCACTTGAGATCTGGTTATTTAAAAGCACCGGGTGCCTCGTCCCTCACTCTCTTGCTCCCTCTTTACCATGTGACATGCTTGCTCCTCCTTGACCTTCAGCCATGATTGGAAACTTCCCGAAGCCCTCATTAGAATCACATACCAGTGCCATGCTTCTTGCAGAGCCTAAAGAACTGTGAGCCAAATAAACCTCTTGTCTTTATAAGTTACCCAGCTTCAGGAATTCCTTTATAGCAACAAAGACGGGCTAACACACCCCTCCATGCCCTTTCCTCTTCCAGTTCACTGAGCTAGTGACACACTGAAAGCCACACTGAAGATGGCAGAGTAACCTACCACCCTGAAGGACTGCATGGAAGAGAACTACCTCTACCCCTGAACAGCCATCAAAGATTATTAAATGAGCAAGAGATGCATTTTTATTTCATTTGTACCACTACATGTCTGGGTCCATTTATTACAGCTGCTTAGTCTGCTATATAATGCTCACCAAAACCTACAAGCTTTGCTTGCCACAATATTCATTCCACATTTTAGGGAGTAATGGATTGCAATGATTAAGAGTGTGAAGTTGGGGCCAGGTATGGTGGCTCACGCCTGTAACCCCAGCACTTGGGAGGCCAAGGTGGGCAGATCACTTGAGGTCAGGAGTTCGAGACCTGCCTGGCCAACATGGCGAAACCCTGTCTCTACTAAAAACACAAAAATTAGCCGGGTTTGATGGTACACGTCTGTAATCCCAGCTACTCAGGAGGCTGAGGCAGGGAGAATTGCTTGAACCGGGGAGGCGGAGGTTGCAACGAGCTGAGATCGCACTACTGCACTCCAGCCTGGGCAATAGAGCGACATCTCAGAAAAAAAAAAAAGAGTGTGAAGCTGAGTGTGCAGCAGATCCGTGTTTACATCCCAGCTCAGCTGCTTGCTGGACACGTACCCTTGGGACAGTTAGTTAACCTCACCAACCCTCACACTTTAAAATGGGTCTAACAACCACACTTACCACATAACATTTTTGTAAGAACTAAATGAGAAAGTGTCCCATATTTACTTTACTTCTAAGGCATACATTTGTTTTTGTTTGTTTTACATGTTAATGTTTCTGAAGTCGGCGTCTTTTAATAGATGAGTACATTGAATATGGTAGTTTATTTTCTTTTCCTTTTATTTTTTATCTTCTTTTCCTGGAAAGCTGTTGTTACATAAATGGTATGGATGGCATCTTAGAACCGAGGAAATACATTAGGTAAAGGGCTCAGTAAGTGCCCAACAAAGAGTAGCTATTGTTTTTTTCTTGTAGCTCAGGCAGACAGTGCTTCTAGAATGACTCATTCAATCATTAAACCAGAGGTTGCAAACCTGTTGGCCAAATCTGGCCCAAGGGCATGTTTTGATTGGCTCATTTCACTCCAATGAATTGCCAAAATTTGAAAACTGAAAAGCTTCATAGAGCAATTTGGATTTCCAGCTTCTTTTCTAAAAATTCAGAAACCGTGACTTCACTGGCCTGAATTCTAGCAGGGTATTAATCAGCTGGAACCACACACACCGACTGCCCTCTTCAAAGGCAACTGATCACTGTCCCACCACTTCTTACTGGGACGTGTGACCATCTCACCCACTCATGTAACCTGCCTGGCACCTCTCGGCATTTGACTGTGGGACCCCTGTGATACTTAATGGTTATTGCGAAACTGTCCTGTACTTCTGCTCTTCCAGTTGAACTAGGAACAGTTTGGTGAGTTGGGGTGGAGGCAGGAGGCCTTGCTGTATCCCTACATCAGAACCATGTACTTGAAGAGTACAGGTGCAATGGGCACAGCCTTTCATAGTTAGGGGGAAAGGTGATGAAGAGGACCTCTTTCGTAATCCCACACCTGGCATGGCAGCCACTTTTAAAAAAAATCTTATTTTTTGGCCAGGCACCAGGGCCCACGCCTGCAATCCAGCTCTCTGGGAGGTCAATGCGGGAGAATCGTTTGTGACCAGGAGTCCAGGACCAGCCTCGGCAACATAGCAAGCCCCCCATCTCTACCAAAAGAAAACAAAAAACAAAACAAAACAAAACAAATATATATATATAGTGTGTGTGTATATATATAATGTGTAATGTATGTGTGTATATATACATATAAATTTAAATTAAAAATCTCATTTTTCTTTATTAAAGTATAATATACATGCCAAAGAGTGCTTATTATAAATGTACAGCATAGGCCAGGCATAGTGGCTCACACCTGTAATCCTAGCACTTTGGGAGGCCAAGGCAGGCAGATTACTTGAGTCTAGTAGTTCGGGACCAGCCTGGGCAACATGGTGGAACTTTGTCTCTACAAAAAATACAAAAATTAGGTGGGCACAGTGGCATGCATCTGTAGTCCCAGCTACTCAGGAGGCTGAGGCAGGAGGTTCACCTGATCCTGGGGAAGGTGAAGGCTGTAGTGAGCCATGATTGCACCACTGCACTCCAGGCTGGGTGACAAAGTAAGATCCTGTCTCAAAAAAAATTTTTTTTGTAAAAAATTAAATGTACAGCATAATGAATTGTGACAGACTGAACACAACTGTTTAACCAACTCCCAGATCAAGAAAGAGAATATCACAAGCAACCCCCTAGAAGTCAGCCTCACATCCTCTTTCTGGTCACTGACACCCAACTTCCTTCCCTGCCTGACCCTCACCAAGGATCACCACTATCCTGACTTTTAGCAGATTGATTGGTTTCTCCTGTTGCTGTATTTTATATACATGGAAGCATACAGAATATATATACAGCTTCTTTTGCTCAACAGTAAGTTTAAGATTTATACATGTTGTTGCATTTGCTTGTACAGTGTTCATTCTCACTAGTATGTAGTATTCCCATGTATCACAATTTATTTACCAATTCTCCTGTAATATAATAGCTTTCAGTTTGGATTATTACAAATAGTGCAGCTGTGAAGATTCCAGCACATGTCTTTTGTTGAATACATCAATAAGCACAAATGTATATTCATACACTTTTTTTTCCTGTTGCTGGCTATTTCTGCTGAAAGTGGAACTGCTACGTCATAGAGTATGCGTAAGTTCAGCTTTAGTAGATACTACCAGTTTTCTAAAGTGACTGTACCCCTTTTAACTCCTACCAGCAGAGTCTGAGTGTTCCAGTTGCTTCACAGCCTTATCAACACTTGCTCATTTCCATCTTTCATTTTAGCCATACTGGTAGATGAATGATGGTAATTTTTGTGTTTTTTTTTATGGATTTCCCTGAAGACTAATGATGGTGAGTACATTTTCAAATGTCTAGAGATCATTTGGATACTCTTTTTTGTGAAATGACTGTGTGTGTGTGTGTGTGTGTGTGTGTGTGCGTGCACGCAATTTGCCTGTTTTTCTATTGTGTTCTTCCATTGGCTCTTTTATTTATTGATTTGTGGATCTTTGTATATTTTGGATACATTTCCTTTGTCAACATGCTTCTTCCCCCCATCTATTTGCCCTTTTATTTTTTTTTTTTGTGGGGGGGAGGACAGGGTCTCCCTTTGTCACCCAGGTTGGAGTGCAGTGGCATGATCACGGCTCACTGCAACCTCTGCCCCCGAGTCTCAAGCAATCTTCCCAACTCTGCCTCCTGAGTAGCTGGGACTACAGGTGCACACCACCACGCCAGGCTAATTTTTGTAATTTTTGTAGAGATGGGGTTTCACCATGTTGCCTAGGCTGGTCCCAGACTCCTGGACTCAAGCGATTCTCCTACCTCGGCCTCCCAAAGTGCTGAGATTATAGGCATGAGCCACCATGCCTGGCCCCTTTAATTCTCTTTATGATGTTATTTGGTGAACAGATGGATATTCTTTGTTTTAACATAGTCCAGTTTATCTTGCTTTTTGTTTATTTTGTTCTCGTTTGGTGGTGCTGGTTCTGCTGCTCTTTGTGTCCAAGAAGATACTTTAAGTTATCTGTAAATATCCATTCCTCATTTTTCCTTTGGAATGTGCTTGTCTAAATAACTTGCCTTCCTAGCCTCCCTTATAGATATACAATGGCTATACGACACAGTTCTGGTGAATAAAACATAAACAGAAGCCTGCTGTGTGTGCAGGAGTTTTCGGGAATTTTTGCTCTCCTAATAAAATGAGTGAGTTGTGGCCATTCTTCCCCTTCCCTCCACCATGTGCTTTGAAAGCAAATGAGATGTATGGAGCTGCAGCAGCCATCTTGTTACCATCAGGAAAAGGTCAAGGGCAGCACAATGACATCAGCCCCAACAGCCATGAGCAGCTACACCAACTAGTGCCTGCTATTTTTTTTACTTCTTATTATGCGGTATAAGTGAATCCCTATTTACAGCTTTCTATATCTTGTAGCCAAGTTTATTCCTAATTGATAAGTCCCTTATCTCTCCCCTAAATCTTGGCATTACCTTTGCCAGACTAACCTTCCCAAAACCTGTCTGTGTGTATGTCCTCCCTATGACCAGAGGCCTTCAGTGCCCTCTGTGCTGACTTTCAAGGGCCTCCAAAACCTGTCCACAGCCTCTGTCTCCAACTCTGTCTTCCATTCATTTTCTTAATCTTCTTATTTTTTATTTATCTATTTAGTTTTGGGTTGGAGTCTCGCTTTGTTGCCCGGGCTGGAGTGCAGTGACGTAGTCTCCATTCACTGCAACCTCCACCTCCCAGGTTCAAACGATCCTCCCACCTCAGCCTCCCAAGTAGGTGGGATTATAGGCACCACCACACCTGGCTACTTTTTCTGTTTTCAGTAGAGATAGGGTTTCACCATGTTAGCCAGGTTGGTCTCGAACTCTTGACCTCAAGTGATCCACCTGTTTCAGCGTCCCAATGTGCTGGCATTACAGGCGTGAGCCACTACGCCTGGTCATATCTTCCATTCATTTCTGATTCACACAGTTCACTCCCTCTATTCCTCATCCCCCCACTGTTACATCCATCTGGAATGTAAGAGCAATATCAATAGATTGCTGAATTATGTATACAGTTAGAATATTGTTCACATGTAAAGAGAACTGAAAAAACATTCTCAAATGTAGAATTCAAGTATCAGAACACTATCACTCACCTGGAAAAATCTACCTGAAGATGTAATGCGGCCAGTTGGAAAATGAACCAAAATAAAGATCAAATGCATATCTGATGTGACAGGTCTGGCAGTGAGTGCTATGCCCCAGTAAGCCCAGAACTAGGTCTAAAGAGAATGAAGGTTAGGACTTAAAACTACAGCTAAAAAAGTAAGGTGCAGTAAATGTGATAAAACTGAAAGAAACACTCTCATGATCATTCATTACATTCCACTGGGAATACCACCTGCACGATATGTCAAGCAAAATAGATGATATTGTTTATATGTCAAGAGCTCTTACAAGTCAATGAGAAAAGTACAAACAAATGGGGACCAAAACTGTCAAGGCCATGACCAGTCAACTCCAGAAGAAATAAAAATGACTAAAAAATATACTAGGCCGGGCGCGGTGGCTCAAGCCTGTAATCCCAGCACTTTGGGAGGCCGAGATGGGCGGATCACGAGGTCAGGAGATCGAGACCATGCTGGCTAACACGGTGAAACCCCGTCTCTACTAAAAATACAAAAAATTAGCCGGGCGAGGTGGCGGGCGCCTGTGGTCCCAGCTACTCGGGAGGCTGAGGCGGGAGAATGGCGTGAACCCAGGAGGTGGGGCTTGCAGTGAGCTGAGATCCGGCCACTGCACTCCAGCCTGGGCGACAGAGCAAGACTCCGTCTCAAAAAAAAAATATATATATATATATATATATTTATATATATATATATATACTAAAAGGCTGGGTGTGGTGGCTCACACCTGTAATCTTAGCACTTTGGGAGGCCAAGGTGGGAGGATCACTTCAGCACAGGAGTTCGAGATCAGCCTGGGCAACATAGTGAGAACCTGTCTTTACAAAAACAAACAAACAAAAACAAAATTAGCTGGGCATGGTTCCTAACATCTGCAGTCCTAGTTACTCAGGAGTCTGAGGTGAGAGGATCTCTTGAACCCAGGAGTTTGAGGCTGCAGTGAGTTGTGATTAGGCCATTGCCTTCCAGCCTGGCCAACAGTGTGAGACCCCATCTCCAAAACATATATATTATATATAAAAGATACATATTATATATAATATATATAATGCATATTATCTATAATATATGTGATATTATATATATGTACTACATATTATATATAGTATATGTGCAATACATATTATATATAATGTGTAATGCATATTATATACTATATGTAATACATTATTATATACTATATTATACACTAATTATAATATGTTAATTATATCATTATATTAATAATATATGTTAATTTTATTATTATATTAATAACATACAGTTATATATTTATACTAGGAACAATAGGATAGGAACGATAAACTAATATCTTGATAAACTTGATAGGAACAGTAAACACTGGGGACTATATTATAAGGATGGCTCACACCTGTAATCCCAGCACTTTGGGAAGCTGAGGCAGGCAGATCACTCGAGCCCAGGAGTTTGAGACCAACCTGTGCAACGTGGTGAAACCCCGTCTCTACAAAAAACTACAAAAATTGGCTGGGTGTTGTATCTCACGCCTGTAGTCCTAGCTACTTGGAAGGCTGAAGTGGGAGGATAGTGGGAGGCAGATCTTGCAGAGCCAAGATCATATATTAATTATAATATATTAATACATTATTATATGTTGTATATGTAATACATATATTATATATGTAATATATAACATATATAATACATATTGTATATAATATATATAATACATATTATATACTATATATGGGATGCTCAAACTTTATATATAAAAGATGCTAAAACTTAACTAATGATTAAATACATGCCAGTTGGAACAAACAATAATTTTTTCATTAAATTTCACCTATTGGATTGGCAAAGAATAAAATTTGGTAATGCACAGTATTTGAGAGGATAAAGAGGAACAGTCTCTCTGGTTAGCTGTTGGTGTTTTTATAAATGGATAAAACCTTTGTGGAGGGCTCCTCACATTTGCTGTGAAAATGTATAATATATGAGATGAGGGGCTTTCCAGACATCACCAGACCATGTCTACCAAATAAAGCTGCGTTTTTTTAAATGTTCAAGCTGTAATGACTACAATCCCCAGCTTTCCCAGAGAGTAGAAAGTACAGTCTGCCCTGTGACATATGTGACTCTCCAAGGAATGCTTAGACGTTCCATTCCCATGTCACCTGCCAGTGCCCCCAGCCTTGCTCTGAACTGTGGCTGCTCAGGACTTTGCAGTTCACCTTGAGTCGTCGGCTCTGTGGTCCCCACACCATTCCAATTACAGACACAGGCTTAAACTTCACTTTAACCCCCTTTGGAAGCATAATGAAGGTATTGAGTCGAATGTAACCGAAGGCTTGGGGGAAAACAGAAATGCAGGGTAGACGTTGGCTGACACAGTTCTTGCAGGTAATTATTCCTGGGGGCCACAAGCCTGAAACCAACCTCAGATTTTCTACTTCCCATCAGGTTTCCACAGGGTAAGGGAGAGCCCAGCTGCATTCAAGAAAATTTCCATGTGTACCAATACTTAGCTCCCACTTATAAGTGAGAACGGGCAGTATTTGGTTTTCTGTTTCTGCATTAATTCCCTTAGGACAATGGCCTCTAGATGCATCCCTGTTACTGCAAAGGACATGATTTCATTCTTTTTTATGGCTGTGGCTGTGTAGTATTCCATGGTGAGTATGTACCACATTTTTTTATCGAATCCACTGTTGACAGGAACAATAGACGCTGGAGACTCTAAGAGTGGGAACGGAGGGAGTGGCGCAAGGGGTTGAAAAACTGCCTATTGGGTACTTTGCTTACTATGTGGACGATGGATTCAATCATACCCAAAGCTTAGATTCAAGCCACATACCCATGTAACAAACCTGCACATGTATCCCCTAAATCTAAAATAAAAGTTGCTTTTTTTTTTTTCTTTGAGACTGAGTCTCACTCTGTCCCTCAGGCTGGAGTGCAGTGGCGCGATTGCAACCTCCACCTCCCCAGTTCAAACGATTCTCCTACCTCAGCCTCCCGAGTAACTGGGATTACCGGTGCACGTCACCACACCTGGCTAGTTTTTGTGTTTTTGTTTTTAGTAGAGATGGGGTTTCACCATGTTGGCCAGGCTGGTCTCGAACTTTTGACCTCAAGTGATCCACCTGCCTCAGCCTCCCAAAGTGCTGGGATTACAGGCGTGAGCCACCATGCCTGGCCAAATTAAAAAAAAAAAAAAAAAAAAAAAAAAAAAGACGAAAACAATAACATACTACAATTACTTTTAAAATACTATATAAGGCCAGGTGTGGTGGTTCATGCCTGTAATCCCAGTACTTTGGGAGGCCAAGGTGGGCGGATCGCCTGAGGTCAGGGGTTCAAGACCAGCCTGGCCAACATGGTGAAACCTCATCTCTAGTAAAAATACAAAAATTAGCTGGGCATGATGGTGTACGCCTGTAATCCCAGCTCCTCGGGAGGCTGAGGCAGGAGAATTGCTTGAACCCAGGAGGCGAAGGTTGCAGTGAGCCAAGATTGTACCACTGTACTCCAGCCTAGGCAACAGAGTGAGACTCCCGCTTAAATAATAATAATAATAATAATAAAGATATAAATAAAAATACTATATAAGCCTGGCCAGGCATGATGGCTCACACCTGTAATCCCAGCACTTTCGGAAGCTGAGGCAGGCAGATCCCTTGACCTAGGAGTTCAAGACCAACCTGGGCAACATGGTGAAACCCTGCCTCTAAAAACAAAAATGCAAAAATTGACTGGGTGTTGTGGCTCACGTCTGTAGTCCCAGCTACTTGGAAGGCTGAGGTGGGAGGATGGTGGGAGGCAGATCTTGCAGAGCCAAGATCATGCCACTGCACTCCAGTCTGGGTGACAGAATCAGACTTTGTCTTAAAAATATATATAATAAAAATAAAATAAAATATTATATTAGCATGGAATTGAATAATACTATCAAGTAAGGTTCTATCTGAGAAAATAAAAGCTATTTGAAACATAGATAAAAGGTATCTAGTCCTCTCTCTTGAATAGAAGACATTCCTTTTCCATGGTGCAGAGCTCTCCAAATATTTAAATTTTTGTAATGATAATGATGATCTTTTCCCTATAATCAGAAGAATAGATACACACCTGATATGAAACTGTGTGTGTAAGAAAAAAAGTCTCTCCAGGAATTATAGGTGGATCCTACAAACAAATACAGTCAAGATTCTTGTGGCCAGAACAGGCAGTTCACTTAAGGAACACCCTTCTAAGAGTACACCGTGTTCCTGTCTGGGTGTGCCACAAGTTATAGACTCTCAATAAATGTTTGTTGAATGAAGAAATAAATGTTGACCACCCTCCACCACCTGCTTCCTCTTCACATTTCATTTCATGTACTAAATATGTATTTATAGAGTAAATTGTAGATTCATTTTCTAAATGTGCAAATCTTGTCTCTTTCAGAAGATAAATCCCAGCAAAGAACCTCCTCCTGCTCCTGTTTCTTCCAATGCAGTTGGTGATCAATAAATATTTATGGGTTTCTGGATTCATTATTCTTTTCTTCTTTCTTTCTTCTTTCTTTCCTTCTTTCTTTCTTCTTTCTTTTCTTTTTTGTTTTCTTTTTTTTTTTTAGATAGGGTCTTGTTCTGTCACCCAGGTTGGAGTGCAGTGGCACAATCCTAGCTCACTGCAGCCTCCAACTCCTGGGCTCAAGCTATCCTCCCGCCTCAGCCTCCCAAAGTGCTGGGATTACAGATGTGAGCTGCCACACTCAATTATTATTCTTTTCTTTCTGTTCATTGAATCATTAGCTCTGTTTTAGATTTGGTTCCCCAAAAGCAGATCTGGGGATCTGAGATAGAGAATTTATATGAAAGTCATTTTGTTGTTGTTGTTGTTTGGTTTTTGGTTTTGTGGGGTTTTTTTTTTTCAGAGATGGGATCTTGCTATGTTGCCCATGCTGGCCTCAAACTCCTTGGCTCAAGGGATCTTCCCACTTCAGCCTAGTAGCTTGGGCAGCAGGTGGACACCACAATGCCAGGCTGTGTGAAAGTGATTTATAAGTGTTCCCAGAGAAAATCGGTAGAGAAGTGGAGAAGGGGAATGGGGTGAGAAAGAAGGTTGGACAAATGTGTGTTATCAAGTAAAGTCACACAGAGGGTAATTGAGGCTTGACCCTCCAGGGGAGCTTTGGGACACTGTGGATCATTAGGGCAAAGGAACTGGAGGATTTCTATCCCCACACTGTCAGTCATGAGTTAAGGGCTGTCCCCGGGGCATGAAAACTTTCAGGTATTTCTGGTTTTCTTGAACATGCAGGAAAAGCAGGTCCTAGCAGCCTATGGGCAGCCCTCCAGTGAAGGCCAAAGGTATTGGCCACTGGGAGGGAAAGTACACAGAAACCTACAGTGCAAAAAAATGGTAAAATAATTCAGAGCGCAGGAGAGCTGAGAGCATCTGCACATTCTTTCAACAGGCTTTTACTGAATATCTATTACATTATAGATGCTGCATGGAAATTGTCGAGGCACAGTCTTTGCCTTCAGGGATCCAGTCCTGATGTCTTTTTTTTTTTTTTCCATAGTCAGGATCTCGCTCTGTCGCCCAGGCTGGAGTGCACTGGTGTGATCACAGCTCACTTCAGCCTTGAACTCCTGGGCTCAAGAAATCCTCCTGCCTTGGCCTCCCAAAGTGTTGGGATCACAGGCAGGAGCCACCACGGCTGGCCAGGTCCTGATGTCTTGAAGGGGAGACAATTGCCTATGAGTAAGTCTTCTTCAGGATGCAATGTGCAACAGCAGCAGCAGGTAGGAGCTCAGAGAGGAGGTGCCCCAACTGTGCCCAAGTGATTCTCGGGCGTGACTTAGGATCTTAAAGAATGACTAAGGGGGAAAAGGGTATTCCTAGCCAAAGGAACAGCACGTACAAAGGCAGAGAAAGAAAGTACACATTTGTTTGGAAATGAGGAGTAGTTTGCTATGGCTAGAACACAGGGTGTGGGAGAAAGGAAGACAGCGGGAAGCCAAGGCTGTAAAGAGAGGCTGGGGTGAAGTGACAAAGCACATTTTATACCCTGTTAAGGAGACAGTAAAATTTTGAGATGGGCCTGGCCATGATTAGAGAGGTGTTTAGGAAGACGGTGGCCACATAAACCAGGTACTGGACACCAGGTTTCTGTCAGCCCAGCATCCACAACCCTAACCAGATCATCCTGTTTCTCTCTCTCTCTCTCTCTCTCTCTCACACACACACATTGTAGAGATGGGGTCTCACTATGTTGTCCAGGCTGGTCTCAAACTCCTGGCATCAAGCCATCCCCCCACCTCAGCTTCCCAAAGTGCTGGGATTACATGGGTGAGCCGCCGCACCTGGCCCTGTTTCCCCAGGCCTGATGATTGCCAGACAAAGGAGAGTCAGGGCTGGGGCTTTCCTTGGAGAGGATGGGAAAGAGGTTTGCAGAGCTGCACGCTGGCTGGAGGGAAGGGCGGCTCAGAGAACAGAGCCAGCAGGTGGAGACATGAGGAACAGCTTCTGTGGACATCAGCATAGTGCGGATCCAGTGGACACATGGATACCAGTATTCCCTATGATGATAAATATAATTAATTCCAATAAGTTTCCTTTTTCTGGCTTGAGCTGGATTGAGTCAGGTTTTTGTCACATTAAGTGAATGAGTTCCCATTCATACAGAATGTATGGGGATTTTTGTTTTGTTTTGTTTTGAGACAGAGTCTTGTTCTGTCACCCAGGCTGGAGTTCAGTGGTGCGATCTTGATTCACTGCAACCTCCGCCTCCTGGGCTCAAGCAATTCTCCTGCCTCAGCCTCCCGAGTATCTAGGATTACAGACGCCCACCTTTTTGTATGTTTTTGGTAGAGACAGGGTTTCACAATGTTGGCCAGGCTGTTCTCGAACTCCTGACCTCAAGTAATGCCATTCAAGTGCACATCAGCTGTTTTGGAGAATGCTGCCAAGGTGGTATTCAGAGGAAAATGCTTAGCCGTAAATGCTTTTGTTAATTAAAAAACAATTGTAAAGTAAGTGGACTATGCATTCAACTCAAGAAATTAGGAAAAGTAAAACAAAAGAAATCAAAAGAGAGTAGAAGGAGAAAATGTGTAAAATTAGAAACAGAAGCTGGAGAAGGGAAAGGGGGAAAAGGGCAGACTTGATACAAAGGAAAGACCTGCCAGGCACGGTGGCTTATGCCTCTAATCCCAGCACTTTGAGAGGCTGAAGTGGGAGGATTGCTTGAGCCCAGGAGTTCGAGACCAGCCTGGGCAACATGGTGAAACCCCACATCTAAAAAAAATACAAAAAGTAGCTGGGTGTGGTGGCTTGCACCTGTGGTCCCAGCTTCTCAGGAGGCTGAGGCTGGAGGATTGTTTGAGCCCGAGAGGTGGAGGCTGCCGTGAGCCACAGTAGCACCAGTGTATTCCACCCTGGGTGACAGAGTGAGACTCTGTCAAAAAGAAAGAAAGAAAGAAAGAAGGAAGGAAGGAAGGAAGGAAGGAAGGAAGGAAGGAAGGAAGGAAAGAAAGAAAGAAAGAAAGAAAGAAAGAAAGAAAGAAAGAAAGAAAGAAAGAAAGAAAGAAAGAAAGAAAGGAAGGAAGGAAGGAAGGAAGGAAGGAAGGAAGAAAGAAAGAGGAGGGAAGGGGAGGGGAGGGGAGGGGAGGGGAAGGGAAGGGAAGGGAAGGGAAGGGAAGGGAAAAGGAAAAGGGAAGGGAAGGGAAAGGAAAGAGAGAAAGGGAAGGGAAGGGAGGGAAGGGAAGGGAAAAGAGAGAGAGGAAAGAAGGAAAGAAAGAAAGAAAGAAAGAAAGAAAGAAAGAAAGAAAGAAAGAAAGAAAGAAAGAAAGAAGAGCTATTTATTTGAAAGGACTCATCAATAAAATTGTGTGTGTGTATGCACATATGTGTATAATTACAGTTACAAACTGCCTCTTTCTTCTTAACCCACATATAAAAATCCTTTATTTGTGTATTTCCCATCTGGTTACTTCCCTTCTCCTTCCCCTTACAAATACTATAGAAATATGATGTATGATGGTTAATATAATTATTATACTCAATCTAATAGTGAAATGCTGGAAAAAGAGGATGAGATGAGGATGAGAGTAATAAGGCACATGGAGAGAGGCTGAGCTTGGAGGGTCCATTTAGAGGAATACATCAGGAGTGGTGGAGCCAAATAAAAAGGACTCCAGCCTGGGCAACCAAGTAAGACCCCCTCTTTACAAAAAGTTTAAAAATTATCCAGGCATAGTGGTGCATACCTATAGTCTCAGCTACTTGAGAGGCTGAGGCAGGAGGATCGCTTGAATTGGAGGCTGCAGTGAGCTACAATCGCACCACTGCGATCCACCTGAGGCAGGTGGATCACTTGAGGTCAGGAGTTCGAGATCAGCCTGGCCAACATGGTGAAACCCCATCTCTACTAAAAATACAAAAATTAGCTGGGCGTGGTAGTGCACACCTGTAGTCCCAGCTACTCAGGAGGCTGAGACAGAAGAATCACTCGAACCCAGCAGGTGGAGGTTGCAGTGAGCCAAGATCATGCCACTACACTCCTGCCTAGGTGACAGAGCAAGACTTAGTCTCAAAAAAGAAGAGAACAGAACAGAAAAGAGGAAAGAAAGAGAGAGAGAGAGAGAGAGAAAGAAAGAAAGAAAGAAAGAAAGAAAGAAAGAAAGAAAGAAAGAAAGAAAGAAAGAAAGAAAGAAAGAAAGAAAGAAGGAAAGAAAGAAGGGAAGAGAAGGGAAAGGAAGGGAAGGGAGGGGAGGGGAGGGGTGGCACGGGGCGGGGTGGGGCGGGGCAGGGAAGGGCAGGGAAGGGCAGGGAAGGGAAGGGAAGGGAAGGGAAGGGAAGGGAAGGGAAGGGAAGGGAAGGGAAGGGGAAAGAAAGAGATCAAAATCAATCGAACTTACAAAGTATCTCAATTAATTTGGAGAGAATAAACATCTTTCCAATATTGAATTGCCACATTCAGGAACATGTCCTAAGCATTGAAGTCTTTCTTCAAGCCTTTCTGTATAGGTTTATAGTTTTCTTCAGAAGGGTCTTGCACAGTTTTTTGTTACAATTGTTCCTGATATATCTTTGAGTTTTCTAGCTTAGAAAACTAGGTGGATAAAGGAATCACTCACAATAGCAACCAAGACTACAAAATACCTAGGAATCAGTACACTGGGGTGGCCAAGACACTTTTGGGAAACAAATGGGAGCGATGTTGGTGGGTGGGAAACTTATCATACCCAACAGAGAAATCCACTATAAAGTCATAGTCAGTAAGACAATGTCATACAGCAGCTGTATGTGGTACAGTCATTCAGTGAGATACCACTTAGCAATAAAAGGAAGCAAACTTTTTTTTGGTTGTTGTTGTTTTTGAGACAGGGTCACCCAGGCTGGAGTATAGCAGCATGATCATGGCTGACTGCAGCCTCGACTTACCAGGCTCAAGTAATCTTCCCATCTCAGCCTCCTGAGTAGCTAAGCCCAGCCATGCACCCCACCATGCCCAGCTAATTTTTGTATTTTTTGTAGAGACAGAGTCTTGCTATGCTGCCCAGGCTGGTTTCAAACTCCTGGGCTCAAGCAATCCTCCTGCCTCAGCCTCCCAAAGTGCTGGAATTACAGCTGTGAGCCACCATGCGCTGTCAAGGGAGCAAATTACTGATATACCCAACAACTTAGAGGAATCTCAAAGACATTACACTGAGTAATTGAAGCCAATCTGGAAAGGTTACCAATTATATGACTCCATTTATATGGCATTCTGGAAAAAAAGAAACTATATTAATAGATGACAGATCAGTTACCAGGGTTACGGAGGGAGGATGTGGCTATGTAGGGGTGGCCTGAGGGAGATTTTGGAGGTGATAACTGTGGTAGTAGTTATACAAATACATACATGTGTTAAAATTCATGGAAATATATGCAGTTAATTTTATTACATGATAATCTTAAAAATAAAATACACAAAGCAGTTTAGTGGTAATATAATAGTAAACAAATAGAATCTTTGAAAGCAGAACTAGTCTGTATGCATAAGGCTATTAGGAAATAAAAATGGGGCCAGAAGTGGTGGCTCACACCTGTAATCTTAGCATTTTGGAAGGCCAAGGTGGGTGGATCACTTGAGGTCAGGAGTTCAAGACCAGCCTGGCCAACATGGTGAAAATCCATCTCTACTAAAAATACAAAAATTGGCCGGAAATTGCTTGAACCCGGGAAGCAGAGGTTGCAGCGAGCCGAGATCATGCCACTGCACTCCAACCTGGATGACAGAGCAAGACTCCATCTCAAAAAACAAAGGGAATAAAAATGGCTTTTCGGGAGATCGGTTATACAATAATGTGAATGTGTTTAACACTACTCAATTGTATACCTGAATAGTTAAGATGACAAATTTTATATGTTTCATTTTCCCACAGTTTAAATAAAAAGGTTGGTCCTACACTGGTAAGTGTTGAAGTCAGAAGATCATTATACCGTTATGCTACTTTTGTATAATTCGATATTTCTCATAATTAAAAAGCTTTTCTTATAAACAGTGGTTTTTCACATAAGTGGTAAAATGCTATATAAAAGTATAGAGATACTTGACTTTTTGTTTAGAAAGAAAAAAAAATCCCACCCTCAAATATTTTAAAAGACCAGTCAGATTTAAATTTTTACATTAAAAAATCTATAAAAACATGAAAGAGCTAGAGGAGAGTAGAGGAAGGTAATCTCATAACCCAGGGGAAAGGAAGGCTTTGCAAAGCCCTCCAGGAAGTTCCAAAGCCATAAAGGACAAAGAGCCTAGATTTGATGACATGAAAACTCCAACTTACACCTGATAAAAGATACCATAAACAAAGTGATTAAAAGCTAAGCTGTAAACTGGGGGAAAGTATATTTAGCAGAGCCTCCCGGGCCCCTTTGCCCATTAAGGAACACACCTGTCCCCTGAAGGCCTCTAAGTTTGCATCCTGTAATACAAATCATCCTTTCAAGTCCAGCTCATGATCATCAGAAACAGAAAAAAAAAAAAAAAAACAGATGTAACATACAGATAAGTCCTGTAGCATACAGATAAGTCCTGTTGTCTATTAGACATCAGGCTTGGACCCAGAAGGACACAAGTTTATAAACTGTGGTTCTCTCGCCTAACCCCGCAGAGCCTCAATTTCTCCATCTGTATGTAGGGTTAATGATGGAGAAATGTTAGCTATCCATTACAGTAGGAGATAGGCCGATGGACTGTGGTGGTGGTCTGGGTGGGAGTTTATTTTTTTCTGCATAGATTTCTACATTTCCCAAATACTGGACAAGGATGAGCTATTACTATTATAATCAAGAAAAGGTGATTTACATTTTGTCTTTTTTTTTATTATTATTATTATTTAAAGAGGTGACTCAGAGGTTTAACTTAATCTCTGGGACCAGATGCAGTGGCTCATGCCTGTAATCCCAGCACTTTGGGAGACTGAGGCGGGTAGATCACCTGAGGTCAGGAGATCAAAACCAGTCTGGCCAATATGGCGAAACCTCGTCTCTACCAAAAATACAAAAGTTAGCTGGGCGTGGTGGTGCATGCCTGTAATCCCAGCTACTTGGCAAGCTGAGGCACAAGAATCCAGGAGGTGGAGGTTGCAGTGAGTCGAGATCATGCCACTGCACTCCAGTCTGGGCAACAGAGCGAGACTTTGTCTCAAAAAAAAAAAAAAAAAAAAAGTCTCTAGAGGAGAGACCAAAGGAGGATAAAACTAGGATGTCTGGGCTCGTCCTTAATCTTTGGGAATGATGATATTTCCTTCCCAAGGTCCTTACCCTAGGTGCATGTAAGGACAACTAAGACACCAACCCTACGTGAGAGTGGCTCGCCTTCTATTCCAATGGTATTGGAGGCAGACAGGCAGGAGGTTTAGTATAGTGCAGGCCGATCAATTCAGGGCATAGGTGACTGCTGGAAATTACTGTGGTTATTGATCTGGGATATGGGCAGTGGGTTAAAGGGGAAGGTTTATGATACAACCTAGATCATCAAGATATAGATACGTGATATGTATATATATATATATAAACAGATAGATTATGTATAGTTGCCCCTTAAACAACATGGGTTTGAACTGTGTTGTTTCACTTATACCCAAATTTTTTTTCAATAAAAGTTACATGGCGTGTGCCTGCCTCTCCTGCCTCCATTTCCACCTCCTCCACCTCCTCCACCTCTGCCACCTGTGAGACAACAAAACCAACCCCTTCTCTTCCTCTTCAGCCTTCTCAATGCGAAGATGACAAAGGTAAAAGACCTTTATGATGATCCACTCCCACTTAATGAATAATAAACAGACTTTCTCTTCCTTATGTTTTTTTTTTTCTTGAGACAAGAGTCTCACTCTGTCACTCAGACTGGAGTGCAGTGGTGTGATCTCGGCTCACTGCAACCTCTACCTGCCAGGTTCAAGTCACTCTCCTGCCTCAGCCTCCCGCCAACTGGTGCCCGCCACCACCCCCGGCTAATTTTTGTATTTTTAGTAGAGACTGGGTTTCACCATGTTGGCCAGGCTGGTCTCGAACTCCTGACTTCAGGTGATCCACCCACCTCGGCCTCCCAAAGTGCTGGGATTACAGGGGTGAGCCACCACACCCAGACCTTCATGATTTTCTTAATAACATTTTCTTTTCTCATTCTCACCTGAGTCACTAGAGAAAGTCTTCCAGAGGTCACATTTGAGCTGAATCTTAAAAGATGACGAGACATTCACCAGGTGTGGGGCATGAGAGCCCAGGAAGAGGAGACAGCATATGAAAATACACACAGGAGCCAAGCACAGTGTCTCACGCCTGTAATTCTAGCACTTTAGGAGGCCGAAGTGGGAGAATTTCTTGAGTCCAGGAGTTCACGACCAGCCTGGGCAATGTAGCAAGACTCCATCTCTACCAAAAAAAAAAAAAAAATCATTTAAAATAAAATGCACGTAGGCACAGAAGGACATGGCCAACTTGTGGTGAAGCAAAATGTCCAAATGGACTCTCATAAGTAGGGAAGCAGATGAGGCTGGAATGATGGACTGAGGGTTGAGAGGGTCTTGAAGGGGCTTCAACTCATCCCTTTGGTTAAAGGGAGACAGTTAAATTCACATGAACTGGGAGATGATGAGATTCGAGCCTCATTTTAGAAAGATATCACTGTAACAAGGCAGAGATGGATTGGAGCAGGAGAGATCTTTTATTTGTTCAATGTGACAAATATTCGTGGAGTAGCCCCTGCTGAATTAGTTTCCTATTGCTGCTGGAATAAGCTTCCACAGGCTTAGTGACTTAAAACAACACAGCTTTATTTATTTATTTCTTAAGTTCTGGAGGTCAGAAGTCTGAAACGGGTCACACTGGGTTAAAAACCAAGGTGTCAACCAGGCTGCATCTCTTCTGGAGGCTTTAGGGGAGAATTCATTTTCTTGCTTTTCCCGGTTCTAGAGGCTTTGGCCCCTTCCATGTTCAAAGCCAGAAATTTCCCCATTGAGTCTTTCTAATGATGCTATTCCTCTGGCGATAACCCCTTCACCTCCCTTGTCCCCATTTAAGGACTCTTGTGATCATATGGGGCTCACCCAGATAATCTAGGAAAATCTTCCATCTCCAGATCAACTGATTAGCAACCTTAATTCCATCTGCAACCTTAATTCCTCCTTGCTATGGAACAGAACATATTCACAGGTTCCCAGGATTAGGACGTGGACATCACTGGGACCCATTATTGTGCCTGCCACACAGACCAATTGTTTGTTTGTTTGTTTGAGAGAGTCTTGATCTGTCACCCAGGCTGGAGTACAGTGGCACAATCTCAGCTCACTGCAACCTCCACCTCCAGGTTCAATTGATTCTCCCACCTCAGCCTTCCAAGTAGCTGGCTTTACAAGCATCCATCACCATGCCCGGCTAATTTTTGTATTTTTAGTAGAGACAGGGTTCCACCGCCAGGCTGGTCTCAAACTCCTAACCTCAAGTGATCTGCCTGTCTCAGCCTCCCAAAATGCTAGGATTACAGGCATGAGCCACGGCACCCGGCCCACACAGACCAATTGGGAGGAGACCACCCAAGGACATGGATGCCAGGAGGCACGGGCCATTGGGCACCATCCACAACTCCACTGAGACTTCCAGTTTGAGCATTTGTTTGGAGATGACAATGAGAAATGCTATAGCTTGGGCTCAGAGATACCAATGGAAATTAAAGCTCAATTTGGTTTTCTAGTCATTCGCACGGTCTGGTCATAATGACCCTTCCCCATCTTCTTGCTTACCATGGGGGCCAAAGTCCCCTCCAGAGGGAGACTGTCATGATGCCGGGAGCAGGGGTGGGGAAGTTCCAGTTTCACGAAACTATGCCACCACCATCTGGTGCTTTCGGTTTACTCCTGCCTTCTTAAAACCAAGGACAACTGGCAAAGTCCTAGTGTGGCATTGCTCTTCCACCCCTCCCTAATCCCTTCCCTTCACAGAGTAAGCAAATCCATCCTTTGTTCCACACAGTGGACTAAACAAAATATGACACAAAAAGCAGGTGGAAATTTAAGGAACATCCGATGTTTGGGACAGCTTAGTCCTGAGGATCAGGGTGTTTGTTTCAAGGTGACAAGCTCGGGGCATCTGATTTCTCAGCCTCACGCCACCCCTGGTCTTGTTAAGAGACATGCTCTCATGCTAAGAGATCAGAGGAATGTTTTGCATAGTTACCCTCCATTTGCCTTGTATCTTCCAGCTGTATTTTCAACAAAAGACTTATGGTTATGCAATAAGCAACTTAGGATGTGGAAACAGGTGAGCCAGGAGGCAAGATCAGCTTAAGGTCATTTTCGTGGCCAAACTGGTTGCAGGCAACTTTCTAGGCTGTTTGGTCCACATCAGGGCACCAGCTATCCAAAGAAAAAGTCTTTAAAACTAGTCCAAGGGTTCCTGGAGGGAGGCTGGCTTCAATACCCTCCTTCACTCCACTGCCAATATCGTGGATACCCCAGATCAATAACCAAGCTCTGTTGCTTTAGTCCCCTGGATGTCCCTAGAGTCTGTCTTCTCTCCATTCTCCCAGCTACCACCATCAGTGCCTGATGCTTGTGAATAGCCACTGTACTCCAGCCTGGGTAACAGTGCAAGACCCTGTCATATATATATATATATATATGGATCACCTGAGGTCAGGAGTTTGAGACTAGCCTGGTCAACGTGGCAAAACCCCATCTCTACTAAAAATACAAAAATTAGCCAGTCATGGTGGTGTGTGCCTGTAATCCTAGCTACTTGGGAGGCTGAGGCAGGAGAATCACTTGAACCCCGGAAGTGGAGGTTGCAGTGAGCTGAGATCACGCCACTACACTGCAGCCTGGGCAACAGAGTGAGACTCCATTTCTAATAAATAAATTAATTTAATTTAATTAAAAATAAAATAAAACTGAAAATCTAGGTCAGGTGCAGTGGCTCACTCCTGTAATTCCAGCACTTTGGGAGGCTGGGGCGAGCAGATCACCTGAGGTCAGAAGTTCGAGACCATCCTGGCCAACATGGTGAAATCCTGTCTCTACTAAAAATACAAAAATTAGCCAGGTGTGGTGGTGCACACCTGTAATCCCAGCTACTCGGGAGGCTGAGGCAGGGGGAATTGCTTGAATCTAGGAGGCGGAGGTTGCAGTGAGCCGAAACTGCGCCACTGTACTCCAGCCTGGACTACAGAGCGAGACTGAGTCTCAAAAAAAAAAAAAACAAAAAACAAAAAACTGAAAATCTAGTGCCCAGAACCCATACTACCCACTTAGCCTCAGGAAAACTGGGATGGTTGATCACCCTACATGTCCCCTCCAGCTTCGAAGCTGCTGCACACACTGTTTCTTTCTGCCTGGGAAATCTTCCAGCACTTTTTTTTTCTTTTCTTTTCTTTTTTTCTTTTTTTCTTTTTTTGAGACAGGATCTTGTTCTGTCACCCAGGATGGAATGCCATAGTAGAATCATAGTTCACTGCCCCTCGACCACCTGGGCTCAAGCGATCCCCCTAATTCGGCTTCCCAAAGTTCTGGGATTGCAGGCTTGAGCTACTGTATCTGGCCACATTTCTGTCTGGTTAATTTCTAATGTTTATCCTTTCAGATCTTGCCCACGTGTCATTTCCTCAAGGAAGCCTTCCCTGACCTCCCACCCCCAGGTCACATCTCCCTGTTCAAACACTTGGTGCACCATGAACCTCATCTTCATAGAATTTCCACGTGGTTATAATTTTATGTTTAGTTACATAATAGTTTATCGATGTCTATCTTATGTGCTTGAGTCAGTGCTCCTGTGAAGGAAGGTTGTTCTGTATTCTTTTATGTGCTGGTCAGTCAGGTGCAGCCACAAGAAAGAGCATAGTGGAGGTCCAGGAGAACAAAGTTTATTACACTCTCAAGTTCTAGAAACAAGAGGCAAGGCTTGTCACACGCGGCCACATGGGGAAGTCTCAGGGTGGTCAGGAGACAGAAGGCAGGAGCAAGGGTTCCCTCAGGACAGGCAAAAGGGAGCAGGGTAAACAGTTTAAGATTGGCTAGGTTTTGGGGGGGTTTTATTTATGTATTTACTTTCGATAGGGTCTAGCTGTGTTACCCAAGCTGGAGTGCAATGGCACAATCTTAGCTCACTGCAGCCTCGGCTTCCTGGGCTGAAATGATCCTCCCACCTCAGCCTCCCAAATAGCTGAAACTACAGGCAGGCACCACCATGCCTGGCTAATTTTGTATTCTTTGTAGAGATGGGGTTTTGCCATGTTGCCAGGTTGGTCTCAAACTCCTGGGCGCAGGCAATCCTCCCTCTTTGGCCTTCAAAGTACTGGGATTACAGGCGTGAGCCACCATCCCCAGCTCCTTTTTCACTTGGCAATAGGTCTTTTGACATTTTGCTCTATCCAGTCTGCTCTGTCCAATGGCAAAATCTGTTAAGAAACCAAAACCTAAGGGGTTTGACCTAAACTTTGGGGGTGGTCCCTAGTAACCTGGTGCCTGACCCTGGGATGATTAGAACAGAGAAACATTGCCTTCTGGGCCGGATAAGGGACTTATGGATCTAGATTGGTTAGCTTGCACATCAAAAGCATACTCCCATCTGAGTCCTTTGCTACCTCTAAGAACTAGCTAGACCCAGGAAAGAGAAGTCCGTCCAAAGCCGGAAGGTTTTTAAGATGTCAAAACACCATCATATTCAGAAAATCAAATGCACAGAATACGAAGCTGCATTAGGATTTACTCTCCCATTGATTCCTGACCCATAGTAGGCATGCAATAAATATTTGTTGAATTAGTGAATTAATAAATTGTATAATTTGGGTCAGGTGTGGGGTGACTCACGCCTGTAATCCCAGCACTTTGGGAGGCTGAGGCGAGTGGATCACTTGAGGTCAGGAGTTTGAGACCAGCCTGCCGTACATGGCCATCTCTACTAAAAATACAAAAATTAGGTGGGTGTGGTGGCGGGCCCCTGTAATTCCAGCTACTCAAGAATTAGAGGCTGAGGCGGGAGAATTGCTTGAACCTGGGAGGCGGAGTTTGCAGTGAGCCGAGATCACGCCACTGCCCTCTAGCCTGGGCAACAGAGTGAGACTCTGCCACAGATATATAGGGATATATCTATATATACCCCAACAAAAGCTTTCTCTCTCCAGCCAGCAGAAAAAGAAAGTGGCAGCCTAGCAAGACAGAAAACTTTAGACAATAACCGATTTACTCTAGCCAAATGCTACAGAAAAAGCTGTGGACCCACCCACACCACTCCAGCAAAGGCCAGGTAGACAGCCATAATTTCTACTCATGCCCGGCAGTAATAAAATGTCTCTAAGTGGGGTGGTGTCAGAGAAGGTCTAGTGGAAAGTTGGGACTTTTACCATCACCCGGTGATATCAAGGCCACCCCTTTGTGATGTTAATGGAGACGACACAGAGAGCTGGAACTCACATTTCCACCACTCCTCAGCAGTAACAGGGAGCCCTCTTTCCTCAGGGATCAGTGGAGGCTGAGTGGGGACTTCTGCCTAGACTTCTACCCTCACCTGGCAGTAACAGGCTGGTCCCTACACTTCCCCTTGTTGGGTCATTGTTAGAGAACACCAGCTAAAACAAAAGGTTTCAATAAATCCCAGGATTATATAACATAACATATGAAACTGTGCAGGTAGGTTTTCTATTGAAAACCACCCTTCATCCCCCAAACCAGAAAGACCCCAAACTAAACGGAAAAAAAGAAAAAAAAGACAACAGATTGATTAAACCAGAAACCAGAAAGATCCCAAACTGAATGAAAAAAATAAAAGACAACAGACTGATTAACGAAATGACAGAGATATTAAAATTATCTGAAAAAGATTTTAAAGCAGCCATGACAAAAATGTTCCAACAATTATAAGCATGACGGAAACAAAAAATAGAAAGCCTCACAAAAGAAACAGAAGACATAAAGAAGAACCAAATGAAAATTTTAGAACTGAAAAATACAATAACAGAAATGAAGAGCTCAGTGGATGAGCTCAGCAGTAGAATGGAGGGGAGAGAGGAAAGAATTATTGAGTTGGAAGATAGAATGATAGAAATTGCCCAATCTGAAAAAAAGAGAATAAATAGACTGAAAAAAAAAATGAACAGAGCTTCCAGAGCTTATAACAAGAGATCTAACATTCATGTCATTGGAGTCTGGAAGGAGACAAAGAACAGATTAGGGCTAAAAACTTTGTTTTTGTTTTTGTTTTGTTTTGAGACAGAGTTTCACTCTGTGGCACAGGCTGGAGTGAAGTGGTGTAGTTTCAGCTCACTACAATCTCCGCCTCCCTGGTTCAGGTGATTCTTTTGCCTCAGGCTCCTGAGTAGCTGGGATTACAGGTACGCACCACCATACCCAGCTAATTTTTGCATTTTTAGTATAGACGGGGTTTCACCATGTTGGCCAGGCTGGTCTCAAACTCCTGACCTCAAGTAATGTACCTGCCTTGGCTTCCCAAAGTGCTGGGATTACAGGCATGAGCCACTGTGCCCAGTCACTAACAAAGTACTTAAAGAAGTAACAACTGAAAACTTCCCAAATTTGGAGAAACATAAATCTATGGATCCAAGAAGCCAGGCAAACTCCAAACATGATAAACCCAAATAAATTTATGCCAAAACACATTGTAATTAAACTTCTGAAAACTAAAGATAAAGAAAACATCTGGAAAGCAGTCAAGAAAAATGATACTTTATGGGTAAGGCAAAAAGACCATGGGAATGATAACGAATTTTGCTTCAAAAACTATGGAGGCCAAAGGAAGTGGCACAGTGCTTTTCAAGCTCTGAAAGAAGCTTGAAAGCTAACCCAGAATCCTATACCCAGTGCAAATGTCCTCTAGGGATGCCATGGAAATCAAGACATTCTCAGATGAAGGAAAATCAAGAAAATTTATCACCAGCAGACCTACCCTAAAAGAATGGCTAAAGTAGTTATTTAAATGAATGAAACAATAAAAGAAGGAATCTTGAAATATCAGGAAGGAAGAAAGAACACAGTGAAGGAAAATTTGAGTAAGTAGAATGGACCTTTCTTCTTCTCTTGAGTTTTAAAACTTATGTTTGACAGTTGAAGCAAAATTTTTGACACTGTTTGATGAGGTTCTAAATGTGGTTTTAAATATTTAAGATAAGTGTATTAAACAAGGGTAAGGGAAAGGAAAGGAAAAGGAGGTAAAGTTTTTATACTTCACTTAAACTGGTAAAGCTTCTATGCAAGTAGACCGTGTATTGTTACGTATATATAAGGTAATACCTAGAACAACTTTTTAAAAAGCTATATAAAGAGATGCATTAAAAAAACATAGATAAATCAAAATGGAATTCTCAGAAATGTTAAGATAATTCACAGAAAAGAAGGAAAAAGAAAACAAAGAAATGAAAAACAGAAATAACAAATAGAAAACAAAAAATAAAATAAAATAACAATCTTAGGCCCCAACACAGCAATAATTATATTAAATGTAAATGGTCTAGATACAGCAATTAAAAACACAGGCTGGCAGAGTGGAAATATGAACCAACTACACTTTGTCTACCAAAAACTCACTTTAAATATAGTGATATAGGTAAGGTGAAAGTAAAAAGATAGAAAAAAAAGTATCATTCAAACACTAATCAAGAGAAAGCAAGAGAAAAAAAATTTTTTTAAGAAAGCAAGATTGGCTAGATTAATATCAGATAAAGTAGACCTCAGAGCATAGAAAATTACCAGAGACAAAGTGGGACGTTATATAATGATAATGAGGTCAATCCACCAAAAAGACATAGCAATCCTAAATGTGTATACACAAAACAACAGAGATGCAAAATACGTGAAATAAAATCTGGTAGAACGAAAGAAGAAATAGACAAATCCACAATTGTAGTTGGAGACATCAACGTCCCTCTCTCCACTTGTTCTATCTAGCTGTTAAAGAACTAGATAGAAATTCAGTTCAACAACACCATCAATCAGCAGAATCTAACTGACATTCACAAAACACTCCACTCAACAACAGCAGAATACACATTCTTTTCAGTGCCCACAGAACATATTCTACAAGACACTGTATCCTGAGTGATAAAACAAACCCTGACAAATTGAGAGAATTGAAACACTACAGGGGACTCAAAAACTGGATATCAGCAACAGAAAGACAATAGGAAAATATTCAAATACTGTAAACTAAACAACATCCTTTTTTTTTTTTTTTTTTTTTGTGAGATGAAATCTCACTTTGTCACCCAAGCTGGTGTGCAGTGGTGTGATCTTGGCTCACTGCAACCTTCATGTCCTGGGTTCAAGCAATTCTTCTGCCTCAGCCTCCCAAATAGCTGGGACTAAAGGCGTGTGCTACCATGCCTGGCTAATTTTTGTATTTTTAGTAGAGATGGGGTTTCACCATGTTAACCAGGCTGGTCTCGAACGCCTGACCTCAAGTCATCCACCTGCTTCGGCCTCCCGAAGTGCTGGGATTACAGGCGTGAGCCACGGTGTCCGTCCAAACAATACACTTCTAAATAATCCGTGGGTCAGAGAGGAACTCTCAAGAAAAACTTAAAGATACATTGAACTGAATGAAAATGAAAATACTACATATCAAAAGTTGTGAAACTGCTAACACAGTGCTGAGAGGGAAGTTTATACCACTCAATGTATAATTAGAAATGAAGGAAAGTCATAAGTCAACAATTTAAGCTCCCACCTCAAAATCAGGAAAAAAAAAAAGAGAAAAACTGAAAGCAAACAGAAGGAAATAATAAAGAGAGGAAGTCAGTGAAAGTGAAATTAGAAACACAATAGAGAAAATAAATAAAACAGAGCTTTGACAGGTCAGTAAAATTGACAAACCTATAGCAAAACTGACATAAACCAAGAGGGAGAGAAGGCCAGGCATGGAGGTTCACACGTGTAATCCTAGCACTTTGGGAGGCGGAGGAGGGTGATCATTTGAGTCCAGGAGTTCAAGACCAGCCTGGGCAACATAGTGAGACTCCCATCTCTACAAAAATGCAAAGAAATTAGTCAGGAGTGGTGGTTGTACTGTGTGGTCGTTTTGTAAGATATTACCATCAGAGGAAACTTGGATTTCTCTTTGTTATTTTGAATAACTACATGTAAATCTATAGTTGTCTCAAAGTTAAAACTTTAATTTTTTAAAACACTGGTACCTGGGGCCTCACTTAGAACAATGAAATTAGAATCTCTGGTTGTGGGTCCTAGGTATTAGCATTTTAGTAAAGTTCCTCGGGTGATTCTGATGTACAACCAGAATTGACAGCCACTGACATAGTGACACATGATCAATCTTTTCCCAGGTCAAATACTTCTTTTGTACCATAACTTTGGGTGTGTTTTTTGTTTGTTTGTTTTTGAGATAGGGTCTCACTCTGTTGCCCAGGCTGGAGTGCAGTGGCACGATTATGGCTCACTGCAGTTTGAAACTCAAGCAATCCTCCCACCTCAGCCTCCCAAGTAACTAGAATTACAGGCATGCATCACCACGCCCAGCTATTTTTTTAGGGGTCTTACTATGTTGCCCAGGCTGGTTTCAAATGCCTGGCCTCAAGTGATCCTTCTATGTCAATCTCCAAAAGTGCTGGCATGAGCACCTGGCTCAGCACCACAATTTTTAATGTGATACTGTATTTCAGTTTATGGTACCACGATCCATTTAAACAATACCCTACTATTTTGACAAACAGCTTGTTTCGAATGTATTGCTATTATACATAAGCGTACTTCTAGATTAATAACTGGACACATGTCAGTATTTCTCTTTTTTTGAGACAGAGTCTCACTCTGTCACCCAGGCTGGAGTGCAGTGGCACTATCGTGGCTCACTGCAACCTCCGACTCCCAGATTCAAGCGATTCTCCTGCCTCAGCCTCCAGAGTAGCTGGATTTACAGGCGCTCGCCACCACGCCCAACTGATTTTTGTATTTTTGGTAGAGACAGGGTTTCACTGTGTTGGTCAGGCTGGTGTCGAACTCCTGACCTCAAGGGATCCACCTGCCTCGGCCTCCCAAAGTGCTGGGATTACAAGGGTGAGCCATGGCACCCGACCTATTTCGTTTATTAGAGCATGAATATGTTTAAAGTTTTCCACCCATCTTGCCAAGCTGTCACCCATAAAGGTTGAGCAATCTCACCAGTTTCTGTGCCTATTGTTTCCCCAACACTGGACAATGGAAGGTAATATCATTCTTTCATATCTCTGCTAATTTGGCAGATTAAAAAGTTATTTTTTATGGTTTAATGTACACTTTTGAGGTAGGTTTTTCATGGATTATTAGCTACTTGTATTTATTCCTTTGTGAATCATCTATTCACATACTTTTCCCATTTTTATGTGAGAATGTACTTCTTTTTCCTATTCATGAGAGCTCTTACCTTTGTAATTAAAGGATATTAACCACTTTTGTCAAATATGCTGCAAATATTTTTTTTCCAGTGTTTCCAAAGTCATTCGATTTTGGTAATGATTTTTTTCTTTTTTCTTTTTTTTTTTTTTTACCATGAAGAAATTTGTAATTTTTATGTAGGGAAAATCAGTGCTTCCAGGAAACTCCAATTTTTTTATAACTTACTAGCAAAACTGTAAAGAAATTATCTGTTTTAAAAAACTAAAGAGGCCTGGCATGGCGGCTCATGCCTGTAATCCCAACACTTCGGGAGGCCGAGGCAGGTGGATCATGAGGTCAAGAGATCGAGACCATTCTGGCCAGCATGGTGAAACCTCGTCTCTACTAAAAATACAAAAATTAACTGGGGGTGGTTGCGCACGCCTGTAGTCCCAGCTACTCGGGAGGCTGAGGCAGGAGAATCACTTGAACCCGGGAGGCAGAGGTTGCCGTGAGCCGAGACTGCCACTGCACTCCAGCCTGGAGACAGAGGGAGACTCCATCTAAAAAAAAATAAAGAAATAAAGAAATGTATAAAGGGGGATTAAATAATGCTTGATGGAGACACAATCTATCTTCCTGAACAGGAAGCCAAGAATTGATAAATTGTGAATACTGTACAAACTTACTGATATTCAAACAAAATTCCAAAGGAATTTTTATTTGTGGAGCTTTAGGGATAGAGATTTGACCAAGGATTTAAAGTTTATCTGGAAGAACAAAAAGACAAACATAAACTTTAAAACCTTGAAAAATAAGAATTGTAAAAGAAGCTTTGCTCTGCCAGATGTAAAAAAGTACTATGAAGTACAATAATTAAAAATTGTGGCATTAGTTTAAAAAATAAAAATCAATACAAAATTAGCCGGGTGTGGTGCACATGCCTGTAATCCCAGCTACTCGGAAGGCTGAGGCAGGAGAATCGCTCGAACCCAGGAGGCGGAGGTTGTGGTGAGCCGAGATCATGCCATTGCACTCCAGCCGGGGCAACAAGAGCAAAACTTCGTCTCAAAAAAAGTAATAAAATAAAAAACAAAAATAAAAATCAGCCGGGTGTGGTGGCTCACGCCTTTAATCTCAGCACTTTGGGAGGCCAAGGCGGGCAGATCACGAGGTCAGGAGATCGAGACTATCCTGGCTAACACAGTGAAACCCCATCTCTACTAAAAATACAAAAAACTTAGCTGGGCATGGTGGTGGGCACCTGTAGTCCCACTACTTGGGAGGCTGAGGCAGGAGAATGGTGTGAACCCGGGAGGCAGAGCTTGCTGTGAGCCCAGACGGTGCCACTGCACTCCAGCCTGGACAACAGAGCAAGACCCTGTCTCTAAATAAATAAATAAATAAATACCAATGTAACTGAGAAGATAGTCCAGAAACAGACACAAATAGATTTTAAAATTTATCATGTGATAAATTTGGTATTAAGAATCAGAGAGAAGGAGGAATTACTTAACAAGTGATATTGAGGAAATGGTTATCTATTTACAAAAAAAAGTTAGATCCTTATTTTTTTTACCTTCTTCTAAAATGAATTCCAGATAGATTGTTACAGATTATTGCAGATAATTTGTTATAGACTGTTAATTATCACAAATAAGACCAGAAAATAGCTTTTAAAAAGGAAAGGAAAATATTTCTTGTAAAGAAGGAATTTCACTATGTTGCCCAGGCTGGTCTTGAGCTGCTTGGCTCAAGCAATCCTCCCTCTTTGGCCTCCCGAGTAGCTGGGACTACAGGTGTATACCACCATGCTGGCCAAAAATGGGAACATTATTTTAAAGGAAAAGCACTGCCTTCTGCAAGTACAGATGAATTTCAGGGCTGGTTTCAGGGATACCCTGACTTGGATGTGGGTTTCAGCCGATCCAGGTTTCAGTTTGGGAAATTGAAGGAGTCATAAAGAAGCTTTTGTGATAGCCGATATCTCAGCATGAGGCATTATGAGCAGCATCTTGTAACTGCTTGGTCCCTGGACCTATAGCTGAGTTTTGACTGAGCTACAGAATACTGAGAGCAGTGCCTGTCACAATACTATACAGTTGTAGTTAATACTTAATAAACACTACTATGTGCCAGGCACTGTGCTAAGCACTTCATATGCATTTGATCCTCCTTGCATCTTGTAATAAGCAGCAGCCATGATTATTTATTTTTACAGGTGAAGAATCTGAGGCTCAAAGAAGTCTGGTACTTGTCCAATTGCCTATAGATTGGTGGAATGATCTTGTTCCAGAGTCCACATTTCATATTACAGGAGACCTTCTGGAGGCCGGCAGGTCTCTCTTCACTGGGGATGAGTCTGGGCCATTGCTCCTGTCCCAGCTAGGAAGCCTGAGAAAGCTAAGGAAACAATAGAGATCAAGACAGAAGTCTGGCCAGGTGCAGTGGCTCACACTTGTAATGCCATCATTTGGGGAGGTTGAGGTGGGAGGATCACGTGAGGCCAGGAGTTTGAGACCAGCCTAGGCAACATGGCAAAACCCAGTCTCTACTAAAAATACAAAAATTAGCTGGGCGTGATGGTGCATGCCTGTAGTTCCAGCTCTTCAGGAGGCTGAAGTGGGAGGATCGCTTGAACCCAGGAGATGGAGGCTGCAGTGAGCTGAGATAGTGCCACTGCACTCCAGTCTGGGCAACAGAGTGAGACTCCATCTCAAAAAAAAAAAAAGAATTTAAGGTTAATGATCACTGTCCAGGTGTGGTGGTGCATGTCTTTAATCCCAGCACTTTGGGAGGCCAATGCAGGAGGATCACTTGAGCCCAGGAGTTCAAGACCAGCCTGAGTAACATGGCGAAACCTCATCTCTGTGAAAAATACAACAATAAAAAAAATTAGCTGGGCGTGGTGGCGTGCACTTGTAGTTTCAGCTACTCAGGAGGCTAAAAGGTGAGAGGATTGCTTAAGTCTGGGAGGTTGAAGCTGCAGTGAGCCATGATTATGGCACTACACCCCAGCCTGGGTGACAGAGTGAGACCCTGTCTCAAAAAAAAATAATAATAATCACTAATAGAATTAAAATAAGATGTGGAACTTCCAAGTGGCTAGAAAAGGGATAAAAATCAATTATTCAAAATAAATAGAAAACATAAAATAGGATGGCAAGGATACCATGAAACTTATCAATGGTTAATGGTTACAGTATATGTGAATGGGTTAAATTCCCTCATATGAAGTCAAAGACTCTCGGAGATGCTTTGACTTTTGCTTTATAAAAGCAAAATCAGCTACATATTACTTACAAGATATATATATACACACACACAAACACACACACACATTTGTTTTGTTCTGTTTTTTAAATTAGAGATAGAATCTTACTTTGTCACCCAGGCTAGAGTACAGTAGTGTGATCATAGCTCCCTGCAACCTTGAACTCCTAGGCTCAAACGATCCTCTTGCCTTAGCATGCCGAATAGCTGGGACTACTGGTGTATGCCACCACATCCTGCTAATACTTTTATTTTTATTTTTGTAGAGACAGGAACTCACTGTGTTGCATAGGCTGATTTTGAACTCCTGGACTCAAGTGATCCTCTTGCTTTGGCCTTCCAAAGCACTGGGATTATAAGCATGAGCACACCCAGCTGAGATACATTTTTTAAAATAAAAGAAGTTTTGAAAATAAAAGGATGGGAGAAGTATCAGGCAAATGCTAAGAAAATGAAAGCAAATGAGATTGAGATCAGGACTGGTACAGGAACGGGGGTGGATCTGGTTCTAGGTTGGGGAATATCAGTGAATCCAGTTATGAGAAGACAGGAAAGGAGACCAATGTGGATGTTAAAAGCTTGATAGAAATAATGCTAAGCCAACAGAAGCCTCACGCTGTCCACTGAGCTGTTCCTAAATATTGTCCTAGTTTGTCCCATGCAGTGTGACAAGCAGGCTCTTTCTCCTGTGTCCAGACTTGCTGGATTGGCCCTTATATGTGATGTTGCCTCTGAGAAGGTTTCCTCACTGTGAACCCAGGTTGCATCATCTGAAACAGAGTGAAGACTAATCTATGACCAGGACTTCCCAGCCAGAGGCACCAGTCCCAGAGAACCACCAGGACAGGATCTGGTGCCTCCCTTCAGATCCAGTATCCACTCCCAACAACTCAGCCCCACACCTGCTGTGCCCAAACCTTTGGCTCAGCCAGTAGCTGGTGGGGACATTGTGTTTTTCCCACCCACGTCCTCACTGATCACATGTTGGTCCTTAGTATGAACAGGGTAAGCTATGCTTCCAGGTTCCTGTCCACTGGTCAAATCACCCCCATGCTATGTTGGTGCATTCTTGCCAGACCAGCACTGAGACGTTTATGACCCCAATTTATTGCCCACTTATGGCCAATCACGCATGGAGCTAAGTACTTTACAGATATAGTCTCATTTCATATTCACTCCTTTCAGCAACTCTCTGGAGAAGGTACTGTTATTATCTGATTTTTTGTTGCTTTTGTGTTTTTTTGAGATGGAGTCTCGCTCTTGTCGCCCAGGTTGGAGTACAATGAGGCAATCTCGGCTCACTGCAATCTCCACCTCCCGGGCTGAAGCGATTCTTCTGCCTCAGCCTCCCAAGTGGCTGGGGTTACAGGTGCCCACCACCGTGCCCAGTTAATTTTTGTATTTTTAGTAGAGACGGGTCTTGCCATGTTGGCCAGGCTGATCTCAAACTCCTGACCTCAGGTGATCCACCTGCCTCAGCCTCCCAAAATGCTGGTATTACAGGCGTGAGCCACCACACCCAGCCATGATCCGTATTTTACAGAAGAGGAAGGAGTTGAGGTTCAGAGAAATTACAGAACTCGTCCAGAATCTCCCAGTAGGAAAGGCATAGATAGAACCAGGTAATAATCCCAATCTGTCTTCTGGAGTCTGAGTTTCTATTTTTTTTTTTTTTCAACTTTTAGGTTCAGCGGGTATGTGTGCAGGTTTGTTACATGGGTAAATTGCGGTCACTGGGGTTTGATGTACAAATGATTTCATCACTTAGGTAGTGAGCATAGTACCAAGAGGTAGTTTTTCAACCCTCACCCTCCTCCCACCCTCCACCCTCAAGCAGGCCCCAGAGTCTACTGTCTTCCCTCTTTGTGTCCATGTGTACTTCGTGTTTAGATCACACTGTCTAAGTAAGAACATACGGTGTTTGGTTTTCTGTTCCTGTGTTCATTTGCTTAGGATAATGGCCTCCAGCTGCATCCATGTTGCTACAAAGGATATGATTTCATTCTTTTTTATAGCTGCATAGTATTCCATGGTGTATATATACCTCATTTTCTTTATCTACTCCACTGTTGATGGGCATCTAGGTTGATGCTATGTGTTTGTCATTGTGGATAGTGCTGCAATGAACATACACACGGGTGTGTCTTTTTGGTAGAATGATTTATATTACTTTGGGTATGTACCTAGCAATGGGATTGCTGAGTGAAATGGTAATTCTGTTTTAAGTTCTTTGGGAAATCTCCAGACTGCTTTCCACAGTAGCTGAACTGTGATTTACATTCCTGAGTTTTTAAACTGTTGTGGTCTTTTGGGTTTTTCTTTATCCTGCACGCAAGGTAAACATCTTATGGTTGTTGTGGTCTTGTTTGTTTTGGTAGGCTCTCTTGCAAGTGAATCTTTTCCCTCAATATGTATATTCATATTCTTGCACCATTGTACATAGGTTCAGAAGTGTAATGTTATGGGTGCTTTTTTAGAGCACACTTTTTTTTTTCCTTATTTTCTTGGCTCCCTCTCCCTCTCTCATTCCTCCTCTTCCCATGGGTCCCTCCCAGATAAATCAAGTGCATGACCTTCTATATTTTTCTTTTCTTTCTTTTTTTTTTTTTTTAAAGACAGGATCTTACTCTATCACCCAGGCTGGAGTGCAGTGGCAGGATCTTGGCTCACTGCAACCTCCATCTCCCAGGTTCAAGCGATTCTCCTGCCTCAGCCTCCCAAGTAGCTAGGACTACAGGCGTGCACCACCCCGCCTGGCTAATTTTTGTATTTTTAGTAGAGATGGGATTTCGCCATGTCTCAAACTCCTGACCTCAAGTGATCCACCTGCCTCGGCCTCCCTAAGTGCTGTGATTACAGGTGTGAGCCACAATGCCAGTGTCTGGCCTATTTTTCTCTCTCTCTTTCTTTCTTTCTTTTTTTTCTGAGATAGAGTCTCACTCATTGCCCAGGCTGGAGTGCAGTGGCACAATCTCAGCTCAGTGCAACCTCTGCTTCCTGGGTTCAAGCGATTCTCCTGCCTCAGCTTCCCAAGTAGCTGGGATTACAGGCATGTACCACCACACCTGGCTAATTTTGTATTTTTAGTGGAGACAGGGTTTCACCATGTTGGCCAGGCTGGTCTCGCACTCCTGACCTCAGATTATCTGCCCGCCTTGGCCTTCCAAAGCACTGGGATTACAGGCATGAGCCACCATTCCCGGCCATTTTTCTTAATTCTTATGTAATTCTATTCTCTTCTCATCCCCCCAACACCTCTCCCTCTCTCTGTTTCTCTCTAGCACACACACACATGCCTACACATATGCATACGCATACACACACATTGCATATACATACATAAGTTTTTTGTAATTTTGTCTTTTTTAAACAAAAATATAGATTCATCTTATACACATTTTTTCCTTTCTTACTTTTTCCACTCAATGATGCCTTGTGGAAATCCTTCAGATGATCCAGTGTGACTCTAATCCAATATTGTAATGGCAGCATAACATTTGGTGGTAGCATAACATTTGGTGGTACAATAATGGTGCATAATGAATGCACCAGTACACGTTCTCCCACTCTGTATTGATGGGCAGTCACTGTTTCCGCATTTTGTCACAAACAATGCTGCCGTAACTTCCTGATACTCATGTCTTTGGGTCCTGATGCTTTTCTTTCCAGGGGACGAAGCCTAAAGGGTAGGATTGGATTGATTATGTATTTTCATTAAAATTCTGAATACATAGAAAAAAAATTCTGAGCATAAGTTTCCAAGTATTACAATTCCAAATATTAATTCCCCATTGCTGCTACAACAAATTACCACGAATGTGGCAAATGTGGTGGTTTAAAACAGCACTAGTTGCGGGGTACATTTGCTCATGCCTGTAATTCTAGCACTTTGGGAGCCTGAGGTGGCAGGATCGCTTCAGCCCAGGAGTTCAAGACCAGCCTGGGAAACATAGCAAAGCACTGTCTCTAAAATATAAAAAAAAGGCCAAGCAAAGTGGCTCATGCCTGTAATCCCAGCACTTTAGGAGGCTAAGGTGGGTGGATCACTTGAGGTCAGGAGTTCGAGACCAGCCTGACCAACATGGTGAAACCCCATCTCTACTAAAACATACAACATTTGCTGGGCATGGTGGCACATGCCTGTAATCCCAGCTATTTGGGAGGCTGAGGCAGGAGAATCGCTTGAACCCGGGAGGTGGAGATTGCTGTAAACCGAGATCATGCCATTGCACTCCAGCCTGGGCAACAAGAGTGAAACTCCATCTCAAAAAATAAATAAATATATAAAATAAAATATTTAAAAAAGTAAAAACACTTTTTTTAAAAAAAAGCAGCACATATTTATTATTTACAGTGTTGGAGATGAGAAGTCCTAAAATTTAGGGGTGGGCATGGCTGTGTTGCTCCTGGAAGCTCTAGTGAGAAACTGTTCCTGGACTTTTCCAGCCCTAAGGCTGCCTGCATTGCATTCTTGCAGCCAACCTTGTGATTATATTGAGCTTGCTTAGATAATCCAAGAAGATGCTCCCATTCCAAGATTCTTAAAAATCATATCTGCAAAGTCCCTTTTGCAATGTAAGGTAATACTTTCACAGCTCAAGGAATTGGGGTGTACACATCTTTGGGGGGGGTCATTATTCACCCTATACAAAGTGCAAATGAATAAAGATAAATCTCCCTCCCTCAATGACTCCGAGGACTTTAATCCTCCACCCACCCATTATTTCCGATTTCCGATGTGTTCTTCCAACGCGAGCTTGTTCTACCCACCACCCATGGGCTGCATGCAGCCCCATACAAATTCATAAACTTTTTAAAAACATTATGAGATTTTTTTGCGAATTTTTTTTTTTTTTTTTTTTTTTTTTGCTCATCAGCTATCATTAGTGTATTTTATGTGTGGCTCAAGACAATTCTTCTTCCATTGTGGCCCAGGGAAGCCAAAAGATTGGACACCCCATTCTAATATTTTACGTAAACTCCAGTAGATATTTATGTTTGTTATATTTTACAAATGACGGCATAGTATACACCCTGCTTCCTGTCCCTGACTTCGTTTCATTTAACAACACATCTTAGTAATTATCCCATTGCCAGAGCCTTAACCAGTGAAGTTACAGGACTTGAAAAGAAGTCCAGTTTAGCAGAAAAAAAAATGTAACATTCAGACAGCAGGTGCTAGAAAATCAGGCCATGTCAGGGATACTAACAGGTGGGTGGAGGCCCAGGCCTAGGAACTCTGGCACTATGTGGAATTCCAAGAGGTGGATCAGTTGCAGGAGCTGTGATATCAGAGAGCTCCAGCTATTGGGCAGGTTCAAGGGCAGGACCTGGGTGTTTGGAAAGGAATGGTGAGAGGTAGGAGGAATCTGGTCCTAGGGAAGTTACCAAAACAGGCAGTCAGGAACAGATAACTCAACAACCACAGAAACAACTCCACAAATATTTACTTAGTGGCTGCTACTGGCCAGGTGCTGAGCTGAATGCTGGTTTCTATCTAGGATGAGACAGGCCTGATCCAGGTCCTCCCACACCTTCATGGTCAGGTAGAGAGACAAACAGGTAGAGAGACTGTTGCTGTCAATATAGTCAGTGCTGTGGTTGGGGAGGAAAGAATTCTTTGGGATAATGGGGGTAGGGAAGGAGAGAACAAATAATCCAGATATATTTATCAGGCTAGGCTAATTTCTATAGCAGACAACCTTCAAATCTCAGTGGCTTAATACAATAAAGTTTATTTTTCACTTATGTTACAATATAATGCTGGTTGAGGAAAGGGTAGGTGGGACTCTGCTCCACATAGTCATTCAGTGACCCAGGCTCCTTCTATCTAATGGCTCCTCTGCCCTCCCGTAAGAGTGTCAGTTCCCTGTCAGATCCTCTGCATCCACCTGGGGGAGGGAAAGAACACTGTGGAAGATAACATGGGAGGTTTTCATAGGACAGACCTTGAATAGATATACATCATTCTACCCACTTTCCATTGGCCAGAATTCAGTCACTTGGTCTCACCCATCTGCACGGGAGCCTGGGAAATGTAGTCCAACTATGAGCCCAAGAAGAAAAAGCACCAGGGTTTGGTAAACACTTAGCAGTCTGTGCTGTACTAGACTTGGGAAGATGGGGAAACTCCCTGGAAAAATGGTTTCTAAGCTGATACCTGGAAGATATGTAAGAGTTATCAGGATGAAGGAAAGGGAGGAAGGGAAAGGCAATGTTGACAACAAATAGATCAATGTAAGCAAAAATGAAAAGCATTGAAAATCATGGTATGTTGAAGACAAGAAGTCTGTTCTGTCTGTCTAGGGAGCAGAAGACAAGCCATGATGGTGGAGCAACCACAGGGGCTAGACCAGGCAGGGTGTTATAAGCTGGTTCAAGGAATTTATCCCAATAATGATCAAAGCCATGGAAGGATTTGAAATTCAGGATAAATTTGCATTCCAGAAAAATGTATCTCATTTGTATATGGAGAATAAATTGGAGGGAAAAAGCAGAGAAGATGGCAGGAGACCAGCTGTCAAGGTGAGAAAAGATGACAGTCTAAACTATAGGAGTGGCTGCAGAGGGCAGTGAGAGTTCCAGATATCAGGAAATGGGGTTAGAGGATTCATAATGGATGGGATGTGCAACTAAGTAAAAGAGATGAACAAGGATGAGGGCTGAGTTTACCTGTGGGATAACTGAATGGCTGGTGATTCCATTAGCCAAGAAAGACAACAACCCCAGCAATTTGGGGGGTGGGGTTATTTTCACTTCGGACTTGTTAGGTTTGTGGTACCTACAGGACATTTAGAGAGCGTTGCTCTGTAGTCAATCTTTCTTCCTTCCTTCCTTCCTTCCTTCCTTCCTTCCTTCCTTCCTTCCTTCCTTCCCTTCCTTCCTTCTTCCTTCCTCCTTTCCCTTTCTCTTTCTTCCCTTCCTTCCTCTTTCTTCCTTCTTTCTTTTTTTGTAGTGACAGAACTGCCATAACCTACCCAGGCTGGAGTGCAATGGCACAATCTCACCTTAGTACAACCTCCACCTCCCAGGGTTCAAGTGATTCTCCTGCCTCAGCTTCTTGAGTAGCTGGGATTACAGATGCCCGCGAACATGCCCAGCTGATTTTTGTATTTTTAGTAGAGATGGGGTTTCACTATGTTGGCCAGGCTGGTCTCAAACTCCTGAATTCGTTCATGATCCACCCACCTTGGCCTCCCAAAGTGCTGGGATTACAAGCATCAGCCACCGCGCCTGGCTTCTTTCTTCTTTTCAAGAGACAGGGTGTCATTCCATTGCTCAGGCTGGAGTGCAGTGGTATAATCATAGCTCACTGCAGCCTCCAACTCCTGGGCTCAAGCAATCCTCCTGCCTCGACCTCCCAAACAGCTGAGACTACAGGTAGGTGCTACCCCATGCCCAGTTAATTTTTTTTTAATTTTTGAAGGGGTCCCAACTATGTTGCTCAGGCTGGCCTTGAACTGGTGGCCTCAAGCAATCCCCCTGCCTTGGCATACCAAAGTGCTGGGATTAGAGATGTAAGCTGGACCCAGCCTTGTAGTCAATTGTATATGGGCCTAGAGATCAAGAAAAAGATTCAGGCTGAGGATACAGTCATGAGAGTCGGTAAGTTCATTCCAGGGAGAGAAGGAAGGAGAGAAATATGAGAAAGAACGAGGCCTGGGCTGAAACCCTGTGGAATGCCAACATTTAAGGAGTGAGCAGAGGAAATGGAGCTCACACAGGCATCTCATACAAAGTAGTGTAGCATGAGAGGACAAAAGACAATGAGAGCATGACATCATGAAGATCAAGGAAAGAGACAATTTCACGAAAGCATGTGCAGGCAACAGCATAAAACTTGCAGAGAGGCAAACTAAATCAAGGACTGAAAACTATCCATCAGTTTTGGACAGAAAGGAAGTTGATGATGTTGGTAAGAGCCAGATTGCCCTGGATTGACGAGGAAGGTTGATGAAGACTGCTCAATCGGGAGCATTGCTGTAAAGGAATGAAAGAATTCGGAACAGTGTCAGAGGAGAATTTAGTGTGTCCATGCAAGGTAGTCCTCATTTTAAGATAGAAGATGCAGCCAGGCGCAGTGGCTAACACCTGTAATCCCATCACTTTGGAAGGCTGAGGCGGGTGGATCACTTGAAGCCAGGAGTTCGAGACCAGCCTGGGCAACATGGTGAAATCCTGTCTCTACTAAAAATGCAATAGTTAGCCAGGCATGGTGGCACGCACCTGTGATCCCAGCTACTTGGGAGACTGAGGCATGAGATTTGCTTGAACTCAGGAGGCAGAGGTTGCAGTGAATGAAGATCACTCCACTGGACTCCAGCCTGGGCAACAGAGCAAGACTGCCCCAAAAAATAAAAATAGAAGACACCTTTCCTTGATATCTTGTCACTTTGTAAGCCCTTTGGAACTTAGACACCATCAAAGAGAAAAGAGTGAAGGTCCCAAAATTCATTAATTGAACAAATATATATATTATTTATATATATAACAAATATGTATTATATAAATATATATATATATATATTTTTTTTTTTTTGAGATGCTCTGTTGCCCAGGCTGGAGTGAGTGCAGCGGTGCAATCTCAGCTCACTGCAACCTCCACCTCCTGGGTTCAAGCCATCCTCCTGCCTCAGCCTCCTGAGTAGCTAGGATTATAGGCATGTCTCACCATACAGACTAATTTTTGTTTTTTTGTGTTTTTTTGAGATGGAGTCTATGTCGTCCAGGCTGGAGTGCTGTGGCACGATCTCGGCTCACTGCAACCTCCGCCTCCTGGGTTCACGCCATTCTCCTACCTCAGCCTCCCGAGCAGCTGGGACTACAGGCGCCTGCCACCACGCCCAGCTAATTTTTTGTATTTTTCGTAGAGATGGGGTTTCACCATGTTAGCCAGGATGGTCTTGATCTCCTGACCTCATGATCCACCCGCCTCAGCCTCCCAAAGTGCTGGGATTACCGGCATGAGCCACCGCACCCAGCCTAATTTTTGTGTTTTTAACAGAGACGGGGTTTCACTATGTTGGCTGGTGTTGAACTCCTGACCTCAGGTGATCCGCCCACCTCGGACTCCCAAAGTGCTGGGATTACAGGCATGAGCCGCCATGCCCGGTCTTAACCAATATTTATTAAGCACTTACTATGTGACAGACAAGCACCTGCTGTAGTTTAGGCAAATGTAAATATTGCAGTGCTCTAAACATCCCTAAATTCTTAGCTCTGTTGAGCCTGCATTCTAATAGCGGGGACAGTGGTTAAACACACAATAAGTACGTTGGATGATGACAACAGTTGTGGAGAAAAATAAATCAGAGAAAGGGCTGGGAGGGGTGCAATTTTATAAGAATCACCAGGGAAGGCCTCACTGAGGGGACATTTAGACAACGACCTGAAGGAAATGAGGCGAACCACTGAACTATATTTGTAAGAGGAATGTTCCAGAAAGAGCTTGAGTACCAAGGGCTTGAGGTAGGAGAGAAATGGTCAAATGTACTGACAGCAAGGAATCCAACCCAACTGGCCTTCAACAGAGTGAAGAGATAATGGCAGAAGTGAAGTCAGAGAAATGGCCAGAGGCCGGATGTCGGGCCTTGGGGGACGCCGTCGGGACTTCAACTTCATGAATGAGATGAGCTGGAGAGCACTGGAGAGTTTTGAGCAGA